>NC_140194.1:10661956-11067290 GCF_965226575.1 Pagrus pagrus | reverse complement strand
CCCCCCGTCTCCCTTTGGCTCAGACACAAGAGACGGCGCTGCCCCACTGCCAACACCTAACTCCTTATGTGTTTCTCTGTCCTCAGTGTTTGAGTCAGACAAAACGCAAAATCAATAATGCTTTTTCTCCCCCATTTCCTCTTTGATGCAACTTCAAAAAGCCAATGGACAGTCCTCCAGAGGCCCACAGAGGGAAAAAAAAGCCAATGGTACGAAACAAGCTCAGAATGAAAGTACAGGGGAGAAAAAAACTTCACCCTTCACTCTCTTAAAACACTGTTAACTTCTGAGCCCCAAGTGGCAAAGCCTATGAGGGTAAAACAGGGCACGTGAGGCCAAAGACATGTTATTTATTCTCATTATTAATCTTTGTGTTTGACATTTTTTTAAATAATGTACGCAGAAGTTCACCCTGAGAGTTTGCATAGCTGTATTTTAAATGACCAAAATTCATTGGAATGCAAAGCAAAGGGTTTCTGTGCACAGCCTTTGTACATATTCTACCGCGGAAGCTACAGGAAGAAAGAGAAAAAAATGAAAGTAAAAATGTTCTTTAACTCCATGGACTGTGGTATATGATTATCTAAGGAGCGCTGACAGAGGAAGTATTCTATCAGCAGCTAAATGCTGCATGACAGGGAGACACTTCAAAGGATCTATAAGTGACTCCTGAAATACAGAGTGAAAGTAAAGTAGGAAATTACCCTTAAGTTAGAGGCATTTGACTAAGCCCAGCTCGGTGTTTTACCTGACTGGGGAGCCAAATCGAGAACCCTGCATGAACTCAGTGCGGATGTTGCAGAATGAACAAAAATCATCTCATGTAGCCTTGATGGTTATCTCGAGCCGCTTCTGTTTGTTGTACCCCGCTGTGTGATTGGGCTCAGGACAGGAGAGTCATTTAACCTTGCTTGTGATTGGACTAATCTGTCAAAACCACGAGGTGTGACTGACAAGACAAGATGACTGACAGAGCTGTCTGGCACCCTGGTAATGGCTCGGATGGAGCAGCAGATTAATGTTTGTACAGTATAAGAACTGAACTCAGACATGGATACAAAATGACTGTTTATTCTAACTGCTATAGTCTCTAATGTGTATTGTGCGGGCAAATAAATCCCACAGTTATCAATACGTCGTGCTGGGAAGACATTTTATATCAGTTCCTTTTGATCAAAAGTACTTCTGTAAAATGATGGACAATTTTTGGAAACATTACACAGATTAAGAAATTCAGTTTTTATTGATTGTATTTTGTGGTATTTTCATTACTTTTGTTTTGATGATTGATTTTATGATTTATTCTTACTGTAGCCAACACACACATGATTGATTATGATAATCTACAGTGTGATTTATGTTATTAAGTACAGGCTGGCTCACAGGAGTTAATAATAATTTCAGAATTCTCGCTAGAATTATCAATAAAAAATCATATTAAACAACACCAACTATTGGAAATTCAAAACAAAGAACATCAAATTCATAAGTTTGTGCCCATCACTGGTCTCCTCTTCTCACCTTGCCTCCTCTCCAGAGTGCACCTCCCTCACCTCCCCCCGCTTCCCAAACTTCTATGGAGCCAAATCAAAAATCCATGCTCTCAATGGGCAGTCAATATCTCATTAACCAGTAGCTCCACACACAGTCAGGCAGCCGGGATGTTCGTCTGAGTGTGCACAGCACAGACTGGCACACCTCACACACTTTAATAACCTGTGGGGACGCCATTCGACTTCCTCAGCCAGCTAAGAGGCAAGAGAGAGGGCTAAAGCACACACACCCACCCTTTTGGCAGGGTGACTCCTGTTTGTCTTGGCACTTTTTTACTGCGACATGTAAATGATTCTTTGAAGGAGGTGAAATTAAATCAAAAAATATTTTTTAAATGCTAATGTTATGAGACAGTTGAGACAAAATTGAGTTTTGTATTATTAATATTGGTATTGGACTCACTTCACAGTAAAATAACTTTAATCACAGACTAAAATAAATGCTTTTTTAACATCAGATATGAGACTTCTTAAAATATTCCCTCTTTGTAATTGGGTCTTTTAATTTAAACCCTTGCTGGTGACGTGTGCTATATTTACCTTACCCTTAATCTGTGGCGATTTTTCCTTTGGCTCTTCATGTCCTCAGTCCCTAACTGGATAATAGCCAATCTTGTTAACCTCTGCTTTAATGTGTGAGAGCCTGCAGCACTGGGTAGTGAGCACTTCAATCGGCCACTGATAGAAAGAGACAAAGACTACTGAATCTACAGCAAATATTTACAGCCTTGTTAACATAGCCTTAAAGCGCCTATCACAAGATATTTGGCTTCACCTTCTCTACGGCCCCAGAACATTTTTTACAGTCTAGTACACACTCATGCTAAATCACATATTTATGTTCAGTCTGCATGCACTCTAGTGGCTTACTGGGCCATGCTATGAACAATCTCAAAACACTGCTGCTACGTGTACCTCGCCACAATAATGCTCTTTTTGAAGGGTTAATTATATGTGCTGTAGATGAGATGCACTTTTTTTTATTATTTTTTTTACCTTTTTCTGTTGATCCACACATCAAACAACTTTCTTTAATTATGTAATTGGAATTTTCATCTTAATTGTGCTGAGTAGGCTGGTTAATTTGCATGGGGTAATGAGAGGGATGTTTCCATTACAGGTAATTAGGTACTTGAGAGGCAGTGGTGTGGTAGAGAGGCTGAATAGAGAGGGAGAGGTGGGAAGAAGGGGGGTGCAGGGTAGAGACAAAGCCACAGAGACACGTAGAGATGTTTGGTATAATATATTAGCATTATTTTGTAGTTTACAGTATGAAAAACAATTTTAAAAAGTCACTAAAAAAACGGCACGTGCAGAATGAACAATATTAACATAACAATGAGGAAGTGAATGCCAAGGCAGCGAGTCATTGTGCTGTTCATCCATTTCACTGACCATTTTCAGGAAGAAATTACTACTGCCGTTTAAATTAGTTTCCAATTATACAGCTTGTTCACATTTTAATTTCATTTCTGACATTGTCACAGTAACCTATCATGAAGGGAGCAGCTCCTATCAAACTGAAAGTAGCAATAAGGGGTAAGACTGGGCTAAAAGAAAGCATAAGGACTGGCAGACAGGCAGAAACTGGCTTCTATACAGGTTAATTGCTGATGACAAACACAGAAAATGCCTAAAATTAAATCTAAATTAAATTAATTGTTGAAGATGAAAAAACGACACTGGGTGAAGAGGAGAATGAATATCTATTAATTAATTTCCAGTGTACACGGCACACTTGAAAAAAAAAAGGATTAAAGATGCTGGACAGCAAAAGACACTCGACTCTGTCCGAAAACGTGAGATTTCATAAAGCTCCTCTCTATGAATTGCATACAAAGGACATTAGGTCAAAGGCCATTTTCCATATGTGTCTCGTTGGAAATAAGAGTGCACTCTCTCTCAATTTCACACAATTTCACCAGTAACTGTGAGCCTCACTTTATAAATGAATTCTCAGAAAAGAAATTAACGCTATGCTCAGAGTTACCACTTTCACACAAAGAGGGAGAAGACAGTTAACAGCAAAGGTGGCAAAATAATATGAAAACACTAAAATTTAGATAAGCTGTTAGGGTTACTGTCAGTATAACTAATATTAATCGCAATATATACATTTAATAATAGCACTTTTAATTATATTTATACATATTAATACACATACGTCTTTTAAATATGCTCCACTGCCTTTCTGTATTGAGAGTAAATATGATTTTTAAAAAACACAAATGTAATTGCATTTTTGAACAGGTGGGAAAACAAAAAAGTATCACATCAAATGATCATTACTGACATTCTGCATTCAACCCAGACTGACAGCTGCCTGTGCCTCCTCGTGGTTATTGTGTTTGATTGTTTCATGAGTGCGTGTGAGCACATATGTTTGAATCCGGCTGCTCACTTCTCTCTATATGGAAGAAAGAGAGTGTATTCATATGTGTGTAAAAACATGATCATGTGCAAGCATGCATGAGAGAAGTGTGTGCCGGGCTGTCTGAATGCACTCTCGTTGTCTGTCTGCGTGGATGTGTGTATGCGCATGCATGCCTGTATGATGGAGGGGGTGGAAGGACTGGGATTAAGCATACTAGATCAACATCAGAGCGACTGGGAGGACCCAGTCCTGCTCTCATGGCCACACATGTAAACCCGACTACCCAAAAAATAGGTCAGTGGAACACAACACACTCGCATACACACAGATATACACACATGCACCAGTATCAACTCAAAGAATCACAGTTTGCCAGTCGCGCCAGTGCCTTGTCGCCCGTCTGCGACCCACGTTCAACACTGCCACGCACATCTTCCCGCGGAACAGACACGTCCTCTGGACTGGAACAACAGGATTAAGAATGGGGCAGAAAGGAACAGCGACACTTACCCCCCTTCCCTCCCCTATACGACCCTTCGCCCCCCTTCCCTGCATGCTACCTCGCATCTACGCCAAAAAAACTTCTGCTCTGAAGCTCGGGAGCTGTTCTTGTCAGAGACGTAACCCGTGCAAAGATTACGCCGGCTGTGGTTTCCACAGCACCCCACACAACAGTAGCAGTGTGAAAAAAACACACTGAGAATAATAAAAAAGCAAAGCAAAACACCTTAACAGATTTGTATAGGTTAAAGAATTCTACCTCCGTTTCTGAATTAAAAAAGAAGAAATTCTGTTCATGCATGAAAAGAAACATTAAAAGCTTAATTCACTTGCATGCATTCAGAACTGTATTACTGTATTTCTCCCTCTCCACCTCCCCTCGCTCTCTCTCTCTTTCTCTCTCTCTCTGTCACACTCATGCCTTGCAAATGAAATGCAAAGAGTTGGCAGGCTATGAATAGCGGAGCCGTACTTCCCTACTTGTTACTCAGGGTGCAGGATCAGCATGCATTTTTGCTCTTACCTTTCATAGCTGAAATCACAAAATACATCATTAAGCTTCGAGTCCATAAGAGAACAACTATCACCAGCGCAAAGCCCTCCACTGCTGTCTCAGCAGCAGCTGGCCAGCACAGCTCTGTCTCTCAGCCTCCGAGCATGACCACACCAGAATCCATGTGACTGTGACATCAGTGTTCATGTCTGACTGCTCCCCACCCACTAGCCTTTGATTGGCACAGCATGCAGCCAGTAGGGGCGCTGAGAGCTCAGGCAGGGAAGCTGGCCCTCTTCCCACTGATTGCAGTCAGAGCCTTGTATACCGGCTTGCTAGACACAGCACACTCGCCGCTATCTTCTGTGGCTTATCTTTATAGTGCAAAGGATAAAGTCAGAACCAGTTCGAGCAGACACCAGTTTTTCATGCTCTTGTTCTGCGCCCCTTCTACCCTCTTGGTTTTTCTTTAAAAAATGGTGCAATGTCAAGGATAAGAAAAAGAGTCAAAGAGGGGATAAAAGGCTAGACGGGGATGAGAGAGGAAAGGAGGGGGAAAAGAGCCGAGGAAACAACAGATAGAGGAAGCAACAAAAAAAAAAGGAGAAGTGGAGAGTCTGGATAAAAAGGGATCTGTAATTTTTCAGTGGCTCAAAGATCGAAGCGCTCCGCTCCTTCTCCTCCTCCCTGTCTGTAGATATGAGTGATCAGTGTGAGGCCAGATGTCTGCGAGCAGCGGTGGGCCCTACACAGAGAGAAGATGAGTGGAGCCTCAGCTTCTTCCTCTGACCTCTCAGAGGACCCGCATGCCCTGCTCTCTCTCTCACACACACTCCGACGGCTCTCACACACTCTTTCTGACAGGTGAAGAAGGGGAGATAGTGACGGAAGGGTTTGGATGATCCCCTCCACCCCACAGCGACTGGGCGATGAGTTTCTTGCTATCATTTCTCCCTCTCTCCCTCCCGTGCCCCTCGCTCTCGCCCCCTGCTTCCCATTCCAGTCCCTACTTCCCTCTCTCTCTCTCTCTCTCTCTCTCTGTCTCTCCTCCCCCTCTCCTCGCTCATCCTCTCTCATATGATAATCTGTTCTGACTCCTAACCAGCTGCCTCTCTCTGATACAATATTCTGGTTTTAGTGCAATCCAGCCTTGGCCAATAACCACATTGCATTTGGCTTCTCCATGAATAAGCTGGCGCTCAAATCATCTACAAGACAAACATCATACAGCCTCCGTTTCAGGCTGCAATATCTGATATCTAGGAGTTAAAGGGGGGAAAAAAAAGATTTGCACCACCAATATTTAAAATTTTGATATTTTAAAGGTGCATTTCACTTTCTCTACAGTTATTTAATATTAATATCGCCACAGCAGCACTGTCTCTTTGCCACGGAGCTATGTTCGGCAAGAATTTCATATTAACAATGTGATAGTATGATACACTTTGATTATTTATTTATTCCTGTTTCACACGCAAATAATCTATCCATCTTATGCCTTCCATTGTGTTGTGTGTTCAGTTCATTGAATAAAGGTACCTCTAACCACATATAAAATGGAAATGAGGACTCAGCAACTTGCAACATAAATCTTCCCATGACAATGTTTCATTAGGATCTCTATGATCCATTAGAGACACTAAACACATTAACTCACGTTGTGTCAACACTGGTCTCTTATTGCACACTGTCTAATGAACAAAATATCATTCAGAGGCTGATAGCATCAAATGGAGCGTGCATGGGATACAAACTATGTGCAGACAGGCCTTGGTAAACTATTCAAAACAATGTTATGTCAGAGACAGCGCAGTCGTCTCATTTAGATGTTTGGCATCTTCCCACAAGATCTTAAAAGTTCACCAGATGAGTCAGGGCCAGGGCCCACGCAGGAACATGTTTAACTGCCACTATCTGTGGTCGTCTCTCAGAAACTGGCTGCTGCATCAGTCTCCCGAGAACCAAATGGTGGCTCAACATACTGTGGCTTAACACTGAGCTATGGTTAAGGGAAAAAGCAAAACAAAACATGATAGCAGGGGTTGAGTCTGTCGGGTGGTTATCCAAGAAAATCTGAGAGGAGGATAACATCCATATTACCATCTGAGCGTCAGGGGAAGGTTGGAAGGAGCGCATGTTTTGTCTGCTTACAATCTCTATGTGGCAAATAAGTGAAGATCTCGGAGAACTCCCTACAGGTTAGGAGAATTATGAAACAAACACTGACTACTTCTAACAATAAAAAGTGAAACCTACAAAATTTTTGCACCAAATTGTTTCGGCACAGAAAGAAAATCTGCTCCACTCTTTGCGTTTAAAGACAGGAACACACAGGACCACAGGTATCACGCGATTTTCATTGTCTTCTAACTTCCAACTGTCTCATCAACTCCTATTAAATATTTACATGCTCTAATGTTTAAAACACAATTTTCTCATACTGCCTATTGCTGCAGCACCATTATTGACCCTCTGTCTGAACGCGTTTTTGCTCCTGACTCTTTAAGTCTCCTCTGATTGGTCAGCTCTCACAGGCCTGAGCAGGCACTGCCCACTGGATGTCCACATTAGCTCTCTTTGTTTTTGCAACCACCGCAGCGCGAGGGGTATGACTGAGGCTAGTGACTGTACACCTACTAGCTACTTTCTACCTACAGTACAGTCCTTGTTGTGTTGATCATCATAGGTAACTTTCTGGGGACAGAGACGTTGTGACTGAACTTTAGATTTTTCACAAGAACCATGAACCACAACTGTGGTTCACATCAGGTGGGGGAATTTTGTTGCTGTCATTCCCCGTGTCTCTTCCCCTTGATTTCTTGTCACCTCTCCACTGTTGCTATAAAATGACGTCATAAACTGCCAAGAGCTTGTGGTTACAATTTTACACCAGAGGTTAAAGTCCAAATAAATCATTAGTAAGGATAATAAAACATTCTTAAGTGTTTTTTATGATTTATTTGGACTTTATTTAACCTCTGATGTACAGTAAGGAAAATACGTTCTCATATAAACTGTAGCCACAAGAACTTGATGTTTTCAATATTGAGAGCACAAGAAGCTCCATTCATCTTCATTTTATTGATTTGGCAGCAGAAATCTTTGCATAGCCAGACGCTACTACAGGTAAGTGAAAAAATATATATTTTGTCGAAATTTTGTTGAGGTGGCCCTTTAGGAAAAACATAAACTAATAAAAAAAACTTTGCTGTTGAGGTATCCTTTTTGCTTTAAAACAAATACATTGCATCCAACTGTATATAATTGTTCTTAAAAGCCCAGGCCTCCCCAAGGAGAAATGTTTCCAGCAAAGCTGCTTCATTTGCTCTTGATCACACTCTCCCTTGACTGCTCCTCATTACCAGTGACAGTATGCCAATACCATGCTAATACTTGTTCATTAGGTCATTGATTAAGCCACAAAGGCACTGATGGTCAACTGTCTGTGGGTATTAATGTGGAGATCACTGATGTGTAACCATCAATAGCATCACTTTAGCCAATAATGTCTTTTTACCCCCGAGTATGAAACAGAAATCGTGACAGTTTAGTTGCAATGACTCTGGCAGTGACTGAGTCGAACCAGCCACAACACACTAAATTTGAGCATTTAGACCGGCCTGGTCATGTGTTTCGCACTCGTCTTGGATTAATTGAAGCAAACGTATTTACTGTAAACAAGCCCTGTGGAATGGAATTCAATTGAGATGTGGTGCAGAGCATCCACTGGTGCCCCAGGAGGAGAGGAGACGACCAGAGCTGATAATGGCCTCATTAGCAGTCTGTCAGTAGCCATTCCACGCACATACTCACCATGCAGCTGATCCACGTTAACTCTTACAGCTCTGGACTGGCCTAAAAAAAAAAAAAAAACCTGTAGTCCTGTGCGCTGTTGCACTCTGACCCCAGCCGGATTAACAGTTATGGGCTTTCTCATTTTTGTTTTGCGGTACTTTAGAGAGTCGAGGCTCATATTCCACCACAGAGCCACCCGGGTGTTTGGAACGGCACCACCAGCCTGAAGCGGCGGTGGAATTAACAAGCTTCAACAGGCACTCCATGAAAACAATACAGATCAATTTAATATAGATGCCAAGGAGTGGAGGGCATAATATTAGAACCATAACAGCACCGACCCACACCACACAATCATAAACCAATTTAGGGCCATTCCAGGCAATTTCCTGGGGGCTTCCACTTGTGGGAAGACTTCAATAAATCACACAGACAACAAAGGGAATATCTATTTCAGTGAAAATAGAGGACACTATTGGGCTATGTCCAGAGGAGTGGGGAGGGTTGCATTTAAAGACAAGTTTAAATAAGAGCAGTGAGAGTTTAAAAACATACTACATACCGCCGCTGTGCGCTGGCTTTATTGTATAATGTGTAGCTACAGGAAATGTTGTTAACTCATTACGGCTAATGGATTTTCCACGGAGAAGAACAGTGCGTCTAGTCTAGGGAGGTGGCAGCTGTAGGTAAGTCTCATGATTTTTTACAATCTTACTCTGATCAGATGACTGTATATTACAGGCTATATACACTGGCCTTCATCCTTTATATGCACAGCAGCCCCGGGGCCAGCTCAGCACTATTCTCTCTGTCTCAATCTGTCACTCAATACAAATACACACAAGCACAATATTTATAGAACAGCAGGGTCAAAAGGAAGAGATATGAAAGCGCTTCATTCCTACATAGGTGAAGTGTACACCTGTCAACTGTCATGTAATCAGAATCAACAAGACAGTGCTTATAGTGAATGGTTGACAAGGCTATAGCCTCTTGTTTTATTGCCACGGTTATTTATAGAGCTAAATTTAAATCTTTTTTACCTGAACAAACACAAAAATAAGAGCCTCTGGTATTTCCGAATCAATTGAATTGTCAAATGTTTTTGTCGAGTGCCGTGTCACCATGGTAGCAAAGCCAATTTGTCCTGCGTGGACCGACCAAGTTTCACGTTGTTTAAAGCAGACTTCACATTAAATGACCCCTTGCAGTAATAAGTGGGGTGGTGACAAGAGGCTGTGAACAATATGATGAGCGCTACACTACTTCAATGAAAAACATCAAACGCCCTCAGCTGCTTTTTCAGTCGCTATTTTGTTTAGTGGCAGTTTAGTCGCTGCTGTTATTTCTCTGCTAGATTTAAACTAAGTGGATTGCCTGGCCATTTCTTTTCTGTCTCTGGGCACTTCAGAGGCAACAAAAGTGTTTACCCGCTGCCCGCTGGAGCCGGATGCTCAATTGATTGATACACCCTCGCAAAAATATACATCCCACAAAGGCTGTCATTTCAAGTGACCAGAATGCATCCGTTTATTTATTTGTTTAAACAGATGAAAAAGGCAGTGGTAAGGAGAGATCATCAGCACTGCTGGAGTGCTATCATATATCTCACGGAGAAATGTTTCAATAGATCAATAGAAATCAGATCCAACAATGAATTGCACTGCCTCTCTTTTGTGCGAAGCCGCCTTTGGGAACAGAAAAGGAAAGGGATAGGAGGATAGAGAGAGAAGGAGCGAAAGGGAACGAGGAGGGGAGATTATCGCAGGCATGGCAGCCTGTGTGAGAGGCTTAGCCTGGCTAGGCAGGGAGGTGGAACCCTGTGAATTCTAATGAACTGGCAAGACTCCCCCAAAACCAGCTCCATCTCCGTGGCATGAGGACGACAGGAGGGAAAGGAGGAGGTGATTAGGAAGGCGCAGCCCCTCTATGGCAAACCAAACAGAGCAGGTCATTCTCCCTGTGATAATTATGGCTATAACCAGGCATGAGGGATTGGTAATGGACCTGCTTATTCTTCATGCCCTGCAAAGGCAACCACTGAGCCTGTCAAGGGGAAAAGCATGATGATGTGTTTTTTTCTTCCTGTTGGTTGGGTGACTCTGGTAAGACTTGCAGTGGCTGTTGAAAAGGGCAGCGGGGGAACTTGGCCTTTGAGGGAGAAGTTAACGAATGAACTTCATTATTGAGGAGCATACCAGGGAGACCCCCCGGAGTGTGTGATGTATTACCGAGCGTCAAACCTACACACTCCCCCAACATCACCAATATAGCCCGACATCAGCTCTGGGGGGAGGTAGGCGTGTAAACTAAAATAGTTAACCTTCTGGCTTAAGGCAAGAAGAAAAGAAGAAAACAGACACACAGAGTGTGATGTACAAGATTTCCATAGATAAATCGGTTTTCAGTGAGAATAAAACTATTTTAAAACCTCTAAATTATAAAATATTTCCACTGCTGTTAACCTGAACAATTTCACCATTATTCCCTCTATTGAAACACCAAAGTGAATAATGAGGCAGAGCCCTTTTCCTCTGACTGCTCAGTGCAGAAACCCTCAGAAGAAAACTGTTTCAGCTTAAACTAACACATATTTAATGTTCTCTCTGTGACTTCAGGTAATGCAGTGGGTCCGGTGAGGCAGTCCAGATCAACGCAATGTAGATTACTCTCATTTATTAAAAAGGAGCACTGTTCAAGCATGAAAGTAACTTTTCCTAAGTTCTATGAGCTTTATAAATACAAGTGACCCACAGGAGGGACTAATGTTTTCCTCAAGATTGAGGGAGATCTTCAGGCTATGCGCGACGTGCACCACTTAGCCTTCCCCCTTCCCCTCTTCCACCGGGCCTGGACGGTAGTTTCTCTATGGTGGACGGGACGAAGGAGCTCTTTTACTGAGCGCACTCTCAACACTTTTACTCTTGACTTATGAGGATGCCATGGGTGCAGGGGAGTGATTCATCACTGGGTGTGCTCCTCTTGCACCCTCACACATTAGTAATGTGGTCCGCTGAGGAGGAGTCCTGTCATCAGTCTGTACCTGGACCCTCTGAACAAGGTAGGTCAACAGGAGGCAGCAGCGGCTGGCCCACTTTTAGTCTTTCACAGCACCTTTAAGTTTCCTCCAGCTCTGCCACAGCTGAGCCTGACGGACACACTAAGACCAGCCTGGTCAAGGGGAGACACTGCCTCGGTGCTGGAACCAGTGTACTCGCTGTATCTGTTGACTCAGTGAAGCTCGTCCTCCCAGAAGTACGGTGGGCCAAATTAAACGTGATGAAAGGTAAAAGCAAGGGGGGGAATAGTATTCTCAGTGCTCACAGATACATGATATTTTCATCATCATCGTGGTATGAAAATGCATAATACACACATGAAGACTGCCTGGAATGCAATGAATAAGGAAATCTTTTTTGTGCCGAACATTCCCACTGAGCATGCGAACATTTGACCTATCAGATGTAGCCCTGGGCACATGTGCCATGCATCCACACCATTCAGCCAGTCAAATGATTAGCCGTCAGCTACCCTCATAAAAAATGGCATCAATTAGGTGGCGACTGTGAGGATAGCAACCATGATGGCCGAGAAGGGAGAGAAGAGCTAATATAGGCATTTCAATATTTATCATCACATCGTAATTGCAGTATTGATTATCACAAGTCTCACATTAAAATGTGTAATAGCTACTTTGGTCCACAGAGGAAAATGTATTACTTTCACAATAATGTCTCTAAAATTGTGAGCTACTCTTTTCTGCTTATTCTTCTTTATCGTCCTGCGTCCATGTCACTTGACTGTCATGTTTATCTCTGTTAAGCAAGTTTGATTAAGATGGCAGTGTGTTGTGGGTGGACTTGTTGCACTCTTGTTTGGGCTCTTCAGGTTGGAAAAAAGTTAAGAATATCAGTTGTATTTTAGACCCATAATAATGAAACTAATAGGTTTTGATCTGAGGACCGCTGTAGTATCACACATTTGTCCTCATGTTGTGCCTAATCCTCATCCAAAATATTACAGTGTAAAAGAAAACAGAGAAACAAACAAGAAAAGATTCATAGTTTGGATGGAAAGTTCCCAGACTTATCCATCTGAAACTGCCTGCGGGAATTTCATCACAAGACTCCCTCGTCTTCTGTAACACAGCCGCCACAAAATAAGTGGCAAACACATGATCGTCTGTTCTTTCACAAAATATAGAGCCACTTTAAGTCAGCATAAGCCTTTGACCTTAACATTGCAGGTAATGCACATTTAAATACCTACCTCAGTATTCATGTTTGTCATTTTACTTGTGAAGATTAGGTGTAAAAAGGCTATTTGAAACCAAAACACAGGATTAAGGGATAATGCTGCTCTGTGTCTTGTGAGTCGACCTTGATTCTGTAATCCAGCACAATACTGGAGAACAGCATATTTCTCTCTCTTGTACATTCAATACTCTCACTGTGGAACAGCTCATTCTGATGTAATGGCAAAAAAAAAACCATAATGGCACCACGCTGAAAGAGAATGTAATCTGAATTAAAGGGGACTTCATTGAAATATCTGTGTAACAGAAATGAAAATAGCATTACACGATTTGTACAAAGGAAAAATATTATTGAAAGTACCTTTGCATTGATTAGATATATAAAAAAAAGGAGGCTACATGAAAGCGAGAGCTGACAGGAGAAAATATGAAGACAGTGAAAAAAACAAACATAAGTAAATTGATTTGAATTACGCCGACCTGCACTTTAATGACCGTGTTGAGAAATGAACTTGATCTTTAGAGTGAACCAACCTGCACTCAGCCATGGTGCTATTAAGGACCGCGCCACTTAATCAGAGAGGACGCCAATTTAGCAAAGAGCTAACTATGCAGGAGGGACCCTCTGTGGCAGCAAACAGAGCATTGTGTCACCTGACTGGAGCAGGTACGTATACATGCTCTCCTCTCTTCTCCCAGTCTGCCTTATTTTCCTGACTCCATATCTCCTTTCCTGTTTTTTTTCCCTTTCTTTTCTTCCCCCTGCCGCAGACACAGTAGAATGAAAACCTGCCTTTGATGTCTGGGATCCTATAATGCTGAGCAGTAGAAATCCGCATGCCTGTTATCTGTAGAATCTTAATGATGACGGCTAACTTCACAATGGGTTAACCACAGCTCTCTGTTCTCGTGCTGCACACCCACAGAAACACAAATTAATAGCAACGGAGGAAAAAAACAGCATTTCTCTAATAAAGCAGATTCAACAAAATGTGCACAATGCGATCAGCACAAATGTCAATGTATAATGTCACCGAATGCTTTTGTGAGCACTTCTGCTTTCTTCTCTGTGGGTGTAACTTTTTTCCCCCCACAGTTTCTGAACAAAATGACATTATTTGTTGGAACCACATGATCCTCACTTCAAATTTATCTAATTGAGTTTCAGTAAACATTTGATGCTCGGTATGCAAACAGTCTAGTTTGTTGTGTTTTGTCCCAACATATTTCTTTTTTCTTTGATGCACGCTGTGAAGATTATTATTGATTTTGAAACGGTGCTTACAAGATATTTCAAAAGAATTTTATTACAGGGGACATCTTACTCGTTGCATGGTTTATTCAACAACATTCTTCTGAATAATTCAGGAATTAAATTATATATGTTAATTTTACTCGCCTTTATTCATGCATGATATTGCATCAGAATTTTCCTATCCTAAAAAATCCATGGAATATTTCTGACAATAGATTTTTTTTTTTTTTTTTTTTGGCTCTGCTTTAGTTTCGTATAATTTCTCTCAACGTGAACTCCAGTGAGAAGTGAAGACGATCAATATCAGAAACATGCTGGTCAGAGTGATAAGCTCCGAGCACGAGAGGACAGTCGACGTATACGGCTGCGACTGAGGAACTTGATGAAGGCACAAGGACATTTAATTATGGCCCCCATCTCAGAGCTCCCCCATCAGCATCAGTCAGGATCATATCTGGAGGAGCTCCATGACCTCCGCCTCTGTCGCCCTCCATGAATCAAACCTTTCATTACATGCTGACACTCTTGTCCTGCACTGAACGTGTGTACACCATGGGAAAGTGATGAGGCATCGGAAACCTGATGAGTGACGGATAACCCGCGCTTGTGCAAACGCTGGCTGACTGTGTGCTGCGGCGAGCGCGAGGCCGGCCGTGCCCTCCCAGCCATGCCAAGTGCTTCGGCTGGCAGACGCCACCATCTCAGCATAGCCCTCGCTCCCTGGCCCCTCTCACCTGAGGTGGCAGACAGCCGGCAGAAGAGAAATCGCCCACAGCAGATGGGGCCACTTACTTTGGCTGGCCCATCCAAGCATTGTTTCCTTGTCACATGTCACTTACTCTTGTTTTCTGGTCTGACAACACTTCCAGACAGGGCCTTTCAATTTTGGGTGAGACACAAAAAGGGAAGGGGTGAGGAAAAGCTGACGTGGCCTCTCTTCTCTGAAAGGGCCGGCACCAAGAGAAGAACCAGATTAAGAGGCAACAAAAGCAGAGCGCCCCCACAAAAAAAGCTGCCTGTGCACCCCTATGGTTCCCCTCAACACTCTCGCCCTTATAAAACACCCTGGGCCCCCAGGAGACGATAAAAGGAAGCGTCCCTACCCTCGAAAACGTATGCAAAGAAAGTGCATGCACAAAGGCCATTTGCAATTTTACAAAATGGCAGACATAATGCTTTTACTGAAAAATGAGGGCCTGCCATATTGTGTTGGAGGGGAAAAAGTATGGCAGCCGAGGAAAAATGGAGAAAAATCATGCTGGCCTGGTTTACGACAAATAGATAGCTCTATTGATTTCCCTTTTACAGTGACTGTCCATCCCTCACTGTTGTGATTACACTGACCTATTTCAGAAAAAAAAAAAAAAAAAAAAAAATAGCCGTCTATTATAGATTAAACCAAAACGTCCAAAAAGAAAATACTCTTTCTGTGGAACAAACAAATAGAGTAAGATGAAACATAACCTACAGTACAGAGGGAGAAAAAGATTGTGTCAATTTAAGCGTTCAATGTTGCTCTGGGAGAAGAGGAAACAGCGAGTTCTCGTACCACGCTGAGAATCAAATAACTTTTCCACAGAAAGAGCGGCTGTACTTAGTGGGGCCCTGCGTTGTCAATTCTAACTCTAACAAAAAGGCAACAACATTAAAATGATTGCAATATTGCCCAGCGTTTAAACATAATAATGCCATATTTACAAGACTTGGAATAATGTTTGGTGAGAACAACAGCAGAGTATTACATATTGGATAATAATCTAAAGTACTGTATGTGCTTACTGTATTGTATTTTTTACTCTAATACACTACAGTACAGCGTTGTGTGCTTTGTGCTGATGATTCCTCTGCGTCTGTGTGTATTGCTGTGTGTGTGTGCTCGTCCTGCTCCACTATGTCTGTGCTGCGCGTCTCACTAGACTATCTCTCCGCGCGTAGCTCAGGGGACTCTGGCTGGCTGATCTTCATTATCAGCCCTAGCTTAACAATGTACTGGATGCACTTCCCACATGAGTGCAACTAACAAATCCCCACAGAGCTGAATCAAGGCAACAATGTGATGAAATACCTTCAAACAACCACTGAGCATGGAACACTGAGCTATGCAGAGACAACTCACACTGCCCCGGGCGATTCCACAGGAGTGCGCCTGTTGCCAAGCAAAATTAGACAGCAACTGGGACATATTATTCTCCTAAATTGGCAATGTACAGCCCTATTAAGGACCATAAATCTCATGTTTGATTAACTGAAAATACCTCAACTCACAGAGCCAATGCATTAGCATTCTACAACTCAGATATCCAAGCGGGCGCTGCCGTGTCATTTGGAAGTAAAGTAGATGCTTTACAGGGGTGAAAGCTGTCATTGTGCAGTGTGAACACAGAGAGCATTATTGGGATTAATAATGCTGTCAGCATACTTCCCCAAACATACACCAGACTACTTTTATGAGAGAAATTTCACATGTGCAAAGGCATGAAATCTACAATCTCTGGCTTCATTACTTCGAGAGAGTCTCAATGACTGATGACTAATTTCACTGCAACTCCACACTCTGTTTTTCTGAGGCAGTGCAGAAGAATCTAAATCATCTGGTTCCTTTAAAACAGATTGGCTGTACTATTACTATGTGAGTGCACATCTCTTGACGAGAGAAACTCAATACAAGCTGCTAGCAAATAAATGAAGACGCAGGAGCAAGGCCATGTTTCTCAATCAGTGTAAGGAGTCTGTCACCACAATGGAGATAAATATAGGGCGAAAAATCTGGGAATCTCCTCAACGCATCTGTAAGACTGAAGAGAAGAAGCCTCGTCTGTCTGCTTTTCTCTTTTCCTGGAGTTACATTTGTACTACTGCCTCCCTCTGGCCACTCTATTCCCAATCTTAACTCAGACACACACCACATAAAGTACACATTAATACAGGGGGGGTGGCAGAATGACATAAAACAACTGTGAAGATATAATGAAATCAGTTGTGTCATCTTTAAAAAGAAAGCTGTAAAAGATTAAAATAAAAAATTAATTAGCACTACCACTGACAATTGTTTTAATTGCTGAGTAAACTGTCATCGTTTTTTTGATCAATTGATTAGTTTTGAGATCATGACGTCCACAAATGTCTTGTTTTGTCCACAACCCAGAGATACTGTGACAGTTTCCTGTCACTGAAGAGTAAAGAAACAAGAAAATATTCTTATTTAAGAAGCTTGTCAAAACAGCTTTTGTTGCAGCTCTCCACTTAATGTAAGCCTTTGTCGTTCATAGTCTGAACATCAGTCATATAGTCAGTTTATTGTACATCTACAGCTGCGAGAGAGAGCGAGCATTAGCGCTAGGTAATCAGGAGATCTGCCCTGTTAGAGGAAGAGCATCCTGGCTACACGACCTATGTGTGTGTGCGTGTTAGCCAGTTCTCTGCTATTCGAGCTGTGAGATGGAGCCCCAGACTGCTGATGGTAGATTAGAGGTGAGACGTCTAATCTCAGTGTAATCAGCTGCTGCATCTGATCCTCCGCTCCACACCATCTCTCTCAACAGGTCCAAACAGAAACTCATCTCACAGCAACACGGCCTCGCCGAGGTAGGAGAAGCTGATGGCGTGTATCTGATGTCCACCATCGAAGTATGAAAAAAACTACAATAAATAAAACCCTGATATATTTCTGTCATCTCTTTTTCGAAACAGGCCGTTTAAAGGATACGCCAACTGCTACTGAAAGTCCACATAACAGAGAATACATAAAACTGTCAGGGAAATGTACAGGAAAACCACAGCTGACTTCTTGCTGAGAATTACAGCCTTGTGGTAAAAGAAAGTGTTGGCGTGGGGGCCACCCCTTATGGCAAATGAAGAAAAAAGGGGAGAGAAGTGAGGTCTCTGCCTCAGACAGTAAATCTACCTAAGACCTTTATAACAGCCAGAATGAGGGAGAGGACTTCACAGTCATTGGCACGATGATATAAGAATCTGTTTTCATCTAGAATACTTCACCTTCTGATGGCTCAATGATTAGTCCAGTCAGGTGGATGGAAGAGGGAAGTAAAGGAAAGAAAGATGGGAGAGGAGAGGAGAGGAGAGGAGAGGAGAGGAGAGGAGAGGAGTCTGCCAGTGAACAGCTGCCCCTGTAATTTATATTGATGAGGGGACAGGCATGGCAGGGAGCTTCCAGCAGTTTGATCACTCAGGCAGAGTGGGGAGTTAGTCAGAGACACGGCCCATCCCTGTGGTCTGGGTTGGACTCGGTAGACCTACTAAACACACACACACTCACTTGCACACACATACACACATGCAAGACTGCCAAGCTCACATTACGAGCGGCAGTGCGGACTGGTGTAGTGGGGAAGCCAATGTTTTCACTCTGAGAACAGAAATAGATCTACAGCCTGACTATAACCATGTAGGGCAGAGCAATCTCCCTCATTATTACTCCAGCAGCCATATAATCACCAGGCTTCTCTAAAAAAAAAAGACCTTCCCTCCACATTCTCAATGACCATTAACTGGCCCTTGAACGTCTTCTTGTGCACACAGCTCTGACGAGGTTCTACAGCCGCTTCCTGTCTGTGAGGCACAGCAATCAACGACTTGTTAAGGGGCTTTACTTTGATTTCCTCACGCGGACAAGATTTGAATATTTCTCACTGAAATGAGACAGCGTAGTCCAGTCTCTGCCCAGGGCTTTGAACCCAAGACTCTTAAATCATGCTCTTTGATTTGAGCCCCCTTCCGGTGTAGAGGTGCTTAGCGCCGCACTAATTAAGATAGTGGGGCGGTGGATGGTGGGTCAAAGCGTTTCTGTTCTACCTTGAAGAAATCCTGACACAAACACGAACACGCACACATACACATAAAAAATAAAAAAAAATTCTATAACCCCTGCAGACAAGCAAATAGCTTAACACACAATCATGCTGCTGTTTTGACGGGGCTGTTTGAGTAAGGTAGAGCTGTCTAGCTTCGGAGATAATATCCTTTGCCCTGCTGTCTGATGTAAGAAAGAGCCAGGGTGTTTTACAGGGCGAGATGCAGCCTCTCACAATCTGAAGCACTCCGACCGCTCTTACAGAAAAGCCCTCTGGCCGTCCCTCTCCACAAGTTTCATCAGAGTGATCAGAGCGAAAGGATAGCCTTCAGGGCTAGTTTCTTCCATTCACACAGTGGGGTATGAACACACACACACGCATGTACACACATACGCAGACACACTGCAGTACACAGCACAAAAGCGATTTTACATGCCTTTTCGATTGCACTTCACACATGTCAAAATACAGTACAAATCTCTTGGAAATCATTGATTTCTACAGGTTTGACTGTTCATCAATTCTTTATGAGCAGTCTGAAATTGAAAAGGCAGTGCTTAGAAAAGGCGAAGCCTGTGTACTATTGTTGTAGTGCACAAAGAAAGGCTTGCATCTCACATGTGAGACATGTGTCACATACTGTGTGTGTATCTTTCGATTTCAGTGATATGATCTGTACTTGAAGAATACAAACTCTTGGTAGTTAATGCAGCCTCAGAGGTTACAAACCACCACACAACACCACATCCGCGTTGTTCAGCTGCAAGGCCTTGCAGAAAACAAAGAAGTGCTTCAGCGCACTGTCTCCTTCAACTGTGCATGATTATCAAACAGTCATAAGACTGCATAGCATTTTAATTTCCTCTCTGGGGTTATCATCATATTCACACCAGAATGGAGATATACGAAATAGTGAACGTGGATGGCAGGGATCTAATTGAGGGTATTGATTTATTACAACGCAGGCAACATTATGTATAGGCACGGATTAAAAGGTGTCAACACAGAAACAAGACAATCTTGTCATTTCTACTGTATATGAGTCCTTTTTTTCCACATTATGCCTGTGTAGAATTGTCTTTGTGCAAAGTGTTGTGCAACATAGGTAAAAATCAGAATAATAAAAACTCTTTGTACTCACAGGTATGTGTCTTCTTTGTTACTGAGATACCTGCAAAGACAAAACAAACAAACCATTAAACACATATACATCAAAAAACAACTGTAAAATACCCAGCACACACATTTATATGGAGTTCTGCTCATACAGTAGCTAACTGATAGTGTTCATCACAGTGAAGAGGTTGACCCTGTGGTCCGACAGACTGTCACTGTCCAAGGTCACTGACGTGGCAGGCCCAGGGCAATTATGTGTGTAGGCTGGTGTCTGACCTACGGCTGTGCTACATCAACATCCATGACAAGGTGGCTGAAACTTCATCCTCTGCGGGCAATGAATGAGAAATTATACTAAAACAAACAACATTTGGAATGCTAATGTGTTGTGCAGCCACAGTGATTGGGCCCGAGCACATGAGTAAGCCTGTGGCCCAGAGCGGGATGGGGGCACTTTGACCTCAATGTTAGCTAGTTAATCCTTTATTTAAACAAGTTGTCTCACTGAGATCACAGCCTCTTTTTCCAGGGAGAGTGTACAAAAAATATACATGAAGGCGTACAACAAAAGTATAATATCTATACAAATTAACAAACACAATACCAATTAAGTCAGAATATAAAGAAAACAATTACATGTAACGTTAAAAAGATCAAAGTATAATGTCTTCAAAAATTGAAATTGAAACTGTTGTGCATAATTCAATTTGTACACATCATTGTATTTAAAACTAATTTTAGAAAGCTTGAGATTGAAAACCAACACACAAAGGTTGGTAAATAGTGTGAAACTTTTGTGTGGAAGGAGAGGTATGCCTATTAACCACAGATCTATATCTATGCAAAAATCCAACTCTGTATTCACCAGTTGTGCGATGCCAAGCCAGATTCAGAAATGTTTGTAAAAGTGTATTCTTCAAATTTCAGAACCTTCAGAATCGTTTGGATATTGATAGTGGTGAAATTCAAATTACAGATCTTGACAACAGCATGCACCTTTTCATTAAAAAGAAAAAAAACAACAACTATTAAATCTAAAGAATCAACAGTATACAGCTGCAATTGTCAGATTAAGGGATGAGCTGGTGTGTAATATAACATGGTACTTTCTGTGTCTATTATCAATTTATTGTGAAAATGAAAGTGGACCCAAACCAGACCCCTGTGGCACACCTTTACTAATTTTAAGAGCTGTTGTTTGTAAGTTTACACACGGCTTAATTATTTCCGGACAGTCATCAAACCAGTTCACTGAACAATAATCTACACCTTAAATAGAGAAATTTTCAAGAAAATGCAACCATCCATGATCTCAAATCCTTGGACAAGTCGATTGCCCGTGGGACTGTCAAAGCCATGAAGCTGTGACTTGCTAAGACACGGTCCACATGACATGGCTATAATATCACTTGTTTCCAGGAGGTCCTGTAGTAGCGTCCACTAGGGATTTAATATACAGTATTTCAGTATTTCAAGAAGGTAGTTTTGAATTTGGATGGTGAATCTGAGCAGCCTTTCATACATGTGGGATCATAGTGGATACAAAGGTGACGTCAACCATATAAGTAAGCGGTGCTGCTGCTTATAATAATAATAATGATAATAATAATAATGAGACATAGAAGAGAAAGGATCTAAATTATTCTCATCTTCCTACAATTTAAACTCACCAGTTTACTGCAAACGTCACTCTGAGAGAAAATGTATATTGGCAGTAGATTAGATTAGTTGATAGATTTGATCAGCTATGGAATAGTTATCAGTACTATGTGATGTGAGTATTTGCAAACTGCTTATCAAACAATCGCTCGGACTGACCAGTGTGAGTCAGACCTGGCTGAGGCTGAGGCAGAGCTGGGCTGCCAGTGCTCATGCTGCCCTCCCTTGCCCCTTCGGGTGTCAACTCATCGAATGAGCCACTTCAGTTCTTGCTGTGGCTCCGGCTGCTTCTCCTGTCTGCAACATTGCTCTAATGCCCCAGGAGCCTGATGCGGACGAGCGCACAGCCAGCCGTGGTCCCCAGCGGCCCGCTGGATGCTCATGCTTTGCAGGGCGATAGCACACTAATAGATCCCACTTGTCATGCGGAAGCAATGGCTAATTTTTCTACAGCTTGCATTTGAAACTCGGGGGACGGCGAGCCTACATGATTCAATAACTCTCTGTGAAAAAGGCGTCTGGCCGGAGATAACAATGTTTCAGACACGTTTGAGGGGAAACGAGTCAAAGAGCAACGAGGGGGAAAACAAATAAGCCCTTCAGCCTCCTATAGACATACACACAGAAACACATAACTGATATCAACTCCACTGAGCAGAAAGAAGGGAAACAGTCACCTAGGGGCCAGCAGTCTGTGATGGAGCCCTCGCATTGTTCCAGTGCTCAGGGCCAAAAGCTTCCGTTCTGTCCAACTGTGACATTACGCAAGGAGAAAATAAACAGTAATCCAGTCTTAATTCTACACTTCAATCAAATGGCATGGAAGCCAGCAAAAATTGATGGTCCATTAAAGATCAGTGGTGTCAAGAAGCTGCAACACACGACAGCTGTAAAAGCCTAAATTAAGCAGTTAACTGGCTCTTTGTTTTGGCGGGTAAGACAACTTGTTAGACCGCATAAGGAACGTAGCTGGTGTGCTCAGTGGAGAGTGTATCAGAAGGAAATGGCAAATAAGCAACGTAGTCCTGGCTTTTTGTCAAACCATACTACAGGCACACAAAAAAAAACATTCTCGGATGTTTTAAAGGGAGAGGAGACAATTAAACAAGAGATATAATTTCATCTAAAAGGTACAAAATGTTGCCTGTGTTTTTCTTCTTCTAAAGTGTTAAAAATGTTCCTTCGCCTGACCACAGATCTGAAATCTTTGCACAACAACCATTTGCTTTGCAAAATATTTATGACAGAGGAAGTGAAAGAATCACAAGTGTGTGTGTTTACAGTACATGTATGCTTTCGCCCAAGGTTAGCCACACAGACCACACTGATAATGTTCAAACTGAAAGTCGAAAAATATCAATTCTTCTAGCACAATGAAGGCTCATGTTTCCAAATCTCAGATTTTCAAAGATCTGTGTTGCAGTAATGAGGGATCTTTATTCTATAACTACAACATGTCCAACATATATTTGACTTGATGAATTATTTTTTATTATAGTGATTCTGTTACTAAGGCAACTCCTATTGCCTCACTGGTGCGAACATGCTACATTCAAATGCGTCACAAAGTCAAGTCTATTTAAGGAGGGATATTTACTGTAAAAGTACTCTGGGGAATTCCACTGCAAACAAACACAGTGTTGTTTACTGGACTTTGGAAGTTACCTTCAGGCCAAAAAAAACCCACTGAATCCATGTACTACCCCGTGAAAATGTGCTGAATGGTTTTGAAACCTGCATGTTTACGCTGTCCAGTGATCGCCCTCTACCTCTCTTTTGTTGTCCTCATTGCCAGCTGTTATGACCTGTAACTGGCATCAATTTTCAATACCCAACGTCCACCACGTCAACCCGATACTTGTGGTGTGCGATTGCATCCTCATGCAACGCCAATGAGAACAGCTAAACAAACCATGTCTCTGCAACACGAGGGGTCAAAAACAAAAAGGGTTCAATGAAATCAGAACACAGACAGTTCACAGCAAGAGCTTGTGTTTGTGTGTCCTTCTGTCTATGGAATAAGGAGCCCCACCAACAACAGTCCATCTCACCACCCACTGAATCCCAAACACCAAATAATAGGAAAACTATTATCTAAATCAAAATATTCTCAGGGGCAGAGAGAGAACCAACTCTCTCTTTCACAGATAGGGCTTACAGTATTTGGCCTGTTGCTATGCAGGTTAGAGGAAGCAGAAGGGGCGGGTTAGTGGGCCCACTTCCTCCTCTATGTGTCATTCAGAGCCCTGTGATTGGAGGTGGCAAGGAGAAGGGGCCACAAAGCCAATGGATGAGTCAGACGGTGAGAAAGAAGGAGTTAGCTCTGGGCACTGACATCGGCAATGCCTGCCAGCTCGTGTCTTCTCCACTGGATGGCAGGTTCAGAGGTCAGTGTGGAGGTGAAGCTCTCCTTGGCTGACAAACAGGCTGCTATAAACATGCTTACAACTTGAGGATCGCCTTTTGTAATGTGCATGTGCTTTGTGGGCATTATTTAACAAAGTAATGATAGAAAGCAGAGCATAAAGGCAAGCCTGTTGCCTGTATGAAGTTTCATCTGAATTCTTATTTCCGCATTACCATTTCTCACAATGGAAGGAGGGACAGTTGTCACCGTGTGGTCTTTGATCAGTCATATTTTCCCCTTGCAACGGTAAACAATTCAGCACATGTTCTCAAGAGACTTCACCAATGCTATAGAGGAAGAGAGGCGCTGAGCAGGCGACTGGAGGTTAACCTCCACCACATCTATCTGCAGGGGGGCACACATCCTGTAAACATGCTACTTAGACAGGAGGAGAGTGAGTGTGGGGTTTGGCAGCCACAGTGCTGCAGCCGGCTGTGGAGCACCGTGCCATCGCAGGCGACTCAAAGTGACAGCGCTGTAATGAAGTCTGAGGCGCATGGCAGGCTGTACGTCATAATTTCAGGTTCCTTAAAGCCTGACAGGGAATGATTATCATGGATGGTTATTGTCACCCTGCCTCCCTGGGAGACGAGGCGTGCTCTGGGGTTGTTGCACCGTGACATTCAAAGTTACAGTCTCCTTCATATAATGGAGCTGTCCTCTCAGCGCGCTAATGGGAGCGATCCATTTAACCTGTGCCAGAAACACACAGACGAGGAAGTTCCTAATGCGAGGCCTCTCCCGTGGGGACGTCACACTCCCCCCCTGGCTGCTCCCTTCCTGCTGCTTGATTCATTGACTGGCGCTCCTCACTTATCCTCATTCACTGTTCAGTCTGGGGAGACAGGGAGGCTCGCTTCCTGCCGCCTGCTCCACATGCCACTGCTGCACGCCCGCCGCACACAAGGACACAGCCGGCGCAACAGACCCAGCTGCAGGAAGAGCCAGTGAGGGCCCAGTGTGGGACGGGCTAGACACCTCCTGGAATTACGGGTCAATACCACAGGCCTTGGGAATGCTGGCAGTACACACTCTCTACTGATAATAAGGCCTCTCAGATAGAAAGAAACACCACACAATAATGAGAAGGTTTGGTTATTGTCCTGTCTTAATGATGGCAGTTGTATGGGACTGTTAATTTTAGGCTACTCCTGAGGTTGCTGGCTAATGATGGCGCCTAAGCCATGGTCATCTTAAGAATGATAGATGTAGCCACATTCAGTAGTCCATCTTTTGACTGCTGCCGCCTGCCCGACTGACAAATTGCTGCTACATTCCTGAGAGAAAATAATTAGAAACAATTAATGTGTTTCTCTTCTTAGCCATCACAAAGCTCTAAAAGCAGTCTCAATTGATTTCGGAAACATGTTTTCTTGTGATTTATGGTGCCGAAATTAAACACAGTAAAAAAAATGAATATTCAGTTGGTGATTTGTTTAGATAGTCTGCTTTTATTTATTCTTAAGATATGTCTTAAAGAAATGTGGTGGGTCAGACAGAGTGAAGCAAAGCCAAAATACAAAGATATGATGCAAGGTTGCTCTTGCATTAATGCTCATCTCATCAAAAGTCAGACAATAAGATGGATGAGCTGATTCAAGGACCTCTGTGCTGTTCTAACTTTGGCAGTCTTTGTGAAGGCCAAGTTCCATACACAAAGTCATTTAAACAATCCTCCCTTTTGCAGTGACACACTTAGCCTTATTAGCTATTATACTGCTATAAACTATACGTGCAAAAAATTTAATGATTAAAAAAGCACAATGATTCTAATCAGCTGCCCCCTAATATACTAAAACACTTAATCCATGGAGAGGCCAACTCTCTGGGGAGGCTCAAGAGAAAAATGACTTCTCTGTCTCCAGGCGCTGTTATTTCTGGTCATTTCTAATTGGTTTTAACTAAAAGCAACCACTCCGAGACTCCACAGGTTACTTCAATGCATCACTATGGAATTGTCTGCAAATAGAAGATATACATCCAAATTAGTTTTAGAGGACACCACAATTGTCTTTCAGAAGACGAAAGGAGAAAGGGCAGAAAAAAATAAAAGCATACATGCCTAGTGAGAAAGTTGAAGGATCCCAACAGAGGAGCAATGTTATCAGGGTGACCCTGAGATCATAGAAGCCCTGGCTGACTTGCCGTACCGTGTCACACGCACCTCACCCCCTACAAATATCTCCCAGGCTTCATGTACAACGTCTCCCCCTGTGCAGTTCTGCATTGCTGGGCCTGCGAGTCTCCAGGTGAGTCCTCAGTGCTGTTTGGTGGCTCGTGAATTATACATTGCAGCAGAGGAATTGACGTGGCCCAGGAGGGCCGAGAAACAGCAGGCATGGCTGGGAGGCAGATTGAAGACTCTGACGGAATTTTAATTGTACCGCAGGGAACGCCGCGATAAGAGCTATTGTTATTGGTAAGACAGTGCCGCACAGGTTCACTTAGCTGAGAGCTTAAAAAAATGACAAGATCCAAAAACGACCAAGCACCACCAGCCATATTGTTAATGACGATTCCAAGGAGCACAGTTCATATCACTATAGTACTAATATTTATCACTGGGCTCTCTCTGTGCTCAGTGTTTATCCGCAACATGCTCAGAGGACCGGTGAAGGTTAGCTACAGCGAAGGAAGAAAAAAATCATGAAAACTCAGAAACCAAACAAGGGTGCGCTCAACCAGAAACCACTGAGGCATTCCATTCAGTCGTTTTGTTGTGCGATTCAGTACAGCACTGCAGGTGAAAAGCCAAAATGTTGGCTTTCTGTTGCTCTGATGTTGTTCACTCTGATCCTGACTCAAGCTGTACTATACAGTAATTCTCTTGTGAGTGCACGCTGGTCCCTGGGGCCTGACGGATGCAGGAAGGCCCCTGGCGCTGGTCAAAGTGAGGCCAGGGGCACAGGCAGGCCTCTGTGTACTCTCAGCGCTGGCGGTTCCCAGCCCAACGGTAATCTCTCAGTGATCCAGCCTCAACCACACATGAAACCCAATAGCCTTTCAGCCCGCACCATAAATAAAGACAAACCACATTCAGCAGACCACCCTGGCTCACTTTACTGTTACTGAGCTACACTGAACTGCAGTCTAAATACGCCACCACTGTGTGTGTTTACACACATCTATATAAAGGCTTTAACTACAGAGATGTGAAATGGATTTGTTGTTTGAGCAATGTTTATTTCAAGTGGCTTAATTACATAAAAATATCATCCACGCCTTTCTGTATTTCTTTTTAAAACGCATGCAGAAAGATACATCACAATTCACATTATTACAGCGTAGTGGTAAGAGGTTGCTCTGCTTCTCTGGTCGACAACATTAATGTTCCCCAGAGAAAACACTTGTGAATTTCTATTCACATTACAATATATTATCTTAGTCCTACACAGGTTAAAATCTAAAGGGGGAATACAATTACCTACAGCTCCTGAGGCGTACACTCCAGTTATGCTCCTTTTTTTTTTTTTTTTTTTACAATAATGGGCTATAAGAGTATTACAATTGGCCAATGGAGATGTGCCCCCTTGGGCCAACCTATTCAGAAGAGCTTAAATATTCACAATACGCAGCACACTGCAGTTAAATAAGGAGAATCTTAGATCTACAGTTTGCTTGGAATGGCTTGTTTTCACTTGTTTTTTCCTCTCTGTCGTCTGCTTGTACGCACAGTTGTGGAGGATGATTCACGGGCCGTCTACTTCAGGAAACCACAGCGGTAGGCTGCTATTGCAAACGGTACAGTATATGTCATTTTAACAGATGAAGTGTTGCTCAAGATTTGTTTATTCTACCCCCCTGTCCGCGATCTCAAGAATAGCAGTTCTAAAAGATAGGATGAGAATAGGTGGGTTGATGTGTGCTCTGACAGTTGGTGACAATCTGTTACCAGAGCTGTCCAGGTCTGTCAATAGACTGTACACACAAGCCTGCTTGTATAATCACCTGGGGGGGATGGACTAGAGCTCTGATGACAAACTAATGTCAGCTAATATCAGCTCTATAAAGGCTGACTCAGAAATATATTGGAACCCTTTCATTACCATCACTCATTCGGTCTCAATTCTCATCCAGTAAAGTACAGTACAGCAGGCACTTGTCTAATGAACAAGGGTCTATGGGGAAGGATCACTCCGTGTGAGTGTGTTGGAAGTCAAGGTCCCACAACAGTGGACTCGTGGCTCTGCTGATAAGGACTTGGCTATAATTGCTCAAAAGGGAGGGAACTGCAGCCCCATTAGGTCTGGTCTTAGCACTTGCCAATAAGCCAAACTGCCCCTCTGAAGCCTCCCATGTAATGAAAACTTCCTCTGAGATGAATTACATGTCTGTCAATCCACTAATTAATATCATGGACTCGTCTTTTTTGCCTCTCCGCAGTAACGAACTGAGTCAGAGAGACGGGGATTGAGGTATTTCTGAGCACTGGAAGACATAAAGGAAGGAAAGGCAGAGGCAAACTAGCAAGCGCGCTGCTACTGTGATTCACTGCAGTCATGGTCGGCACTTAGTGCAGCATCTATTTTTCATGTATTTCATAATTAAAACCTGCGAGTTCTGTAAGCCCTCCATGCTCCATGCAGATCAAAGGTAGTCCTATTAGCAGGGAGTTCATCAGTGGAGCCACTCTTCCATTTCCAGGCAACAGAGCCATGCTTAAAGCACAAATACCCCGTAATTACACACATGTGTGATAACGGGACAGCCACAGAGCTGGACTATGATTAATAGAACACAGATCACAGTTTCCTCCTCCTTTTTCAAAGCTAACACAACAGAGGACTTTACACACGAGGATAACCCATGCGTAGCAGATAAAGAGGTTGATGAAAGACTGAATACATATTTCACACATCGCCTCTTGTGGTGCAGGTGGAGTGTGCTTTCAGTTTGTTGCCTTCTCCCTCCCCGCTGCATTCTCTATGTAAATGTAATCGGAGGATAACACGGGATAAAGCTCTGCAGAGCAGAGACTTCTGCGGGGATGGAGAGGTACAAGCCTACCTCACATGGTGTAATCAACAGAGTGAGCTGTGTTGCGTTATTTATTTGTCCCATTGACTCTGAGGTAACTTGATGCCATGGGGTGCGATGTCTGGATGCTCAGGTTGTGAGAGATTCTTTCAACCAACAACGTAACTACACAGCTAATAAACACAGGAATCGTACCTGTTCTTCATTTTGAAATGGAAAGGTTAAATCATCCAATAATTTCACAAATGAAAAGATTAAAGGAAAGTCTAAAAATGTGTTGAGGCAGAAGTACAGTTTAACCTGCTTTTGTATCCTCTAAATCATCATTGTTTTGCAACCCACTGTACCCTCAGGTTGAGAACCACTGATATATATCATATGTATGATAATAACCCTTAACAGCTGTACATCTTGAGCCTCGCAAGAGTATTATCTTGTGATTATATATTATTACGATTTGCAAATTTTGGACCGGACCGATCCCCATAACAGACGCTGCTGACCTCTTTTACTATCTATGAAGTAATCTTGTCAAACAGTATGGAGACAGTACCATTAAAAACACAGCAATTTTTATTTACCTTTTAATACACTTGATACATTAATGTAATTTATTTTGTTGCATGCTTAATTTGCACAGTAGTTCTGACTTAGTGAAAAATAATCATCTACATATCTGTTAAAGAAAAAGACCAGTCCAATCCATTCCATTTTAAATAAACTATGAACTGAATTTACAAAAAATGTGCTATATTTGGACACGATTCGCTATCTGGATATGAAATGACCAATCTTGGAATTAGAGATTTCGGTCAAAGCGGAAGGCCATAATTCAGATCGAGTAAAACTAGCAATAAAACAGGTTCAAAATACTCCATTACAAGTAAAAGTTCTGGATTCAAAATGTAATTTTAGTAAAACATTTAAACATACATTTTTATGCAGCATAAACACTGTCAGGTGGGGTAATTTTATAGTGAGGTTCTTTGTCTGCAAAGTAGTTACAGTATTTAAACTGTCAAATATGACTGTGCTTGAATACAGTATTTGAATCAATGTACTTTGTTACTTTACACCACTGATCACCACCCTGCAATAAAAATCGAGAAGTAAGATCATGTAGCGTTTTAAAAGGCATGAATTATCTAAAAAAAAATCTGCCTACTGTATCTTGCTGCTACAAAGCTTCCTGCTGTCAATAGGGTTATTCTTGTGCCATTGCATAAGAATGTCAGAGGAAGAACTTGTATTGAAGTCATATGAAAGAGGAGCTATAATTAGCCATACTAGCATTTGCACACTCATAGGAATGGCAGTTGAGCTGTTTATGCTTTCTTACTGAAAACATAACAACTCTCCACTCATGAGCCAAGTGAACAGTAGGGAGCCAACCGCTGAACTTCCTGCAGGCTCGTGAGGTCAGTTACAGTTCACGGTGCGATTGCCCTACACTAACAACTGGACAAGGTAACAGGAAGGGCTGTTGGTTTATCAAGTAGGAGGAATACAATCCTAATATACACTCCTAATGTAACATGATAAAAAAGGGGCACATGTCCAGAAGGCACAGCAGGATAACACATCCCACAGCCAAGCCAGGTTACAGAGAGGACAGACAGAGGGCAGGGATTTTGCACTTTACACAAGGGAAACATCCAATCAGCATCAGCAATCACAACACCGGCCTATAACAAAGGCAGTTCTAACCTTCCCTGCGGTGTTCAGGAAGGCTTTGTGGAGTAAACCCATTCAAATAAATGTTTATTTAATCTACATTACATTATTTTATATGCATCTGTCAACACTGCGGTGTAGGCGGCCAGACGCATGGCATGAGGAGTATGCAGAATACACAAATGGCCCCACAACAGACATCCGCAACATATGCACAGACAGCCTGATGATGCTCGCTGCAATAACAAAGTCAAGAGGGGTCCGAGGTTGAGGGTGGGACTGCGTCTATACCGTAGCCGTAGCCATACATTCTCAGCAATGTGAAAGCTTGCAGCCGTGGCCAGCAGTAATAATTAATAGCATAGTCTATAAGCATTCCATTAGGTGCAAGCAGCTGTCATAAACATCTTAATTAATTTACAAAGCAAGCAACTGGGGAATTATGGCGACGTAAAAATCTGCTTCCCTCTGCCGCTCCATAGCACTGGAACAGATCGGGCTTTTAAATTTTTAAACATGCCTTTCATGTTCTCTAGAGCACTAAAAAGCCTTTGAACAGTCAGCTTGTTAGGAGATGCACCTAGCAGCCCAATACCTACGGGTCGTCTTGCTATTCTTTTCATACAGTGACAAGAGGTTTCGGGCTTCTCTTTGCTGCTCCGGCTTGACTCAAGGAATCTCTCCTCGCTTCCTGTACGCTTTTGGCCCTCCCTTATATTTTTTATTTGGTCACAGCGACATGTTCAGTGTGTTTTTTCTGTCACTCCATCTGAGCTCTCTCCGTAGCCCATATCTTTTTTTTCTTCCTTTTTTTTGGCAAAAAAATATTTTTTACCATTTCCTTTAAGTCACAGCTACAGATTTTTATCTTAAATGTGACAATTTAACAGCTGAAGCACAAACAAGGCTTTCAAAGACCTCCCACTGTGTGCCTTATGTAAGAGAGGGACACCCTCCTGAGGATACTCGATGGTGATGCTGAGGGAGGGCGGCGAAAGAGCAACGATGCCACTCTTGCAATGCACTGTAATCTGGGCAGTGTAGTGCCAAAGCAAGGGTCAGAGTGTTGTGGTAAAAACTCTCTTCCTTACCTGCTCTCACTCAGAGAGGGCAAGATTAGACTGGCCACTCCATTATAGGAGAAAGGCTTAAGGGCATTTCCACTTTCAGAGCTAGGATATCAGCAGCTTGTGACACTAAGCAGGGCTGACCCATCATTTTGGAAGGACTTGAGTGGAGGGTTTCAGCTGTCTGCCCAGCAATACAGTTTACAGGGTCCAGGCTACAATCATTTTTTGTCAGAGGCACCCAGAGACAACAGTACTGGGCCAACACCTCCTCATGTCATTAATATATATTCCCACTATCTGCAATTATGAATCAATTTAACTATGCATAACATCTACAGTATGCCATTTACCAAGCGGGCATTGAATTTTAATGTGCCCATTACTCTCTGATGATAGCCAGGCATCACATATCCCTTTTTTCTCACTCCCGGTCTAACCTGTCTCTTCCTCCCCATCTCTCTCCATTTCAGCCCATGCCATATTTGCTTAACCCAGCCAGTGTGACAGCACTCAATGCTAAAGCACTCCCAAGGCAGATGATCAAAGTCAGCAGTCAATTCACATTACAATGCATTGATTTGATGTTTCCTAACCTCCCAGGCCTTTCTCTAATGCTGCCAAGGACCTCCAGGATATTTCACAGCGTACCTCCTTTCCCAGCTTTTCTCTGTCTCCCTCTGTGTGTCGGAGTGTGTGTGTGATAATGTGTGTGTACAGTGTCTGCAACTAAAAATACGGTTGACAGAGATGCTTCTCTGGCCATGTTTGCATATGAATCGAGTGTATATTCTGTCTGGTTCAAAAAACGGATGGCTTAAAAAATAACAGCCCAGCAGTTATTCATGTGAGGCCCGACCACTTCAAAACCACCCCGCTTTTACAACCTAATTATTGCCCCTCATTCACCTGCTGTTTCAAATATTGTTTTAGAGTAAATCACTCCCTTGTTCTCATATACCACACTTCGTTTGCTTCTCATCACTTATTCATTTGCAATTCTTTATTGAGTTGGCTTCTATGCTTTAGTGACTGCCATTTCCCTCTGAGGGGATGTTCAGAGCACTTCCATGTTTTATTCAATTATGGAAACCTAATATGGTGGAAAGGTGTGCGTGGTGCTCACTCATAACCATGCATTATTTCACACGTATTTATTCTGCCTCTCTGTTGTCGGGTGGGCGGCAGCGGCTTGAACAGGCAGCCTAAACACATGCGTGCTCTTTTGTTTCTGGCCTTGACCCGCTGGGTTAATAAAGGCCACAGACAGAAAGAAAGACAGACAGTTACCACGTCCACGTGCTACAACTGAATCTGTTGCATCTGTGTCGCTTTTGGAAGGTTATTTCGTTTTGTTTTTTTTTTCTCACTCAGAGGTTGTCAAAATGTGTAAGCATCATGGCCATGGCACAGTGACACACTGACCTACAAGCACAAAGGAGAACTTTGTCTGCCTTGATAAACACACACACACAAACACACATACACAGAAAGAGCAAGTGAGAGGAGAAGGAGGGAGAGAGTGTGAAAGAGGGAAAGGAGGAGAGAGAAATAAGAACTATTGATTTATGTAAGAGAGGCATTCCTTAAACAGCATTAGTCATCATGGTTGTGTGCAGCAAGCAGGCTCTTTAATTATTCCTCAGAAGCCAGACAAACTCAGCACGGCGTGAAGAGCGCCTATTGATTTCTGCCTGGCAGATGGGACACACTTACTTATAGCAATTCACAGACCGTGCGGATGATCAGAAAGACAGAGATGGCACTTACCTCCTATTCAATCTACAGAGAAACAACAGAGCAACAGTTAAAACTGGCCATTAGGCAGGTGAGAGGGACTCAAGAGTGGGTCGGGTCAGACTACGGAAGGTAAGGGAACCTGTTGTTTCATGCTGACCGTATCCGACAGGTGAGCGGCACCTGTTGTGGCATTTCACAGTTAGAGGTCCCGCCAGCAGAGAGCAGGAGGAGATGAGCTGCATGTTATTGAGCTGAGTGTAAAGAGAGGCTTAAATATGAAGATCATGCTGGGATAGTCGTCTTATTTACGTACAGTATGGAATGATGTGCAAGTAACAAATGTTTTCATTGATAAGTCATTTTTTTGGATCATGTTTAGTCTGAAAATGTCAAATGATAATTAGAGCAATTAACAATTAATTGATCAGTTGTCTACTATTAAATAAATCACCAACTATTTTGATAATTGATTAATTGGTTTAATGCATTTTTTTAGTCAAAATTCTTTGATTGCAGTTGAAGTTAACTAAATATCATTGGGCTGGAGAAAACAGGACATTTGATGACCTTATCTTTGGTTCTGGGAAACAGTGATGGACAATGTTGTAGAACAATCAACTAATTGACTAATTGAGAAAATAATCAACAGTTGAAAATAATTATTTGCAGCCCTAACGATGATGAAAAGTGCCAAAATTACATCTTAATCCTCACATTTGAGAAGCTGAAACCAGTAAATATTTGCTGTTTTTTTTCCTAAAAGTGACAAACTGTTCATCAGAATTGTTGATTCATTTTCATCACTATTGCATAGTTTGTGTTTCTGTTTGGCTGGACTCCTGTATGTTTGTGTGGGCATGGATGAGAGAGAGAGAGAGAGAGAGAGAGAGAGAGAGAGAGAGAGAGAAGGATAAATAAAGACAGAGCTGGAGTACGTGTCGTCTGCTCAGCACAGTTACATACGCTAAGTTCTTTGCCCAGAAGACCAGATTTCAAGAACAAGCATGATAGTTAGAGGACATAATCAGAGAGAACTGTAAGAACAGATAACGTCTAACATTATGGTGTAGGCTGCTTGATAGACCAAATCTCTAGTAGGATATTAAAATGCTCAGATTAAATATCAAATAATCCATAACAAATACAAAACACACATAGAAAGCTTACGTATAAAAGTCCATCTGTCTTGCTGCTATGCTATTTTTAAAAAAAAAATTTTTAGTGCCGACTACTCTTCTTCTGTGAGGTCTGCGCTTTAAAGTGCCACTCTATTGTTATTTTATGAGAAGGGCTGAATGCGGAGCCAGAGCTTCGTCTGAGCTTTGGAGGAGAGAAATTCCCCTGCATGGCTACACAATACACAGACAGCACATTTAGAGATGTCAGCCCCCTAACTAGAGAACAGTCAGTGAGATGAACCCACTAACCCCATGTCTTCACCATGTCTAGCCAGGCTGCTCTGGAAACCCCAGTTAAAAATGCATTTGGTGTAGCTGATGCGATGGGGGCAGACCATGCTAGGCATGCCAGGCTGGCGAGTAGGCTCGCATGTGCTGCTCACAACCCTGGTTAGTGAAAATGCCACTACTGTATGCCTCATCACCGCTGCTTCCCCCCTGCACTTACATAATTTACACAAGCACAGGGAGGGGAGGACAGCAGGGGGGGGGTTGGGTTGGGCGGGAGGGCTGAGCTACGGGAAGCTCACGTCCAATTGCGTTTGGCCATGTGGAGAGACAAATACGGCAGTACGAGGGGAGCTCATGCCACAGCGGGCTTTGATGACTACATGCTGAGACGCCCCTACGACACGCTGATAGACAGTGGAAAGACCCCACCCCTCCTTTGCATCTACGAAGCCAAGCGGAATATAGATGCAACAGGAACAAGGCAGAGAGTCTGAGCACATTAGAGGTGCACTGATCCAAGACCATGGCATGGTTATTTATTAATCAGCTGAGCTTAGCTAACTGCCTGCTTAGATGAACAGCACAAGCGCGTGGTACACTGCAGCATCAGCCCCAAGACAGCGAAACTGTTGACATAATGCAACTTAAAATGCATGCCGCGCTCACTTCAGATAAAGCTATCTGCTAGTGCAATTTTCTATTTCCTTATTTTTTTCATGTAGCATGTATAACTTTCCATTAGTGATCACAGAAAGTGTGAAAATAATACAATCTAACACAGCGAGCAAACAATCTAACGCTTAGCACTGTAAATCCATTTGAGCTTATTTGGCTGCAAAACAAAACATTACTATGTGATCCAAAGTAAATACTGTCAGAGTGTACAGCAAACAAAGAATGTTTGCCCATTTGCACATTATTCATCTCCTAGGGTGAAGTCAGTGATGAGTAACAGCATGGCGATGTTGTCAATAAATACACTAACATACACAAAATCACCCCTTTAATGTTGTACTTTTGGAGTTCACTGGCACCACAACACCGCGCGCTGACAATGTTTTTTGCCAATTTCAACACCTCACAGTTGGGGTGTCAGCACATTGAAATGGTGTTGAGAAACATAGCCCTTTTAACTGAGACGAAACATCTCTTGGAGAGAAAAAAAGAGGAGAGAAAAACAGAATGGGATGCAATTCTCCAGAGTGTATCCACCTCATGTCTCTTCCACTGTTTTTTTGGCAGGCCGGGTAATACACAGGAAAGCACTGGCACACAACACTCTCTCTACCTGAACACAAAGGGAAACATTTCAGCCTGGAGTTTGGGCTTCAGAGACTAATAGGAGGCTTGCACATCACCACGGGGAAAACGAGCGATAGGCTCTCCATTGGCTTATACTGTTGATGCAAGCTTTACAGACTGAAGTGTTTTCTGCTAAGTTCTCCATTACTTCAGGAGCCATTTGCAGAGGTGCCATGAAGGAGTGATGGAGGCTTCTGAGAACGTTTGGGGAACGAGCGGTGAGCAGGAGAGGTAGAAAGTTGATGTGGTCATTACTAGACACTTCCTTTCATCATTTCTGAGACTATCTCGCGCACTCTCTCATTCTCCCAGACTTCTGCAGCACTGAGCTGAGAGAGCCTAAGCCTCTTGGACAGTTCATTTAGGATAATGCAATGATGAGAGAGGGGGAAGGGGGGAGCCGCGTGTGTGCGCCAAATCATGTCTGATAAGTGTATCTTTTCAAAATGTCTCCTCTGACTCAAACGCATTTCAAGTGAGATGCAAAACACATCAGCGAAGACAAGAATGATTATTTTCATAACCTGCTGAAACATAAAAAGGCAATCTATAGTGGAGACGTATAATTATTTTATGAATTCAAACAACACAAAAAGGATATTTCAAAGAAATGTTCACATAAAAAAGATGGAACAGAAATTATCTAGGGGCTTTTTTCCCTTTCTTCAGACTTCAGAAAAGAGAAATTTATTTCTGCCTTCATCTCTAAATTGGATGCAATTTATTGCCTCTCCAAAGCTCATTTTTCACTGGCTTGCAGGATCCATGGGCCATGGCAGGCAATGCGTATCTGCCCGCCTCCCCTGGCCTCGGGTGCTAATATGTGGAAACTGGCCTGGGGATATGGAGCCCAACCAATGGAAGAGGAGGCAGAGGGACAGAGGAGAGAATCAATCCCTAATCGCTGAGGAGTAGGGAGTAGGAGGGGTGAAGAGGAAGTGAAAGAAAAAAAAAAATCAGGGGAGAGAAAAGACAGAAAGCAGTGTGTTTACCAGCAGACATTTGGGTGCTGTCAGCTGACTGCAAGAGCTCTGGGATGTCAGAGAAAGAAAAGGGAGTTATATAACCAGGCTGTTATAACAGAGGGAGAGAGTGAGAGAGACAGACAGACAGAGACAGAGACAGAGAACGAGAGAGGGACCAGGGAAGAAAAAAAACACTGCCATTTAAAGTGACAGGGACAACATGATCAAAGCAAAAACAAACACGGTACAAGGTGCTGCCTGCGCAGACACCAGACAAGAGGCAGGTGAGTGTCCAATGTGCAGACATCTCTGGTGAGTAGTTAAAAATGCAAGAGCCACACAGATGTGAACACAGGTCAGAGGTTATTACATCCATCATGTATGCATTATCTTAGCGCAGCATGTAAGCAATGCTCGCATGCCCCTGGAGCCACATGGTTGCCTGGTTACGTCTGGGCTTTTTTGGTCTTCGTCCAGCTCCACATAGAGGAAGCTCAGATAGTCAACCACAAGCCCCTAACTCCTAACAGTCCACTCAACCCTCTAGTGCCCACCCATTGACTACCACTAGCTTTGCACTTGAGCCGGGCTCCACCAATTTGGGTATGTGTGGCTAACTGTAACGTAATGTACAGTTAAAGAGTCTCATTTGTGGGGGGATGCAAAAGAAGAGCTTAATTTGAGAAATCTGTTTGACACCACACACACGCTGTGCAGCCACACATGAACATTAAATACACTTAGCTCTGGGTGCATTCTGTCCTGTGACCTTGCTGTTACACTTCCGCAGAGCAATGAATAACTATCGCATTTCTTTGGCTGACAGCTGACACCAAGAGGCCCAGGTGATATACGAGACATGACAAGTGATTCTAATTAAATGTAGAGCTTGTGGATGTAAAGTGGCAGGAAGGGAACAAATCCTGTCCAGGCAGCGAGCGGCAAAGCGGCATGCCTTGCTCCAAACGAGATGAGCCGGGCTGTCAGGGCTGCCTCAGCTGTCCTGTAAACCTGGGCCCCAGCTCCCCAGGGGGACTGACAGGTTTCAGCTGGAGGGGGAGAAGGCACACCGCGAGCCTCCTGCCCTTCCACAACAACAAACACATGACACACAAACAGGCAGTTCTGATGCAAAGCAAAAGCCATGTGGACCATGTGCATTTGTCACACAACGGTGTACTAACAAGGTACAAAGCATGGTCGTCTGTTTCCTGAGCCTAGATGAAGGCTGTCATCTAGGTTCCGGCGGTGACTAAATAAAAAAACAGGCTACGATCACAAAGAATCAATAGATACAGGAAGCAAGACACCTCTGTTGATGCTGCATCCCACTTGTATTTTCACCATGACTGTATTCATCCAGCTCAGGTTGAGAACAAAGGACTAGACATGGTGAGTTTTTTTTTTCCCACAGACAGCAGGTCTTCCAGGACTAGGCAGAAGACCCAATGGTACTCAAGGCAAACACGAGTGTGTCAGTATGTGACACAGGACTGCACTTTACAGAGGACACTCACGGGGGCCCTTCAGCCTCCCAATCAGACCCCTGGAGACAACCCTCACCAAATCAGTTAACCTTTGACCCATCTGGAACAACTTGGATCCCAAGAGTCACGGTCGGCCAGCTGAAAGACAATGTACATCACGCGCTTTTCGACTGACAGGAGGAGTCATGTCAGTTGGCATCTGTCCACTCCGGAAAATGAAGGAACAGTGGTCTATCATAAGCCCATCTAATGTCGGCCAGGAAATATTTCTTTGATAATACAAAGTCATGGCTCAGTGCTTTCTGTTCTCTCCAGCAAAGCAGGGCCTGACTTGATACATCTGGCTTACAACCTGTCCATTTTTCCACTATGGCGGTGTCTCATAATGTCTTCAGCATGACGTTGAGAATGATTTCAAACATGTGCACTTTGTACAACCTCGATCCCAAGAAAGATGGGAAGCTGAGTAAAACCTAAACAAAACAAAAGGTGTATATTTGCTCATTTCTTTTGACATATACAATTGAAAACATCACAGGACAATTTATTTAACGTCTTACCTCATTAACTTCATTGATTTCTGTAGATGTATGCTTATTTTGAATTTGGTACCAGCACATTTCAAACAAGACAACAAAAGACTGGAAAGCTGTTGAATGCTCAATAGACACCTGTTGTTCAGAAGCAAGTATGGGGCGAGGTTCACCACTGACGGATATTACTACACGGGCTCAAGAACACTTCCTAAAACTGTTTGTAAACACAGTCGTTTGCAAATGATCACATTGTGCTCGTATTTACGTTTTAAACAGCTTCACAACTTCTTTTTTGGAATCGGGGTTGTAAGTAATTAAATTGCTTTTTTACAGCTATGCACTTTGAAGAAAAATACTTCATCAAGATTGTCACAGTAATTTTCAATAGCCTCTTTCGCTAATGTTATGATATTTACCGTCTGGTAAATAATGTGTAAAGCCATACACCAAAAAAAGCCCCAAATTTAATGGCACTCAGCGTGCTACACTAAACTGTATTAACCTTTCCTCTCAATAGTATAACAGAACGCTGATTGCTGTAAATGGATTGATGGAACAGGCCTCACGTATCCACATTATGAAATAATGAGTGTGGTCCTCACAAAGCAACACGCCACTCTTTACTCAAAGAGTAAAGAGTGGCGTTGACGAGCAAGGACGGGGCGAGGTTCACCACTTTGTGAAACACATTGTATAAAGAAGAATACTGCATGAGCTTGGAAGCACTTTGTTTGTTTGTTTTTAATCATGTCCTACACAGCAACCCAACTTTTTTTAGAAACATGGTTGTAGTTGTTTCGTTGCTGAAATGTGTTTTCATTTCAGTGATCTATAAATATATGGACACTTTTAAAACCTGTTCAACTCTCCTGCAGGTTACTCCCAATAATAGGCAGAAAGAAAACGCTGAAAAAAACAGTATTAGTAGTTTTATGTCCATTCATTATGTGTGTCTGAGTCACGTCCAGGGAGAAACACCTAACTGAGGAATTATTAATGTAAATGAAAAAATACCAACTCCTAGTATAAAACAAGCAGTCTTGTCTGAAAAGTTATTTAGTTCCATTAGCCTCCATCATGTTGCATCAGTCCACCATCTACATTTGTGAAAATCTGAAGCCTAGTCACTATATAAACAGACCATTGTCCTTGCAGACATTTTGTTATGTCATAGCAGGAAATACATAGGGGTAATTAATGACATTAATGGTGGCGACATTCCATTTACATGAGCCAGCTCCGGGGATCTTGTATGAGGCATGCTGGCTCGATGGAAAGGCTTACTGGGATATGTTAGACGCCCATTATTAATGTTATTAGTTACACCTGTGCTTTTCCTAATACAAAAGGGTTGAGTGTGAATCTACTGACAAATGAAAATTCATGGTATTATCAAGTATTATGAAAGTGCTATTAAAGGAATAGTTTAGCATTATGAGAAACACACACAAGGATTGATGCCACTTTTCTATCAATAATCAGTTAGTATAGCTTCACATAAAGACTAAAAGCAGAGGGGAAAAGCTAGCCAGTCTCAGAGAAACTCTGAGGTTCATTCCAGCTCATACTATAAGCCCTGTCAAAAAACACACACAGTTTGTTCTTACACTTTGATTTTCGTATGGATTAAAAAACTAAAACTAAACACTATGCTAATGAGCCTTAAAGGCGCTGTGAGGTGGATTTTGTTTTAACCTTTGGATGGAGTCTGGCTAGCAGTTTCCCCTTGCTTCCAGTCTTTATGCTAAGCTAAGCTAATTTGCTTCAGGCTGTAGCTTTATATTCTATTCTTCTCATCAATCTATGTGGAAAAAGCAGTGTATTTCCAAAAAATGTCAAACTATTCCTTTACAAAATGCCCTCTGAGTCTCTGGACCCCTTAATGACAATGTACAGCATTCCAGAGGATTACATAACTATCAGATAATAAGATACAGAATGCAATGTTGTTGACAAAACCCCTGAAATTAAATGTAAACACATTTAAATGTCCATCTGAAGAACTGTATCCCATTCTGTTTTTGTATGGTCAAGTCGCCCCTTTCATTTGCGACACCTGTCTTTTCGAGACGCTTGTTGTCAGGCCCCAGTCCTTTTACTTCCTTTGGCCCGCAGCAGCCAGACCCTTCAGTTTGCCCCGCCCCCCTGTCCAGCCCACAATCCCTCTATTTTGGGTGTCTCACAAAGCCACTGATGTGATTAGAGAGGATGATGATTACAGTTACATAACAGAATCAAATTAATTTGTGGCCTGAACACAGCAGTGGCAGCAGGAAATCACTCAAGCTCTCAAATCTCCCTTTCTCTTGGTTGCTCCTGTGTTCCCTATCTTCACTCAACAAACCCCCTCCCTCCCCTTCCCCCTGCACCCGCTGCCCCATCCTAGAACACACAGACACACCCCTCTCTCCTCCCTGCCCCTCCCTCTAGTCAATTAAAGTCACATCGAGGGATTAAAAGGAAGTAGGTCAGTGGAGCATTGCTGGGGGAAAAAAATGCAACAAACCACGTCAGAAGTCACTGTATCGACCTTGTGAAACACAGACCAAACTAGTGGTGGCTTGTGATCTCATCCTGCCTCGACCAATGCTCGGGCTCCTCACGGAAGCCAGGTTCAAACCCCACAGAGCACGCTTTGCCCTCACCTTGATTTCTCTGCAGCTCACAGGAAACCCCCCTGGAGGGCAGCCTAGGGAGCTGGGCTTTGGTGGCGGACACTTGATACCCTCTACAGAATGCTTTGTCTCCAGTCCCCCGAACAGATCCTCTTCAAATGCAGGATTATAGCAGTGCTACAGGCAATGAGAGCCCCACAGCTCCAGTGTGCGCAGACAATGCCAATAGCCACCATGCGAGGTAGAAACAGTACACATGCTGTGACACTTTTATATCCCTTTCATACAGTAGATGCACATACAATGCAGGTCTGCTGAGTGAGTGCCTTTCATCCATTCATACTGTACAAGGCAGCTGTCTCAGGTTAATCGCTCGCCTTTACTGTTTACAGTCTCTCTATGCATACTGATGAATAATGGATTAAAGGGTCACAAATACAGTAACGGGTCCGTAACACTGAGATTTATCTTTTTCACTCAGCCTGCCCTCACCAGAAACGTGGCTGTGTAGTCCGACCGTGCAAGCAGCTTATCACAAACCATTTTTAAGGTGCTTGTTTAACAGCAACCTCTAGCGGCTGTAAAAATCCTCAGGACAGTAAAGGAGGAAGTAAGCTGAAGCAGTAAAAAAGAGCAGCAAAGCCCCCATAGGGAGGAGGATGCGCTGTTCGCGTCAAGTGTGAAACCAAAAATCAACAGTGAGTTATTTTTACTTCACTTACCTAGTTAGAGGGGCTCTGTGGAGCTTCTGTGTTGTGCTGGAAGCCAGTCGTTAGTTTACGTTAGCGGGCTCTATTTAAATCTAATGTTGCCTAGTGTTGCTCTCTGTTAGCGGAGCAGAGAGAGGCACTGAGGCGAAGCATTCGAGAATGTGCATAGAGTCTTTTGGACTGTTGCAGGAAATCCAAGTCTTTTTCAAAGAAGTCCACAGTTCAGCAGCATTAAGTTAAACAAATCCACAGGCTATAGGGGACTGAGAGAGACGTCGAAGGTCTCATTTGTCACGCCACATTAATATCCACACACACTCGCCAATAGACAAGTGATAAATACATGCACTGTAAAGTGCTACAAATGGTTACGTGGAAGCCCGGCACATACACAACGTAAATTACAAGAAATGTATTTATTTTGACCTAAACCTCAATATTTTCTTAAACCTAACTAAGTAGTTTTAGTGCCTAAACACAACAGTAGAACAAATATATTCTGCATGGTTAAAGATTGTTGGATGTATAATTCTACCGATACACTGATTTCTATTCTTTTCCATACAGTACAAAAATCAATCAATGCTAGAGTCGACGTAATCCATCAAAATACACATCAATTCTGCATGTATAATGATCAATGTTACACTATTGTTGCTTGATAATAATGCAGTTCTTGCTGAGACTGTATTGAAAAATCTGCTCCATTCAAGCAAGTTTTACGACTGATATGCCAGATGGAAACCCATGGGTGCCTGAGATTGTACAAAACCTCTGGTTTCATTTCCTTCCTCGAGCTTGACCCTTTTCATACAAGTCGAGCCATCTCCTTCTTCCTCTCACCCTCTTAAAATGAGTCTGGGGTGCTGGTTAAATGTAGTTTAAACATTAATAATATTCATGTATTAAATTAAACAGCTTATTATAAATGCCTGTTTATCAAAGGTAAGCAGGAGAGCGCTTTAACAACATGTATTGCCGCATATAACCTGCCCAAATGTTTCCCTATGAATGTCGTATTAGAAGTGGTCTCCGCCGTGTGATGAAAACTCAGCAGGGAGAGGCCTCGCTTGTGCTGTGCCATGACAGAGCGGTGCTGCTGTCAACATATTGTACTGTATTTGTCCAACCTAATCAGCCTCACATCCACCACACACTATAGAGGAGTGAACAATAATGGGAAACAAAGTAACAGGCTTGTCATCTCTGCACATTAGCAAGTGAAAATTATCTTAGCTAGTTCCACACTCACCAGCTGTGAACAACTTGACAAATAATGTAAAAAGGGTTTTTTTCTGTGACAGCCACGGAGACGAGACGACACATCTAATCATTTAGCGACACCGTGTACTGAGATGACAAAGAAGGGTTTGAAGTGAAGGGACGCTGCAAGTAATTTGTTTACTTTCTTGATAACAGCCAGACTACACAACGACAGGATTAATCGCCTGGACAGTGAGAACGACAAAGAAAAATCATGACATACTATAGTAATCATATTTATATTGCATTTTAACTGCAATACTATACATCAGGTAATTTGAATTGATGTATGATGATGAAGTATGTTTGAGCATTGAGAGGCTTTAATAGGAAAGATGCAATACATGTAAATAAACTGACATGTCCTGTAGCACATGTTATGTTTACTTAATGATACAAGACTGCATTCATTCATTTAATTTGATCATTTCTAGGTCATTTTGCGTTGACTCACACATTTCTTTCACAGCCACTTATAGTTTTAGACTCTCCCCACCTCCGGTGTGTCCTGTGGGATCCAGCGTTCCATGAAAAAGTCGCACTTCATATACATGGATTATGTCATATACGCTCATTTTCTTTTATAATATGGGCACACCCATCATATCCTTAACCTATATTTTTGTTGCAATGAAGGTCTGAGTTTCTTAGCCTAATGTATTTTAGACAAGCACATTCTGACTAGTCCTGAATACAAATTTGAATAGTTATCATAAAGTATTTCTTACATTGATTACCTTTATAAAGTTACATTGTGCTCATGGAAAAAAGATTTGAGAGAGATCATGCTGCTGTGAAGGCACACAGTAGAAAAAAACACTTTCACATGATCAGTTTTAATGTAAGGCTGCTGCACTGACAGATCTAGTTACCTCTACGCCACCTGAGTGATTTAAATACATAGAGTAACCTCAACATACATATCGACATCATACATCAGCCACACTGACACTGAGAGAGTTGACTAAAGGTGTAGACAGACAAGCTGCGGCCCCACCAAAGTCAGAGGGATTTGCAGCCCATGTCTAATGCTCCCTGATGACCACTAAAGGGCCTCGATGGAGGAAATGAAATAATTCCTTTTGACATCAGATAGTCCAAAAGACTTTCTCAAGCTGAGCTCATAATGCAGCTCTCTTACTCCCCGTCTACTGTAACTCTCTCTAACGTACATCTGCAGTGCTGCAGTACAACGAAAACATCATTACTTAAAACACCATCGTAAGTGTTTTAGTGGCAGTCATAGTTCCTGTTAGTTATTGTCGTATTGGATTTCTATCAATAAAGTCATATTTTACAGCGTTTTTTCTCCCTTCTCTCACAACCATTACTGAGGAACTACAGTATTGTGTAATTACGCCAGATGATGAGGCATGAAGGATCAATACTTTCTCTGACAGCCTGGTTTGAGTAAACAGCAGTTTTTTATTTGTGAGTGACCACACTCATTATTTCATAATGTGGATACGTGAGGCCTGTTCCATCGCTCCATTCACAGCAATTAGCATTTCATTATACTATTCAGAGGATAGGTTGTAACACACTGTAAAACCGTCTTCTAAAACAAGAATAGTACCCCTTTACACATTATTTACCAGAAAGTAAATGTCATAAGAAAAGATTTTATTACTGATCACAATAAAAAAAACACTCACAATTGAGATGATTGTGGTGAATATAATCAAGATAATCATGAATATCCTCACATGAATGAAAAAGCTATCTAGCTCGCTGATGCAAAAATCCTTTATTGGTTGCCTGATATATTTTGAATTACCTAAGCTGGTCACCATGGATGAAGGCATGGCATGCACATTGTATCTGTGAAAAAATAAGTTAAATAGGATGTTTGAAAATACTACGGTTTCCAAACTAAAAAACGACAGGGACATGAGGTTACCACCATTTATTTATCATTTATTTGAGCAGGAGGACCTCATGAGTTATGATAACTTATCTAAGAAACTTAAAGTGTAACACCTGAACAAATGGAGAAAGAAATCACAATGTAACGAGGAAAACGGCTGAATTATCAGAAACGGGAAAATCAGATATAAACATACATCTCACCAACTATAAACATACAAAACATTCAGCTTGATGAATTTCACTGAACTATAAACAAAGTACAAGGTTCTATTGTATTTTATTTTCACACTCACCCAACTTTAAATGTAGATAATGTAAATTAAACATGTAACTGCAAAGCTCTCATCCTAGCATGAGTCAAAACACATTAAAATCAAACATCTTTTTAACTTTTGGCCTTTTGAGAAACTTAAATATTACAATCTCAAATCTGAGGATTGAGTCATACTGAATGACAACAGCCTGAGGATGCGATCTAACAATCCACTTGTTTGTTGGACCTGTTAACAGGACTATACCTCAGCACAGAGCTGTCATTAAGGCATCAAAATAAACAGCCAAATAGCAGTACACTGGGAACAATGTAGTTGCTAGATGATGATAGGATAATCAGCTTCAGATGCAACTGGAGACACTCGCACACTGACTCAACTCCTCTGCCTGAGATGAAATACTACACTGTTGGAGACATTGATTTCTGATATAAAAAAGTGGTCAAGCCTGCCACATCAACACTACATCAAGGCACAGGCCTGGCAGGGATGTTGGCTCGAGTCCATCTCTACAGACTCCCTCAATAATGAGCATGTTATCGCATCCTGATTTCAATTAGAGCAGGACACAGATCTAGACAGCTGCATGTTCAAGTGTCTGCACCTCAGGATTCCCCTCCGTTATCAGATGAGGAGATGACTGAGACAAACCTGATTGGTTCTGTGACAAATTGCCGCAGGTCACGGTTTAAAACTGACTTGAGAATCCATTTGTTGCGCCTATCACACGAAGAAATCACGAGATTTGATGATATGAGAAGTTTGATTAGATAAACGTCGTCGAGGATAACAAAAAAAAAACGTCTAGGGTTCTCACAACTTGTTCCTTGTGAGGTTCAAAGGCCCAATGTGCATAGTGGTGGATGCATTCAACCCTTTGATACAAACTAACAAAAAGGCTTTTAATGTATTTCTTGTGATAAATATACAAAGAAGGACTTGGTGTGATCCTCCCTCTGATCAAAATAATTTAGAACTACTTCATTATGCATCTGTACATAAAAACAGGCTCCGCTATTTTATCAAAGCATCCTCATCAAAAAAGTTTGCATATATTTGAGGTGAAAAATGAATGAATATCGCAATAAGGCTAGCGAGATTAGCTGATCTGACCCTTTGTAGAAATGGCTGTGACAGTGTGAAATTCCACAGACTCGTCACTGTGAGGATGAAAGTCTAAGAAAAGCAAGGGATGAAATCTGCATCCCCGAAAGAGCCTGCTGCTCTAATCTTTTGCATTGTGAAGGCAAAAGACGAGTGAGTCAGATTTACGTCACTGTTTGTTTGCTCTTTTTTCCACCCACAAATGCCTCTTCCTGCTTCCTCTTTCAGACTTGCCTTTAGGAGATGAATCGTTTTACCAGTTTAGTTCCTCATTTAAATGAAGTGGGCGGGATGTGAGGAGGGTATTTTAATCACTTATATAAATATTTGCATTCACATGGGCTGACCCTTGGAATAGTCTATTACTTCATCTCTTTCACCCGCTGGCCCCCACCTCTCATCCAGACACGCTTATTTACCTCTCCTGCTCACCCATTCAATAAGACTCCAACCAGCCTAGAGACATTAGCATAGCCACACAGCTCCACAGACCAGACGGCTATGCAGCTTTGTTCTCCGCTTTGTTCTGAGGGGACAAATAAAGCCTGCTATGTGAGACTAGGAGCAGAGGAGGAGAGGGGGGTTGGACCACTGGGGAGACTGGCAAGTCCTCTGTTTCTACCCTCTAATGCTTTGACAGCGAGTAATAAATTGATCATAGCGTTGGGCACGATGCTGACCTTGAGATTTCCTCTTAAAGAAGTAGCCGGGCAGCGGAAAGAGACGGAGGTGGTCATCATCCGGCTACAACGTGTGAGTGATTTACTGGGAAGACTCAACGATAGTGATCTGGGATGGATCTCAGAAGAGACAGGGCTCCTGCATCTTTAATTGTTCGGAGGAACAGAGCCTCATCACAATTATAGAGCATTCAGGAAGCCTCCAAACTCATTTAGCTCTCCTCATCTGGGAACAGGAATCCACTAAACACAAATTCCTCTTCTGCAGCCTGCGGCAAAAAGCCTTCTTTTTTTTAAAGATTAATAAGATAAGAGATTTAAGAATATCCAAAAGACAGAGGAAAAGACTCATTGTTGAAAATGAAACATCTCAACGTGTCAGCATGTACAGAAGAGGAAGAGAGATGCAAAAAAAAAAAAAGCTTGACAACGCTCTTATTGTCTATTTCATTACTTTAATTAAAACCTAAGTAAGCTCTAAAAATATACATATTTTTTTCACTGTAAAAAAACACTCATAACGTCTGGTCTTTCAGTCTGCTCATTGTCTGCTCGTCTGCAGCGATCACACAGGGACAGTAGGTGAAACATGAGCTCATGAGAGGAAAAACATGCACAAGGCAATACACCTAACATTCATTATAAGTATTCTCATCTCTCCGTGCACTCGTAATCTACTTCCCCTTTCAGTGCACAAGGTAAATTATAACTATAATTGAAACATTGCACATGCACAAATGTGAGTTCTCTCATCCATAAGGAGACGGCGGAGCAGGAGATGCATTAAAAAACAAACAAACTAATCAAGTCGACGCTGCGCGACACTCGTCAAAGATAAACACAGAAACAATTTGTACAAGTAAAAAAAAAAAAAAAAGAAAGGAGGTGGTGTTGCTGGAGTAGCTATGGGCTTGTACACAAAATGTCTAAAGAGACCTTTGGAGTTTGTAGAGTCATATTCTTTCTCATCTTAATGGAAATATGGCTGTATACATCGCAGCCATTGTGATGGATGTCCCTGGGCTCCCGCGGTAAGTGCACTCTGATTCCTTGCATGGCCCTCGGTGAGATGCAGCATCACAGGATGAAGCCCGGAGTGATGGAAAGGTGTGACCAGGTGTCTCTCTCTCTCTCTCACGCACACACACACACACACACAACGGCACAACTCTATATTTTACCCCTTCAAGCAACCCTCGTTGAAGCTTTCAAAGGCCGTGAGAGCGAATAAATATTTGAGGTAAAGTAAGCACGCTGTTCCTTAACCTCTGACAGTGTACATTTTTAATGGTGCCACAGACCGGCTCACCACTTTATTGTTCCTTTACGATGTTTACAAGGAAAGACTGATCGACATTTTTCACCATTTTCTGACATTTTATAGACCAAACAACCAATAAATTATTTGAGAAAATAATTGAAAATAATCATTAGTTGCAGCTTTACATGTGACAGGATCTGCTGTCTTTCAGAAGTTAGGATTTTGTCACTGTAAATCATTGCAGGATTTTTTTTTTAATTGAAGTTCATCTAAGTCAGGAAAAATGCCACCAATTTACACCTGTAGAGGGCATTGTGATGCATGCAAGGAGCGCTGCCCCTGCTATGCGCCTCGTGAAGCCACTGAGGAAAACACAGACACGGCACAACTGTCACCACAGTGCGACTCTCCCTCCGCGTAATCACATCGCCCTGATCACGGCTCTATAGTCATCATGGTCACATGAGAGAGGGGAAAAAGAAGTGACATAATTTCCTCCATTTCAGCACATCTGTTCCACATCTGACAGCCATCCAGACAGATTTAGTGAGGTTTTCTGCCCCTGCTGTGGAGATTGTAAACAGGCCATTCAGCTTGTGTTGTTAACTCAAACAAGATGTGAGGCCTCAGGCCAAGTCTGAGCACAACCTGGAGCTTTCTGATTGCGCTGGACTCGGGACAGATCGGGCCCCCGTTGCTGAATGTCAGCCTAAGCCACAACACCTGGTCTGAGATCAGTGAGGGAGCACAGAGAAGGTGCGGGCCCTGAGAAGAGGGGTTTGTCCGCTGTAAGCCAGGGCTGCTGAGCAGATAACTCGGTTGTGTAACACTGCCCACTTCAACACTAGCCTTAATAAGGAGAGAGCCTTTCAATTCGCCTCACAATGACGAGCTGTAAAGGAGAGAGTGAGAGAAGAAAAGCGCGGGGCTGTAGGAATCCCATTTGTATTTTCAAGATGAGCTCTCTCTGACAAAGGTGTCGCTCGTAAGTATCACTGCGTAATGTGGCTAATCTCACACCGAAGATATTGTAAATGACTGCTTAAGACCTCTCATTCATCTGCTGCACTGCTGGCACTCATACATTTGATCAGCATCATTTAGCACGTAAACATGCTGCCGGTGACAGGTATCAGAGCTGCCTCTCTAATCATACACATACCTCAGCGCTGTGGCATGTCCTCATCTATCTCCCTCTCCTCAGAGGCAGCACAGCCTCCCAATCAGAATGGATAATACCCTGTGGACCAACTACCACGGTCCAACCAGACAGAGAAACACACGGCAGCTAAAAAGAAAAGACAGCCAAGGCCCATTTAGCATCGGTGTGTTGACACTAATGGACACACGGACTACACCCTCATGTTTGAGAATAAGGATATTATGCAGACATCCGGCTATCCCTTCGCTTTCCTCCCTAAGGCATAAGGTGGCGGGGGAACAATTGGTTTCATGGGTGCTGTGGGGTATCATTCGGTAAGGTCTCCCCGTCTCTGCCTCTACTTTGTGAGTTGGAGCTGGTGGAGTTTAAGAGGAAGGGGTATTATCTCAGACTCTTGCCAGCCCAGTGCACTCTTTGGGATAATGTTCTTATTGGGCGTGATCCTCCGACTGCAGAAGTCATGCTGTCTTTACTCAGAAAAGCAGAGGGGGGACTGGAGGTGGGTGGCTGGCTTCGCCCCAACAGATTTAAAAAAGAAAAAAATAAAGTTTCTGTTACACTTGCTTGAACCCACATGTTTGCAGAAAATTAGAGAATAAGTAATAACAAGGAAGAGGGCTCATACTGCCAAAATGTCTCTGCAAAGAAAGAAAGACATGCGAGAAAAGGACATTTTTAATTTATTAGATCTCTGAAAAATACTGATCTGAATCTGAAATTTGATTTTGTTTTACAAACCCTGTTTCACTTTCTATCTTTGCCAGGTGAAAAATACACCTAAAGGATTTCTTCACCAGCAGTCTTTGTGCACCTGTTTGACTGCGCTCCTGCTAAACAAACAAACCACTCAGGAGGTCATGTGGGCCGAAGAGAGAACACTTCATCTATTCTCTACACGGAAAGCTTTGAAGACATTTTTTCAGTTGTAACTATAAGCTATGTCAATATTTGACTCAGACCCTGACAGGATGTTCTTGGGAAGCCAGAGGGATATACAGTACCATAAGTACATTATAACACAGGAATGCAATAACAGTCTGCGTGTCTAATAACGCTGTATGGGCATACTGTAGACACAGGTACGACCTCAGCAGGCCAGAACAGGATCAGAGGTTGGTGCCACGATTGTCTCCGAGCTCGCAGAATTAAACATAGCATTATGTTAGCATCTTCCCTCCAGCATCACATCAGAGAGTCTTTTTGAAGAATAAATAAACAAATCTACGAGGCTTCAGGTGACAACACAGCGTACTGGCAGCTCCACAGCATCTGATAAGGTCCATCTCCTTGCCCGTGGCTCGCGATCGGAGAGATCAATTTCAATCTGGAGACGTGATAAAGAGAGTTGACAATGCGCCCCTGCAGCTGTAAATACACAATGTCATGTCTGAAAATAACTGATGAGAAATGATCTGAGCTCAAAATGTGCATTGATTCCATTGCCTCAGCCTCATCCCATTCCAATAATTTCAGCTATCAGTTCGGTCCCCTGTGCAACTCCAAAAAAAGAGGTAAAAAAAAAATCAACAGCAGAGCACCAGCCTCAACCGCATAAAAAGATCTGCCTTCCTGCTAACGTCTGAATAAAAGATATTGTATTACAGTCCAGTGTAGTTTCCCGGTTAGCTAATCAAAACAATACAGTGTCATTTCATACAACAAATGTGTTCTTTATTAACCAACAGACATTCTAGTCAGACTGCGCTGCTCGCCAGACGGAGGTGATTGTGTTATCTGCGAGGCCGGCTGTGCAACTCTCCACTGGGCTCCTGCAGCTCGAGGATTGTCCCTTACCTCTCCACTACCCCAAGCACCGCTTCTCCCCTGCACTCTAATTGCCTCCATTACTGTATCTGCAGTCAGATAAAATGCTAATTTCACAGCACATTAATTTCTCCAGGCTGAACAATAAGCAACACAAAGCCCAGGCCGCCTGTCTTTGCCTGGGCAAGCACGTCTGTAGCGCTGGGCTCCTTCCCAATGGTAGAGGAGTGAGAGCACCATTATGCACAGGTCAATGAAATGAAGGAAAAATCCATCGATTCTACATTTGAAAAGAAAACACAGGAGAAGGGCTGGGGCAGGGTGATTTATCAGTCTCAGACGGAGTCTGGCAGTCGGGCCTGGAAAATGCTGAGGAGAAATGCTCCATCCTCATTGGCCTGCTTCGGCCAAGCCATAATACAGTAACATCTGTCTGTGAATAGATAAAGCTTTTCAACCTTGACCTGTTAGCAGACTTTTTGAAATGGGATCGGAGCTGTAGAGATAAAACTGTAGGTTAACTACAAATGATCTGTTGTTGACATTTGTGGATTTTTAACACGACTATATCTCTGATCTACTTAAGCTTTATGGGGTGATTTCGCTCATTTTACATCCATCATTTTCCCCCTCTGGAGTTCATCGATCATCCCTATTTCTCTTGCTCAGAAGCACCCGTCTGTGTACATCAACCTAATGTTCTCATATTATATGCATGGCTTGATTCCTCCCTCCAGCATCCCCAACTGTCTCTGGATTAGCAACTCCACACCCCACTTCACAAATCAAAACGTTTAACATAATAGCTCCCATCCTCTAATGGCTACACAACACACTTCATTTATTCAGCCACAGTTTTTAATAAGTCATTATCAAATTCTGCTTAATTCTATTCAGCCCTTCAGGATAGCGAGAACAGTGAGGAAAGTGCTGTTAACCCTATGCAAAAATTGCGTTTTGTTTGTGTGCGCATGCGTGCGCGTGTTTCTGCCGGGAGCAGAGTGAATCCTGACCCAAGGACAGCCTCCCTTTCTGGGAGAGGCAGATTTCAGCCCTGGAGTCAGGCTGGCCTCGTCTCTCACTGATAAGCCCTTCACATGAAGAGCACTGGAGGGCTCACTACAGGGTGCACCAACATAAACAAGTCACATCAAGTCACAATTCAACTCTGTGATTAAACAGTATATTAATAAAGGCTGCTGGAATTGCTATATGTTACAGGTTGTTTGGTGATGAACACCCAAGGCAGGGTCAAATGAGGCCCAGGTGTCCTTTAATGAGGACTCGCTAAAGTCAGAACAATCTGCAGAATTAATGTGTCCACATGAAGGATTTTTGTTTGTAGACTATGATGACTTCTTGTCAGCCCCACTCCCCCACCCCATGGCAGACAGCAGACAAAACAGGTGACTGATGCAACTGACATAAACATGTAGGAAGGTGTTTTATTCCTTGCAGCAGGAGCCAAACTCAGGTCAGTCTGTCAAAAAAGCATCGCTTCACTTCTTGCTGAAATGATCTTAACTCTCTGTTAGGTAGGCTGTTATTTAGCAGCTGAACAGGCTAATAAACAAAATGAATGAACTGATGAGCTGAAATAAAAATTAAGCCTTCTGCTCATCAGGTTTGGATCATGGCTGACCTACACTATGCAAAATACAGGGCCGTATTCTGCTTGCTTGACCAATTTTGTGATGCATATCTCTGAATATGAACAAATATGACATTGATATAAAACAGAGCCGTGACTTAGGAAACAGGTTTAAAATGTATTTCATGATTTGGCAGATCCAGATGGTTAATGGTGATCCTGAAAATACTTTCAGAATAATATCACTGGCTAATTATCTTTTACAGAAGTCAATGGTTAGTGTGCTAATTACAACTACCCAGCAAAGCAACATGGTTTCATCGAACTATTGAATTATTGCATCTTGTAATGTGTTACCTTGTATTCTCAAAGCAGCTGTAATTGCTATTTTCATAATAATAATAATTTTCAAAACAATGCATCAAATGATGCTCATAGAGATAATTATCACCTGAATCTGCAGCATCCCTCAACTTTACTGAATGGTAAATGGACTGCATTCATATAGCACTTTTATAGTCTAGCAAAGCACTCTACAACACATGCCACATTCACTCACTCACACATTCATACACTGATGGCAGAGGTTGCCATGCACGGTGCTGACCTGCTCATCAGCAGCGACACAGTGCTTTCTTTGCCGCAATTACAGCTTTGGTTTGCTCTCACCACTCTCATAGTGTCCTTTTCGGTGGCAGTGGGCAGCAGCTGTTTTCAGAAAAAAAGCTCTGCAAGTCTACTGGATGCTATCTGCTCAGCAAACTACAGACAGACACAGTTAGCAAGTGAACACTGTGGAACATTTAGCAGCTAAAGAGCGGGAGATTTCCCCGAGGAGTTGACAGAGAGAGAGAACTGAGCTAAGAGAGAGTGAATATGGGCTTCATCAATCAGGTCGCCTGAAACACTGTTTGCTAAAAAGTTTGCCATTTCAACTTAAAAGGTGATGATGTGTCACTGTTGTGTTTGAGCTCAACTGCCAAATAAGACATGACATCAGACAAAAATGCTTAATTAAGTATATAGTAGATTGCAATTTTCTTGGTTGATTCCCATATGCCCGTTTTTTAAAAGTCCAACCTTGCTGCTTAGATTTGTTCATCCGTTGGCTATTCAAAGTACGCCATGCCATTGGATATATCATATGTATCCAATGTATGCATGTGCACATATGTCATTTTGTACACCACTGACAATGCTTAGACAGCACTGTACTATTAACAATATGTGATTCAATGCTAAATACTCATCGGTTAGTTGTAGTATATCCTGTTTTCAAACTTCTGGAACCTGCCTGAAGAAGCTTCGCCTGCAAGCCATTATTTTTTTACTGCCTGTACATGATTTTGTTGCACATTTTCCCATAATATATTAACTTTAAATCCCAATAGTTGCTACTGTGCCAAGAAGCTCAATTTAATCACTTAAAAATGATTTTCGCAGCTTTACAGAAAACATAATATTATACATTAACAATACACCAAGTCATAGTGGTTTGAATAAGATGGCCAAACAAAAACTAAACCACTGTTCATCATGATGGGCTTCTAATAATGATAATATATAACACGATATTTATATATATATGATATAATGATGTTATAATTCTTCTGTATACAGTGTTTGCACTTGGTGGTTGAGACCACACAAATACAAATGAAGGCTTGTGTTTGCTCGTATAATAACAGAAATCCCTCAGTGTCGAATGTAAACCTGCACAGTGTTACAAGTATAAACATTCTTCCTTAACAATTTCAAAATGTTTACACAACTGCAACATCCACACAACTGGAATGGAACTGAATATCTATTAAAACACAGGCAGCTAGTGAAAGGCTTAAGTGTGGCAGACCGAGTTACATCATACTCGAGCTGCGATTAACCCCCTGTTTTCTGAGGCCTGTTCTGGCAAGGCTGTATGGTTCCTCCTGTTTCCATTCAAACACTCTGAGTGCTGTGGAAGTGTTGACAGACTGAGCACGCCTGCACTGGCTGGCTGGCTGGCTGGCTGGCTGGCTGGCTAGGGACTGGGTGGGGTGAAAAAAGAGAGGCTGCTGGAGGAAAAAGGAAAGAGGAAAGAGGATAGGAGGCTGGGGCCACAAGCTGCACGAGGGACGATGAACAGACAAGCTCTGCTAACTCTGCATCTCAGTATGCATCAGCAGGCACAATGCTAACAGCTTAAAAAGATATCAATCAGATAGTGTTTATCAAAGAGTGTGGAGGACTGCTGATAGATAGATAGAGAGGTGTCTCTGCTGGAGAAATCACTTGGTGAATGTTTGAGAAGCGATGGCAGGTGGGATGCTATGATGCCTGCCTCCCCCTCCCCTAATTAAACCATTACTGCAGGGCGTGGAGACTTGGAGGGGATTACATAATGCACTCCAATGTGCCGGAATGGGCCAGTCCCGGTGGACAGCAGGCAGTGAGAAAGACAGACAGAGAAAGAGTAGAGGAGAGAGGCATTTGAGGCATTTGAGATTAAGTCCCTTTCATCTTCAACCAGACTCATATTTCCTAAAGTTAAGTACTAGATGAAGACTGTGCGATTACTCTCTCCCTCTTCGTCTCTCTCTCTCTCTTTCTTTCATTCTCTCTTTCACACACTTTTGCACACACACACTCACTCACTCACACTCTCTTGGTCTTCTCTTTTCTGCCTTTCGTGGAGGACTCACGAAATGTGCATTCAAATGCCTGTGGAAGACTCAGGCTCCCAATCCCCAGTGCTAAATACAGGAATTTCTAAGAATCACAGTTCAAAAAGGAGACACTTAGCTATCTGCTCTCACATTTCACAAGAGAGCCAGAGTCAATGGCCAGGCTAGGATGTTTATAGTGGATGCTTCAACATGGAGTGGATCATCTGAAATGTTTCAGCACATACCACAGTAATGCCTAAACACACAATAAAGGTTGTTTGCAACTATCCTAACAGTTACTTTATGGAGTTAAACGGACAGTTCACACCAAAATCAAAAGTTTATTTTGTTTCCTGTGTATGCCTGACATCACTTGTGATACTCATACAGTTACACTTTATTTATTTATTTCCACCTAGAAGGTTATGTTTTCCCCTGTGTCCGTTTCATGATGGGTTGGTCGGTTGGTTTGTTTGTCAGCAGAATTACACAAAAACCGCTGAACGGATTGCTACAAAACTTGGATGGTGGATGGGTCTCTGCCCAGAATAGACCCTATTAACTTTTGGTACGGATCCGGCTGAAGGGACGGATCCAGGAATTTTTTCTCACTTTCTTTAACATTGTGAGATTTTGCCGTTTTTGAACATTTTTGTTAATTTCTTATCCTGATGAAAAAAAAGTAAGCAGTTAAAATTTAGAGTGACACAGGGCTGTCGAGTTTGAAATTGGATAAGTCTTGATTAAATTAAAAGGGAATGTTGGGCCTTGGCTGAGGTATGCACTCTAATGAGTGCCATTAAACCTGCACTCTGCTTCTGGTGTTAAAGGGCCGAAAACAATATATTTGAAAAACTCAACAGCATTGTCAAGAGGACAAGAGGCTAGCTAGTTAAGCTAACAAAACTAGCTAAGGTTACAGCTCAGCTGAGGAGGGTATAATTACAGAATCCAAACAGAAACCTGACATCATTTCTAAATATTGCTGTTTAGTTTTTCAAATGTATTTTTTGCCTTAAGCACCACAAGCCGAGTGCCACTCAGTTTAAATTTATTCAAGAGAAAGCAGACAATTGCATGGCTCATATCTCCAAAACTTGGCAACTCACACGAAAAAACAATCTAAATGGTTAAAAAGAACTACAGGTAACAGTAACAATATGTATTTTTGATTTTGGGATGAACTGTCCCTTTAAAACAAACACATGGAAATAAAGTGTGTGAATGTCAAAAGTGGAGTCTGGTATCCACCGGGAAATGATTTAACTAATATAATCGAAAAGGGGAAAAAACAAGACAAGATGGAAAAAATGTGTTGTGGCGAGAGGAAATAAAGGCATGTGCTTGTATTTAAGGAAGCATTTTCCTGCGCTGAACAGAGCAGACGCACGTTACTCTAACACAGTCTTTCAAACGTTCTCCATACTGAGTAAAGGCTTTTGTTTCTACCCACATGGGTCATAAGTCACGCTGCAGGTTTCACCTGCAAAAGAAGCTTCTTGCAACAACATTGTTCCCTAAACGGTGCATTCTGCCTCAAACGCTTCTTCTGAGAGAACAACGATCGCTCCACATCACCATTCACATTTTTTACATCCAGATAAACTCCGCTAGGAAGTCGTACAAACAAACAGCAATGCTCAGACAGGTTACATGAGCAGAAAGTAGATGGATATATTATTCTAAATCTCACATGTGATGGAATTGTTTCAGCCAGATACGAGGCAGGGGAGTAAATCACTATGATTGCTCACAAACAGCCTGATTCAGCCGAGATACGCTCAGGTTGGGGAGCTATCACTCAAGCCCCGAGAGACAGAACACTCAAATCCGCTCTCTCTGAGCCCTCTCCATGTCAAGTGGATGGCGGGGGGATATCATGACATGAAAAATGTCTATTCTCTGGCTCCAATCACACAGGCTCTCACATGATTAAGGCATTGTGGCAATCAAGCAAATTCCTGGTTTTGTGTTTGTGTGAGAAAGGGAGAGATCTCCACCAGGGCAGGGCTTCTCCACTCAGCAGTGTTTGCTGAAATAAATCCTGCATCTCCAGTGGTGCCAGACAGCAGACGCTGTCTTTGCCAGCTGTCTGCCATGCCGCTCTGCTCCATTCTACTCGCCGTTTGCTGCCGTGACTGCTGTCCGACGCTCAGCACTCAGCCCCTTGTTTTCGTAACAATTCCGGCACGGACGGCTGGCACAGCTGTTCTGTGGGTCCCCACGGCCTTTTAAAAAAGGCAATAAATCAATCTAGGCACTCAATACAGGCGGGAAATTGACCAATTAGAGTGGCCCAAGATGCTTATGTTCAGGCGGACGATTTTACAAATTGGCTATCTATTTATACCAACACAGGCACTCCACAAGAAAAATTCACTGGCTGCAGTCAGTGCATTAACGTTTTTTTTTTTTCTTCATTTTTTTCTTCTCAGGCAATAGACACCACATCTTAGTATTCTGAGGCCCTGCTGCTTAATCACACATCCCTCATTCAACACAGCCTTTGTATTGCTACTACGTTCCTTCTAACTCCCACTGTTTCTATTAGCAACACAAAGAAAAGATGTGATCAAACATGAAACGGTGTCATTTTGTGTTTGTTTTCATACTCTGTGGGCAAAAATAAAAATGGTCTCGCGCAGACCTTTTAGTAGTGAGGCCTTATTAGTGTGTACATTCAAAGCCTCGTAAGTGCTGCCAAGCAACTGCTTGAATGGCATGTAAGGCTAACAAGCAATCATTCATGTGGGCTGGAGAATAGACAGGATAGTGTGGTTAAAAGGTGAAATGACTTCATTAATGGCACTTGGTCACTTGCTGCCTCTTTTAACTGTACAATAATATAATAAAACTCATCTTTTGTATCCTTCCATTTAAGCCTTATACTGTATGATGTTAAATGAAACAGATAATGCGTCCTCTTTTTGTTTATGATCGCGATGAACTTTATTTTTCTTGCTTCAACAGCATCATTATGTTTCACTATTATTGTATCATCTTTTGAGCGACAGGCCTGTTGCCTGTCTAACACCTTTCTTTCCCCTTAAACAGAAAATGAACTCGATTAGGAGCTACAGGTGCGCCGGCATCTGTCTGCAATCTGTCTGTGTACTGGCACTTTTTTTTCTGCTCTATCTAAAAAGCATCCAGACTGAGCATCATGGTGATGCCTTTGTTGTATGATTATCAATCTCTAGGTAACAATCAAATAACAGGCTGCTTGCACCTGTACGGCTGTATCCCCATATGCTGCTCTCATAACACTATAAGTTAGCATTCATCCCCACAACCGGCTGATGCAACGCTCAGGCTAAATCATGCACAAGATCCAGAAACGAGCCACAATGGTGGTTTTGTAGAGCCGCTGGCTAAACGTGGCGAAGCCTAATTAGTGCTACTCTGTAACAAAGTCCACTGACTACGTTCTGAAGAATGCCATGAGCACAAGCAGCAGTCCCTTATGTTATGCTAAGTAGAACTCCTGAGCATCATTATCATTCACAGTCTACTTGCCTGCAGACTCATTTATGCTTACATGTCACTTTCCCTCCATACAGTCTAATCAGCTGATTAACACACACCCCCACATGCACGCACACACCAGGCGAAGGCTTTAAAGGTTACTGTCCTTTTCTGAGTACTTAATCTAGATAACCATGTGTAGCGGGGTTATCTATGTTAAAATAAACAGGAAATGAAAACAAATAGGCCTGCGCTGTTATTCTCCGCCGTTCTTTCTCCAAAAAAGGATGGCCTGTGGCTCTTTAGCTGCAGCAAGAGAGAAAAACACCACTGCTTATGCTATGACTCAAATCTCCTCTGCTTAGCACGACTCATGAGCCAGTCATTTGTGACTTTCATTCTTTCTCTCTGACCGTCCGTGCCATTCACAACCGGGGTCGAAGGTTAGGTTTGTACTCAACTATTTTATCACTTAAAAAAAAGGAGGATTGGCTTAGCCGCATTTTTAGCATATTGTAGCGGGGTTCAAACACTTCCATTTTGATGCTATCAATTACCCTCTTTATTCCTCAATTCCAACCCCTTAAATATTAATATGATTCCATAATGAGGCTGAGTGGTCGGAATCACTCACTGTCCCTCAAGGCAGCTTCGCAGTGGACGAGTGCACAGACCTCGCTTGATGAATAAAACCATCCCATTAAGCTACACTTCACCACTCATACATGCCTCTGTGGAAATTTTGTCTTCCTCTTTGTCGCAGGAGCAAAATAAAAGGCTCCACGCTCAGTCTGCAGGTGCCTCCTCTAATAACTACATTCTTCACCTGGTGTCTTCGAGCAGCACGCTGCCAGGTTAGATTTAATAAATTGTAATAGGTTTATGTGTGTGCACATGTGTATATATGTGTGTGTTTGTATGTGTTTATGTGTGTTTATAAGAGGCACACTCAGGCAAAAAAAAACCTAAACAAAAACTCAATATACAGCCATCTTAAACAATTACCCCGCAAAATATTTTCCCCTTTCTTCTTTGAGCTTCTCGATGGGCTTGACAAACTGTTTTTCATGCTTCCAAATGAACTGCCTGATAAATTCTATGGGGTCAATGGTTTACAGGCGAAGGAGGACCTTTCAATTACTGCCTGATGAGGCCTGAAAAGAGACAGTCCTCAGCGGAGTGCACAGAATGAGAAATGAGACGCTTAAGATCACTGAAATTGTTACATTTCAAAAAGCAATTTTCTTAAATTGCTGAACAAGTTACTAAAATCAGACACCCAATTAGGATCTGATTTTTGAGAGTGGAATTAAAGGAGTGGCTCCACTATCAGCACTGTCTGGGGTACAGGCAACCGTTGCTCATCCGCACAGCGAGGCTTTTATGTGTAGGACCCCATATCATGCAACTCACACAATCTAATTAGCTCCTCTCGAATGGAGGAACACTCATTTTGAAATGTAGCTAAAAAAACGGCACAAGATAACTTGCTGCTGCTGTTATTGTCGCATTTATCGACAGATCCTCCCTTTCATGTGTCATTTGAAAATGAGTAGCCATGCTACTGAATCATCACTATTTAGACAGTTAGCTAATACACTGTGAAATGAGCACCACTTCACCATCACAGAGCAAAATAAATCACGCTCTGAATAGAGCCTTTTGACAAGAGCGTTTATTATTTCTATAATACTAGCAGCTTGATACTTCGTGTAAGAGTGTATTAGGAAATGATCCTCTCTTGGAACTGCACTGACCTTTTCACTGAGCAACTTAACATAATATCCTTTCAGAGAAATTAAGTGACAGCAGATTCTGCTGCACACTTCCGAATGCAATAGTTACATAAAGCCCTTCCTTATGCGAATGCATGCACATGCATATATGTACACTCGGAGGCATACAGACAAACTGAGACATGCGGATTCACCCAGACACACACACACACACACACACACACACACACGAGCGCAGGCAGAGACGAGGCAACCAGTGAACCATGAAACATCTTCATCCATCTCTGTTCCCATGGCAACAAGTGAAATCATATTCCTTTTACAACTTTGTTCTCCACTCAAAAATGTAACCATCTGCTAAAAACAATAACTATATATAGTTTCAGGTTTATCTTTCTCTGGGGTGTGTTTTTGTTGCCACATATATTTAGAGTTTGTGTTGTGGATATTGTGTGTGATCACTAAAATTTGATGTTGATATTTAAAAATGATTCTCAAACATAAGCCCATGTCTACTTTTCTGAAATTCAGTTTTGCAATATTAAGTCATCATCTAACTGAATTAAAAAGCTTTATCAAATAAAAAGCTGTAGCCAGCATTTGTTTTTTTTTTTATGTTTTATGGTTTGTTTGCTTGTTTGAAAGTGCAAGACAGGGGCCTCCTGATTGGTTTCTCTTTTGTTTGTGTCGTCAAGAATTTTATCAAACATATACTGACTAAAAATAAAAATTTAATCTTAAAACATTTCCCCCTGCAAGTATTGTTATATATTTACTATGTTCACGCAGTCTGTCTCTCACAAAAGCTAATTGACAATCATGCCATCCGGTTGTGAACATTTTTACAGCTGAGCAGTCTTGATGATGCATATTTTACAGAAGCGTAATCAAAGAAAAAAGTCTCCCAATAGCATCTTCATCTGTACTAATTGGAAGCATGAAGTTACTTTCAGTCATCCTCTGAACCATGAAATTATCTTTTCTTTGCGGTTGAAGACAATGATTTAATAAAGTTTTTTTTGTTTTTTTTAGAATCTTTACAGCATGTGACAATAGGCTGTCAAACACATAAATGTACCGTCAGTATAATCACTCTTTTTTTCTGTTATGAATCCATTAAACCTATTTGTTAGAGAGGTTACTGACAGTGAAATGCACAGTGGCAATTACTGTAGACTAATTACGAGCCTGACCAGTATCATCAAACAGAAACTTGCTGCTACTCATGTCCAATGTAAGCAGTTAGCATTTTATGCTAATAACTGTTGGAAATTAATAAACTGTTATTTGACATTAACACACCATGTTTAGCATGTTAACATACACACAGTAAGCCGGGTAATACACAGCATTTTGGAAACACAAGCATGCAATTCTGTCTTCCTATTTTAATTGCATCAAATGTATGTATATGCAAATTACAGAGTAACTGTGACTTGCACTGTTGTATTTCTTTATTAATGTTTACACATACTATATATTTAAAACATATTTATTTTGTTCTTTGACTTTTTGTTTATTGTTATTTTACATTAACGCTGCATTTATCTTTTTTGCCCATTTTAGAGCTGAAACACAAAATTAAAATAATATCGCTTAAAGAGTTGCTATTGCAAACATTAGCCAACAAGTTCCTACTAAAAGGTAAAGCAAACTTGGAGCTAATTTATGAATAATTTAGAGTCTGATGAATATATGTTAAATATTTAGTTCCTATAAAAAATATCTTCCTCTTTAAAGCAACATTATGTAACCTTTTAAACTTAACATAACAGCTTCAAAATCATCTTGGGGGTACAGTGTCTTGTAATAAGATGAATGGTGTCTCTGTCACAGCAACATGTTCACGTCATAAAATAAGTTTTCAACTCATAACATTGTTATGATGTAATGAGTTTTGTTTGTAGTTAGCACCTACATTACATCTGACAAATAGTTACAGACCTGGGGTTTGAATTTATGACAGTGGTGATACACTCAAACTGTGGGGGGCGCCAAATTGCACAAAATGCCAAATTCTACACAATGTTGCTTTAAATGTATCTATCCGAATGACACCGTTTTTTATCCTCAAATAGGTAATATATTGAATTGTAGCATTGGAAATAACATACTAGAGTTATGTCCGTGACTTTGCATGCTAATGTTCGCAAGTTAGCAAGTACAAACACAACAAAAAATTACAAACATGAATGAATAATGGTTTACTGAGTTGGATAAAATAAAATGTTTTTTTTTTTTTAGAATCATGAATATCTTTATCAAAATATATCAAATTTATATCAAAACATTTAAGAGGAGATTACACAACTACAATTCACTTAAATCAGTAATGTTTATCATTTAATTGAGCGAGATTTCTTCTTGAGGTGGAACTTTAAAATCTGACCGTTACAACACAGGTTTCAATCACGTGGTTTTACATACATGTCAGCTAGCTTTTTGTTCTTCTTTTTCTTTGTACAAAAAATGAAGTTAATTGAAACACATTTCAAAGTGCAACACCACCATAAAGGCCCCCTATTGATGGCAATGCTATACAGCAGTGAACACGCTTCAGACAACACAGCTCAGCCCGCTCTCACTCCCAGTCTGGACCAGTGCCAGAGAGCTTCACATGGGTCGAAACCCCATTGTGTACCAGTGGGTTCGCTCCTCGTGCAATACATCACGGGAGGACAGGACACTGCCGAGGAATAAAAGGGACAACTGAACCGGTATATTAAGTACAACAGCATCCAATCCATAAAAGTCAGCATTAATAGCCGGGCTGGCCATTTAATATTTCATCTACAATGAGGCCAATTTAGAAGAGTTGAAATGAGCTGCTGGAAAGATGCCCATTTTTTAGCACCGTGTCACAAGACACAGCCGCATTATTTATTCCCCCCTCTGCCCCCTTCACCTGCCAGAATTAATGACTCACAAAAAGCTAATTATCCGGTTTAATCTGGATTATAATGTATGTTCTCCTGACCAACAGCAACAGTTTGTGAAGCATATGTAGCGAGTCTGTGGTGTTCGGCTGACCTCGTGTCGAACATTACTCTGGAGGACTGACACTCTACCCACCAGATGGGGGAAGACCGAGCTCGCTGCGTTCAGGAAGAGTTAAGAGTCTGGCTAAAACAACTCCCATCAACACCACAGCCAACACATCTGTTTCATCCTGTGGCCACACTTGAATTCCTCTCATTTTTATCCTGCCACTTCTTGGTTGTCTGGGAGCAACTTTCAACACGACTGACCCGACCCGAGGAGCAGCATGTGGTCCGGAGGAAATGTTTGTCTTATTTTTCTTCGAGTGTAATAACAAGTTCAAGCTCAACCACAGACATGTAATGAGCACTGTTGTAAACGTCTGAGGCTTGTTGTTTTTTTTTTCTTTCTGTCTTTGTTTGTATTTTGGAGAGTTGGGATTCTTTAAAAACACTGTAACCTCACACAAACTCACACCCTTATAAAAAACCCATCCAGCTGACTAAAAATAAAAAACAGAGCGTTGTCTGGTGATTTCATAACATCGCAGCAGAGCTTCCATAAGGAAAATCTGCCCGTGTTCTGGCAGAAACGATGGTAGTTATAAAAAAAGTTTTATTCACCTGTTTTGGGTGCAACATCAGTGCCACCTGTTGAGTCACTATGTATTGCTCAAAACAATTAACAACATGTGTAAATGTGTAGTTTTGAGACATGAGAGTGATCAAGGGAGTTGTCTAGCTGTGTTTTAACAGTGTCATCTTCTCGTATCTCTAGTAGTAACACTGACACCTGCTGGGAGAGGAGTGACTCCTGGCTAAAGCTGAGGACAGGTAGAGGAACCACCAGTACCTGAGGAGAGCCATCAACCTTATGCTGTATGGAGAAGTGTTTCCTGCCTGGAGGTGATAGAAATATTTCCCCTCTTTCATTTACTTTGTCTTAAAAGTGTCTAAACTAATGGCATAAATCATAAATTCATGCGCTCTGTGTAGACAACAAACTGTAGTGGGATGGGGGTTGTGGTAAGTGGTGGGCGCGGGATTTCAGCTTAAATACAAATACTATATCTATCCTTCCCTTGTTGACTGCATCCCCAGGCTTAGAGACAACTTAAAGTAAATCTTACCCCTTCCCTCCACCCCTTTACCACTGCTCTGGAGAGTGGAGGTGGCAGTGGGGGGAGGAATAAATCATTTGGCACTTGAGGCCCCATGAGGAGACCAACTTTGCCTGTAAAATAATCACAAATACAAGTGAAAATGTTCCATTTTGAACAGCATGCCTCCTAATGTAAAAGTGGCAGGTGGCATATTTCAAGTGGGCTTTGATTGATCCCCAGCTGTTTGTAAAATTGTCTGTCGTCACAGAATTCAGGTCAGAGTGATAAGCATTGTGGGCACTCCCTCTGGGAATGCTGTTCACATGTTCTCATTCAGTCGTCTGTGTGTTACACGGGTGCACCGAGGCAGTGGCAGGCCGGCGCTGCGGCACCGAGCAAGTACGGAGTGACGAGGAAGGAGAAAAAGTTGAAAAGGAAATCATATTTTAACCCTTAAATGTTTAAAAATGACACATTATTGCACTCCTCGAAAAAGATTTTCTTTCTTGTTAAACAGCCTGCGTCCTCTCCAGCAATCAGTCTCAAAAGGCGAGACATTATGTGTGAAACTTTAAAATTACAAGTCAGCTCCAGCTAAACCAGTATGAAAGAACAGATTTGATTCTTTCCAAAATTAAAGTAGTGCTATAGAGATAACCTGAGGAAAGAGAGATGCTGCCATGAAAAGCATTTTAAAACAAAGTAACATTAGAAAAGATGGCAGCTGTAATTTTTTTTTTTCAGCATTTCTTTTTATTTTTTTTCTGCCAACCTGGCGAATAATCAAAGCCTCCAACAAAAGAGGGTGGGGGGGGGGAGAAAAATGAAATAAAAACTACATGAGCAGTCATACATTTCTAATGGGACTCTTTTAATCTTGCAAGGGAGACTTTCAATAGTGAATTAGTCTTTTTTGTGTTCCTTTAATGCTTCCAAGAGAAATATATGCAAATCTCTGGCTAATGCTAACAGCAGTGACAAAGGAGCCAGCTCTTCCTCTGCTACACTGTGTTACCCAGCCGGCAGTGCAGCAGTGGCCGGCATAATGCCTCCAGATTCCAACAAGGCCTGCTGGATCAAAACCAGTAATAATTACATATGGATGCTCTCTGCTAGAAAGATTTCTATCTTCCAGCAGCCAGCACCTTGGTCAAGGCTTCCTGTGTTTTTTTTTAAGCCTCACTAGGCTATGATTTTAACCACTGGTGCTATTGGACAGAGCAGACATCTCCATCTTCTTTTTTTTCTCCCCCATTTAAAAAAAAAATCCAAATCTTCGGAGTGTTGAAAAGTCTCTGTGGCTCTATTACAGTAAAAGTGAATTGTCAAGAAAGTGACAGGCGGCTTAGCTTTAAAGAAAAAAATCAGAAAATGTGAATTTTAGAGTAAAATAAACATAAAGATTTAAACATTGTTATATAAAAAAAATCACAAAGGTTGGAGAAGGTAAAGTTGGCTAAACTCTTTCTTTATCCTGTAGTTGTCGCTATTATAATCATTGATAAATTGATAAATGCATTGCTACGTGATGCTTGATGACACACAATCAAAACGCATTGATGTCGGCACTTGAAATCCATCTATTTTCATTTTGAGGGCCTGCCTGGCAAAGTCTAAACGTGGTTAACTAGTAGAGGCAGAGTTAATCCTTTTATCTAGATCCCTGCTGCAGGGGATCCCAAACACACTCTGATTAAAAAAGGAAACGTGGGCAATGAACAGTTTAAGAATCATGGGCCCTAAACAGATAAAGGCGGAACATCTTGTTGCTATGGCAGTGCATATGGAATGACTGGCGACAGTTCTCTCCCCCATCTAATATATTCACATTATTTATGAAATATTTTATAAGTAGCATAGCAAATGCTAAATATAAATCCCAAGGAGATGCTCTGTGCCTTTCCAGCTGCAGTTGTGGAATGCCAGTGCCCGTGTAACACAGCTTCTTCTTTGGAAAGGCTGGGTGTTTGTTCACAAGACACACTGCTTTTGATTCCCCCATCCTCCGATTCTTCAATAAGTTTTTTTTTTTTTTTTTAAGAAAAAGAAAAGAGAAGAAAAAGAAACCTCGATCTTTTTACATTGGCAGATAGACACCATGAACAAAAGAGACAATTTGATCTGCTCATGTGGGAAATCAGATTCCCGTCTGAGATTTATCCAGTGCACTCCAGGATTCAAGTGAAGTATCGGCCAAAAAAAAAAAAAAAAAGACAGAAACTGAAGGAAATTATGATATCATATAGAATATGTAGCCTGGAGAAGAAATGAACTGTCTTAAATATTCATACAATTATTTTTCTTTAATGGCAGATAAAAAAATATCCCATAGAAGCAGAGAATAGATTTTTAAGGCACACTGTGTGAGAGTCAGACAGATGCGAACTAGACATCCAGAGCACAGGACATGTTACCCCCCCTCCTTCTACTCTGTATGCTGTGACAGAGCAGGACAACTGCACTGCTATTTCTCCTGTCAATACTCTCCTAGCATCCATTTTCACCTGGCTGACACCTTTTACTGGTCAAGGGATGAATAAATCACACTTAGTGTACTCCCCTGGTAGTTTGACTAAAAAAAGGATATCAACATGAAGGAGGACTGCAGTGTTTTCCTGTCATCGCTGCCCCTGAGGTACGGTGAAAAATTACCACTGATAAAATATCATTTTTCAAAGAGCCTTATTGCTCTTTTAATCTATCCGCCACAATGGATGGCTTCTGGGATGTGTTTCATTTCATCTGAACACAAACAATCTTTCAAAGGGCTTAATAACAGTTACACAAATGAGAGTCATTAATTACCTGCTAATGGAATAATAGATGTGCCATCTAGTGCGGCTCTACAACAGGAAAAGGTGTGGGGCTTAGAGGAAAAAAAAAAAAATTATCTAGGACTCCACTTGTCTTTGAGCTTCATTAGTGCTCCAACACAAGCACCATAATGCAAATACAGGCACAAAAATATGCTGATCATATTCTCTCTGATTCTGGTTATCTGTTTACATAATGATAGAAAAATTCACAAGTGGGAATCATTCCAGTTGCATAGAAAGGGCAAGGTAAAGAAATAATGCAGAATGTGCTGCGCTCTGAACTTTACTGCATAGATCCCTAAGAAATCTTTTATGGTTTGTTTTTGTTTTTCCTCCGTTTTAATGTATTTTGTGGAATTCCGGCCGTAAAATGCAATCGCGGTTTGATTGCATTCTAAGAAATAATCTAAATAAATTAAGTCTTCTCGCAAATTATGGCAAGTGCGTGCCACTTCTGCTTCAAGACGACAACAAACTCTTTCGACCGAGGGGAGACTTTCACTCGGATTATCAAATCGGATCTGACTGATGTGACACACTTGCAGTCAAAAATCGCATTAATCTTCTTGGGGGAATCAAAAACTAACACGCAGGTATTTTTCATCCTAACCTTACTGATAAAACTAACAAATAGAGATGGATTTAAGGGGAGAAAAGAGTAGTTAATGGATGATGAATTAGAGACGAGGGGGAAACATCATAAATTCTGACAACGGGCTGTTGTCTGCTGGATGATAAACAGCGCTGTTGGATGGAATCTGCCTCTCTGTGTATCTCTCAGACGCCGGCTGCCACTTTATCTCTTCCATCCTGCTAGATTACACCTCCAGGGTTCAGGTGGGAATCAATCATTGCTATTATTACCTGAAGTCACGAGATGCATCTATCACCACTAAGGTTACCATAACCTCAATATTAACAGAGGAAAAGCCCCTCTAATAAACAGCAGAAAGGATGGGCTGGCTGGTGGGATTTCATCTTCCTTTCACTTTTAATAAGGCACTCAGAGGAATAAAGATTACAGGCCATATTTAGCATGCAGAACAAATCAGGCTCTTCCAGGCTCTTCCTCTCCTCCACTTCTCATTCTGGTTAGTCATTAAGACTGAGGAGGAGGGAGGGGGGGGGTTCTAGTGTGGAGAGGCGTTTCCTGGTTCAGCAGTCATGCTGCCGCGCTTTTCTGTTCTCCTACTGCCTGCAGCTGCTGTCAATAAGACTCTTCTAAGGCCCAATTTGTGTAAACTTAGTAATGAGTCTCAGTCGCCTGGTTAGACCACTGGCACTCTCAGGCCTCCGTAGTGCCCCACCAGACAGATCCAGTGGTGGAAGAGTGGTTAAAGTCCTGGGGACACAACCCTGTTAATGTTCATCCCCTTTTATAAGCCACCATTACACAATGGTGTCTCTGTAAAACAAGATGCAGAAAAGAGAGTGAGCATCAGGGCAAAAATGGCTAAGCTTCTTTGAGGATTAATGGAATTTAGTCAAGTAGGAGTCTGTGAGTGCATTAGAGCAGCTGACATGGGGTCATGGCACCGCCGAGTGTTTTCACACGGCACCCCTGACATGAATCATTCATCGCCATTCAAATGAATATCATCAGCCGAATGAAATATCATTAACCGCCGCTAAAGTCATTCCATAATAATATACCTCCAATTAAACTATGATCAGAGCATCAAGCCTGATAATAGATTCATACCAATTAAGTTAGAAATATATTCAAAGGACTTTTCACTTTGAAACCGGTCTTGTTATTCCCCTCGACATCCAACAACAGCACTCATTACAGTGGCTCCAAAACTAGAAATGGAGAGACCATGTAAATATTTAAAACCCTCACAAATATATAAATATTCATTCCAGAATGATTTGATGCGCTAAATAAATAATCCCTTGTTAAATAAATGACACCCTAAATAAAACTTTAAAAACAGGATCTGGGGAAATGAAGATGAGATGAATCAGAGGGGAGGATTCTGGAAAGAGAGGGGGAAAGGGGGGAAATGTCAGCTATCACTCCACCCTATTTGAATTCCTAATGGCAGCCATGCAAACGAGCCTGGCTAATTAAAGCCCAGCAACCAATTAGACGAGCTTTAGCTGAACCTTTTGGGGAGGTACTGAGGCTGAGCCACAGAGGGGGGAAGTCTGTTTGGGAGGTGGAGCTATGGAGTCAACTGAAAATATTTCAACACTTTTATTTTGACACACGCTAAAACACAGGTTTTTATTTCCCTCCAGCCTCTTAGATCAATATACTGGAGGCCTTTTACTGTGTGCCAAGTGCGGCGTTATGCAGGATGCGCAGGAAGGAGGTAGGTAGGGAAGGGGACATAAATAAACCAAATGTGAGAAACCTCAACTGTTTTTCACTCTGATACTGATCATCCAACTTTTGATTAAGAGCCAATTGTGAATAATCTTAGGAATATTATTCATTAAGCTCTAACATCACAGACATCCCCGGTAAAGCACGATATTACATGACTGTTATCGCTGAACTTTTCTTGTTCTCATCATGTGTTCTCGAATTATTACTGTTCTATTGCTTCGTCCCCGAGTCTGACCTCCTCTGATAGATGTCTGGTCCTACAGGCCTGCGTTCTCCCCACACGGTGGAGGAGACATAATCTTGGGTGTCGACTGGCCTATTCTGCTTCCCATTTGACTGCCTCCTCCAGCCTCCTGGCTCTCTGGAGGGCCGGGCCTTTATGCCGTCCTATCACACACTGGGCTGCAGGAACAGCGCTTTTGTGATGGCTGTGATTAGTCTTTTGTGTTCCCAGGTAGAATTAAGATGAAATTCTACAGGCAGTCATTGTGTTCCTATCTTCAGGACACTCAAAGAAATATGTTGGGTTTTGAAGGGGTGAAATGAAGCCCGCAGGGCCTTGGCAGACCTTGCTCTGTGGGGAAATACACAGTGGAAACACAATGGGAACAATCTTGTCCTTCAGTTTCCTTTTGTGCTCTGCTGAACCTTAGTCAGTGCTGCCCATTTACTGTAGCCTCTTTTTAACAGAACAGTATTGTCTCACTCCAGTCTGCCTTTCCCTTTTTGCTAGCTTCTGAGAAAGACCCAAAGGCTGATGAGATGACAGCCGCGACTTTGCCAGAGTCTGGGAGACCCTCAGGGTTTATTACCCACATTCCTCCAAGTGTTGGGTATGCAAATAAAGTTTGGGATGGCGGCTTTCAGATGTGATAATTATGGATTTATTTGTAAGCTGTCACTTCCCTTAATGCTCAGGGACATCAAAATAAGTTCAAATGCAACCATCAGAGAGGATCACATTTGCTAGTGTACCAGAGATTCAAACAACATGTGATTCTCATGACACCAAAGGTCTGTCAATAACCACTCATTTAGACAGCAATGTGCTTTGGAGACCTTCGCTGCATGCCGTCCCGCTCAAAATGTCTGGTAGAAAATATTTACATTTTCTCATTCGGTTAGATATTCAAACATCAAGGCGCTTTTATCTGCGGGTAACGCACAAACAAAGACAGAGTGCAAATTTTTATTGCCACCTCATCCCCTGAAACAGACTGGAGCTGTGTACAACTGTTTCAATCAAACCACTGATTAAAAACAGAAGCAGCTTTGTTAGACTCACACACAATCGAGCTAGTTGGCTTCATGTTGCAGCAGTCCTCAATAAACATCCTTACCCTTTAATATCTGCAGATTACATCAGCAAGTTTCTTGACAGGAGCACATAAATGAACAAACATGTAAAAGGGATCAAAACCTTAAAATATCGGCTATAACTATTGAGTCCTGCCAGATCTCTGAGAAAGACAACAAAGTGCCTCACAACGAATCGCTCATCTATTGTCTTGCGTCGAGTGATGCCTAATGGGGCAAGCGTAGGTGAGGGTTTCCAGCTGCTCTTCCAGCAGGAGTGGAAAGGAGCGCCGTGCCTACCAGAGAATCAGCCTTGCTGCCAGGGCTGCCTCACATCACAGACACTCTGATGGAAGAAAATGGCTGGGCCCAGAGAGTGCTATCTCTTTCCAGCTCAATTCTCAAACATTGGTCTGTCGGCCTCTAGGAGAGTTCTCTGTCATTGTATAAGTGCACATTAAGGCCTGATAAAAACTATGGAATCCAGCCATCCGTCTTGATTTGCCGGCGTTAGGGAGCGGGGAGCAGAATACCTGCCACTCAGTGGAAGAATACTGCAACTGTAGGTGTTGGGCTTCAGACAAAGACTGTCACCTACCCACATGTATGCTACTATTTACAAGTCAATGAATCATATGGATATGAGTTGAAAGGCAACCAGATGAACTCATAAACAAAAGATACACAAGGCCTAACATAGTCACTGGATTATTCACACAACACTATCGTTTGTGTATCATCAACCCAATATCAATATTTCATTTTTTAATGTCACGGTTATCGTGACTATTGCAATAAACCTCTATTCGAGCAGTAATTAAGATATCATTAAGCTTTTATAAAGGTATTTGTTTGGGTCACATTTATTTCATTGAATAATTATAATTATTATAATTATATAACTATATATGGTTATACATAGGTTATAATACCTTTTCTTTTGTCTTCATGAAGACTGGATCCTGCAGTATCTTTGGGGGGAAACAGTAACTTGACTTAGGACTTGACTTGCCTTAACAAAGGACTTGACTTGACATAACCTGCGACTTGACTTGACTTGACCTGCCCAAGGAAAAATGACTTGGGACTTGCTTGAGACTTGGACCAAATGACTTGGGTCACGTTTCTGGTAACTACTATGAAAACAGGGCAAAAAATACTGGCGGTTGAGTCATTCCTTCAGATGATCACTAACTCCTGTGTCATTCATGGTATTCTGACAGTTGCCCACTTACCTTGTCTGTCATTTCGCCTTAAGATGACAGAAAATAGATTTCACATTTGAAAATAAATGGTATTGAAACGGTCCTGCAGCAGCTAAAACAGGACAAATACATCAACCATCACTGTGCAAATCTATCAAGCGAAATAGCTCTCCTGTTGTTGCACAGCGTGTAGTTGATGTATTTCAAACAGCAGCAGTTTAATTAACAGTTTGATGTGAGGTTTGGTGACTGCACTTACCTTTAAAAATGTGTTGATGATCAGATGAAGACAGCGCGCCAGAAGGAACATGGCACCGGAAAGAGAGAGGCACACAATTAATATATATAAATGTCTTTTCTGGACACACTAACAGTTGTGACAGCTTAGATAAAAAACAATCTTTTTCAAATTATGTGTTAAATAAATCAAAATGTTCCGTATGGGGGAAAAAATGTTGTGAATGGCATTAAAATTACACAGTTAACACATTGCAATAAATCAAGTGAAAGCTCACGGAGGACAAGCGTCTGCCTTGTAGACAAAGACCTTAAAACACGTCTGTATTAGCCCTCTGCTGGTTACTATCAGGAAGTCAGAAGATAAACGATGCACAAAATTCATCCTCTTATTACAGCACAGTCTGCTCACTGCAAACTAAATTAAATGTAATGATAAGAATCAGTGCAATGACAAACCGAGGTTAAATACTGTACCCTACTGGCAAATACGTGTCTTATACTGATAAATAGAGCTAGTTCCCAGAGTCTGTCTCTCTGTCGGTCTGTTGGTCTCTCTGTTCCTCCAGCTCTCTCTTTCACACACACACACACACACACACACACACACACACACACACACACACGGATACACAAACACACAAAGACAAACACAGATAGATAGAACTCACACACTCGTGCACACACACTGAGACTGTGGCTCTCTAGGGGCTGTTTCACAGTGGTGCTGGGCTGCCTCAGAGCACATTCTATCACCAGCGCAAGATAGCATCTGATGACTCGCGCGATGTAATTGAAGTGTAGATTACTATCTCTCATGTGCTTGCCAGATCAAAATAATAAAAATGCAGGGAGGGAGAGATAGAGAGTGGAACGTGAGCGGGCTACTCCACTGTGGCAGAGTCGTACATGCCTTTCCACTGCTGGAGACAGACAGAAACCTCACTACACTTCTCAGGAGGACGTTATGCCACTTAGAAAATTGAATCTGCTCCCCCTCCCTCCTAAACTGCACTGTGGATGAGTGTATGACAGGCCAGGACATGTTCCCCCCATACAAACTGAGGCAGAAGCCCGAGTGTTGGGAGATGGGAAAGTGTTGGAGGACATGGGTGTCACTGTGAGCTGACTGACAGATGTGACAGCGCTGAGATGTCAGGAGTGGGCTTTACAGGAGTCGAGCAGTTCAAGGACGGCAAAAAGCATGGCAACTTCCAGACGCATGATGACTGATTCTGTGGATGGTCATCTTTATAGTTTGGGGGCATGCGGACAAAACAAACAAACAGAAATGTTAAGAGGGTAAATAACGATTGAAGATAAACAGCAGCTAGTGTGATAACCTAGTGCACGGGCGAGGAAGAATCTTAAATCTCGGCTCAGCTGAAATAAAGAGGGGATCAATGAGAGGAAATCTGAGGGGAGCGATGGAGAAGGTGAAAGGAGATGAGAGACCGAGAGGGAAAAAAAAAAAAAGAGTGCGAGAGGAAGCAAGAGAAACAGAGCAGGCAGAGAGCAGGAGACCGAAAGGAGCGAGCGCACACAAAATGAGAAAATGATCAGGTTCACAAGAAGCGAGGCCACCAAATTTGTCGTTGTGTAGAAGAACCCCTCATTACTGCACCTCATGGGCACTCGGCGTGGCCTTTGAAGTGCTTTGAGGTACATCATCCCATGAAACGAGCATAGTTAATCCACTTGTTAATCAAGTGTGCTCATGAGCTTATGTCTGAAGTGGCTCTTTCTCCTCGGAAGACTCAAAGCGTTCAAAGGAAAAATTGTGGCGGGGTGAAAAGAGACGAGGTATCGAAAATTTCAGACAAAATCCGTGTGCAGCCGTGTCAAAACAGGCACAATATCCCAAATCTGTTGCGCAATCCTACTCTGCAACAAGCCCCGACTTCTAGACGGCTTTTGTGGTTGCATTTCTTAAAAGCAATCATAATCTTGAGTTTATCTCAACTATGCTAAATAAATCCTTTGAATATTTTCTTTGTCCCGTCTATTTGAGATAAGCATCTCTCATTTATCAAAACAAACAAGTGTTTTCACTCCAGCTCTTCTATCTGAAATGTTAGAGAGGCGATTGGGAAGGGTGGAGGCTGGCTTCTCATGCCTGTCTTCCCCATCCATTCCTGATGAATGGCTTGTCTTCCTTTCTCTCCACAGCAAACAGGAAACAGACAGAAGTGAGAGAGGGATGGCTGCCTCTCCCTCACTCCCTCTCTCTCCCGAAGCCTGTGGGCCGCTCTGAGGCACAGCCACGGAGGCCTGGCGCTGCCTCCCCCTGCTGCGCCAACAAGTCTCCTTTTCACTTCAATTAATGAGCCATAAATAACCCAATGAAGGTGTCAACAAAGAGCACCATTTATCATGGCTTTCACCGACTCCACTTCATGTGACGAGGAAAGCTCATTCCCAGCCCTACAGCTCGACCCAAACAAAGACAATGCAAAAAGAGAGAGATTTATTCCTGGACGAACGCTCTAGCCTAGAATTCATCTTGCGCGGGGACTCTCACAGGTGCAGTGATTTGACAAATATGCCGGGAACAGTGGGCCCGTGCCTTTGTTAGATTTCCACAGTCAGACTAGCAATAAATTTGGTTAAGAGTGGGGGGACAACACTCTCACTAAGCTCCCAAGAGGCTGCCAGGGAGCCCATGTTAAAGACACTTCTTTCTGTCTCAGTCTACTTCGGGGCTGTGGATCACAAAAGGCTGCCTGGGTCTCCCGAAAAGAAAAAAAAAGAAGCGAATACAAATGAATGAGAAAATCTGTTGAAAATACCGGCCTGGTCTGAGCAGCAGGAAGAATTGCTTTATCAGGGTGTCCCATAAATGTCACTTTGAGTCAACAATGAGGGTAAAAAAAAAAAAAAAGATACAGCACTGAATCATAGACCCTCCTCTGAACTGCACGGCTCCTAGAATCATGCAGCAAAGCAGAGGTACAGTACTATAGTGAAGTGCTTCGGAGAAAAGACGAAAACTCCCTGAATAATATATGACAGCTTGGGTTTTTGAATCCGACATTAAAAGTGATGACGTGAGTACAAACTCAGCTCCGCTTCATCTTGGATCCACAAATCAAAACCCAAGGCATAAAAGTAAACAGTAAATAGTCCATCTTCACAGTGCGAGCATTTACAGCGTAAAGAAAATAATATTAACAACAACAAGCAGGAGCTTTGGAACGCATCTGAACGCGAGCATTTTCCGCCTTGCAGCTAAGCCAGAACTAGTGTCTATATGATCCTGCTAAACCAATTAATGGTTCCTGTTAACCCACTCGTTTTTTGGGGAGGATTGTCTTTTTAAATAATACAGCAAGATGTCCCCTATCCACCACGCAGCCCACACACACGCTCCGACAAAGACTAGCGGATTGTCACTTGAATCTGGGGCTCCTCTCACACCACAAACACTCACTTCAACTCATGGATTCTGCACAATACGGAGGAGAGCGGTGCAAGTCTTTGTCTGGCTGTGGAGTGAATCCCCGATCTAAACGCCTCCACATGCCAGACACTTTGATGGTGTCTGATACACGGCTTCATAAAATAAACCAGCAAGTACAGCATGTGATGTTGAGACTATTCAGACGAGGGCGAAGAGGTAAAGGGAACAAAATCAAATCCATTACGGCAAAAGGGATATTAAGTGCTGTTATCACAGAAAAACATAGCATTTTGTACAATTTTCCAAGCCACCCCTAGTGATATAAATGTCCAGCAACCATAATCAGTCTGGGTTACAGACACGGCCAGAAAGCCACGATAAATGACATTTCCCAAAATCACGCTGACATTTTCTCTTATCAAGCAGCAGGCACTGGCATGGTGAGAGCAGGCTTGTCAGTCAGAGGCAGACAGGCCTCACACCTTATCACAAGGGCACTCAGCCTCTCTGGAGCTAATGCTGAGGCTGGGGATGGAGTTTAGAGATGGGGCTAAGGGGCAAAGACCGATACTGAAGCCGGATGTGGTGCCAGCACCCCCAAAAAATTAAACAGCGCAGGTGGACCAGGTCTCGACTCTCTGGGTGTTTAGAATGTAGCTCGTAACTGGACTTCATACGGAGCCCCGTGTGGAAAAACACTGCTGTACTCGTGCTTTGGTTGGAGCTGACTTTAAAGCAGCGGATGCAGATAAGGCTGATGTTACAGCACGACTCTTTCCATCCTCTTCCCCCCCCCGTCCTCCCCCTCCCCTTGCCGCCGCCGCTGCTGCTGCTGCTGCTGCTCTTCCAGTCAGCCTCCCTCGGAAGCAGACACAGAGCGGAAAATTAAATATTTAAGGTTGATAATGACGCTCTTCATTAACATGTGATTCTGAATAAAAAGTGGAATACATAAATAAAGAAATAATAGAATGCCTATAAGCGGACATGTTGAATGAATTTCGGTGGCGATAAAAGGGAGCGAGCGAGAGGGATTTCTTGGTCGGGGAGAAAATGATTGAGGCAAAGGGGAAGAGATCAGAAAGAAATGGCAGTCTGGGGGAAAAAAATGAACATATAGTGTGCATTACTGATTGTCATGGTTTTTCTGTTAACTCCATATAGATTATTTTGCCTCTGAATTCATTTTCATAGTGTGGCCCAGCTTGTTGTGGCCTCACGGTTTTTATATTTTCCTTTCCTATTCCTTCATTTCCCGATTCCAGATGGTACATTTCTCACAGTCAAACTACGACCGGACTTCCGACTCTGTTAAAGCAGCTGGCTAAGCCTCACAACAACTGTCACCGAGACACCTCTCTCCCGACAACACGCAGCCACCTAACGCAACACAACGTGGGAGAAAGAAAACCCAAGATATTCCCTCTTTCACTCGAGGTGCTCAGGCTGCAGTCAGCGGTCCGATCGGTTCACGAGGGAACAGACTCGAGGGACAAGTTGTGTTTCTCTGTGTGACGAGGGATTCGGTTAGAGATGGCTGTCTGAGGCTGCATTGTGGCAGTGAGACAATAAAAGTGGGGGAGAAAGCCTCTATCCCTGGCAGCACATGTTTGAGTCAGAGCAGTTAGATCCTGCTAAGCCTCAGTGACTCACGGCGCAGCTCGCAGTGCGAATCATCAGCTGTGTTTCTCTGGTGTGTAGGAGCCTTTCAAAGTCAGAAGCATTACTTCAGGAATGCAGGGTTAAAATCTGCATGAAATGAAAGACTAAAGCAAGCAAACAGCAGTGTTTATGAGAAGAGCGCATGAAAAACATATGATGTTATGAGGAGAATTTCCACAGATGAATGCCATTTGGAGATTTTCCTGTTGCTGAACAGCACTGGGATCGCAGCTTGTAGTTAACTGTATGCAGGAGGGTGATGGATGGGTTAACAGGGTATAAATTATATAACAGCAGGGCAAACGCAATACACTCATTAGATTCCAATGCTTTTATTTTCCCCAGGAGTAGCTACAGTAATTGATGTCTCGCTCTTCTGTCTGTTTGTTTTAGCCTGACAGAATCAGTGAGATAATTCACACTCAGCTGCCACACTGGCACTAAATACAAAGTAACAGTGTTTTCCCTGACTGCATGGAATAAAAGGCGGCTATGGAGGAAAGTAATTTAGGATATGATGATGAAGCATGCACTCATAGCAGATAGAGGTCAAACTAGGGGATTTTTTTGCATTTTTTTTACGGTGAAAAATGTTCTGTGACATTGAGCACACGGACCTTACGGCTGCATGAGTGCGTATGGTAAAATATGTAATAACATTTGTGTGACCAAATAAAAGCTTTTTTACAGCAACTGCGAGAGGGGGAAAAAAAGACAAGAAAAAACAAACACAAGTGGGTGAAACTATCTGCGGACTTCCTGTCTGAACGGGTCACACAGAATACATGTGTAATGAAGCCAAATTCCAGCAGATTGTATTTCTGTAATGACCTACTGTTCTGCAGCTAAAGGCCCAGTTATGGTAGGGCTTACACACAGGAACATAATTATTTGTTTACTCCTGGCCCTCTCCGGAGTCTCTGGAGTTATCACGGTGTTTATGCTCCTTTGTGCAACAGTGACTTCACTGCTGTTGTCGTCTCTCACAGACAACGACACATAAGAAGGAAATTATTTATAACACTGTGTGTGTGTGTGTCCACGGCCGGCCCCTGCACATCTGAAATGAAATTCAAACACTCCGATCGTCGCCTTCTCCTAAAACTGTCTCTGACAACTCGACTTAAAGAATCTAAATAATAGAGATGCACAGATTGCAATTTTCTCGACCTATTCCGATCTTCTTTCTTTAAAATAATTGTAAACCCTTTTTAGAGGAAAACTCAATGGTATGCTCATAATAAATATCTAATAAAAATAACATGCTGTAAGCTATTTTAATGGCCTGTTACTAAAATGTCAAAGTGAATTTTAGCTCCCTCTTATAAGCGTTTAAGCAGTGTATACTGGTATATGCACTACTCTAATTCTGAAAGGTAAAAACGAAAGGAGTCTGTCTGTTACGTCTTGCAATTAATGTGAGCAGAATAAAAGGATTGCTGCTCGGGTTCAGACGACGGATCCCTTTCGTCAAACTAAATGCACCATTCATGCCCCTCAGCTACAATATTTCACTTTCCCAAATCTTCACCTCAACTCGTGTCCCTGTTTTTTGGGCTGGCAGTCAAGTTGGGGGTCAGGCAGAATGTGAGCAATTGGCCGGCGCAGAATTGGATATATCTGACACTGATCCGCTGGTCGCCAGTCATGGCCGGTCATGCTGAAATCCAGCCGATTCCGGACCCTAGCTGGTCGATCAGTGTATCTCTACTAAATATGTCACGATAATGATCAACTTATCGTACAACTTATTGATATATCATGTGTCATGACACCAACATTTGGGTGATTTCTCTACTCTCATAAGACTTACGTTTACGTTTTATTTAGCGTTTTGGTTGTGTAGTATTATTTTCTTTATGTTTTATTTATTTAGTATATTTACATACATTATTCACAGTCCAACTCCAATGTGTTACTATTAAGAATTCAATGTTCATTGTTCTTTGAATGGGTGCACTTGCATTATTATGCTATAATATTATCATTAAATTAGTGGTGGGGGTGTAACGATTTAGATTTTAAATAGAAAATTGATCAAAATGAGCTTTCAGTTGTGATCGTCAAAATTAACACCAGGATCAGCAATCCTCCCTGTACATTGATTTTTGTCCACCCCTGTCTACTTGCACACATCCGAAGGGAAAAAAAATACACGATACACAAGATACAGTTAGCTTACTGGTAGCTTACAAAGATGCTCAACAGACTGGTGCCGAAGGTAACTCCAACTGCATCGGAGATGACGTGTTTGTTTTCTTTTTCAAAAATCCTTTTGAAGAGGGTTCACTCGTGACAGATTTGAGAAACCAAACTTTGATACAAACATACTTTCTATCTTTTGTGGGTTATTGTTGAACCCGGGAAGGGTTGTGTTTTTTGTTGAACTCTGGAGGTGTTCTGAATACCAGAAAGACACCAGGACAAAGTGAAGTATCTTTTTAAACAAGATAAAGAATGGGCATAAAATCATTGATCTGTTGATCTTTACAAATCCACATGTGAAAGTGTAACAATGGCCGTTAGATTAGGCTAGACTGAAAAAAAATGTTTAAGTCAAAGCAAGTTATCAAATCGAACCGTGGCCTTTAAATCAAAAGCCAAATGGAACCATGAATTTAGGGCTGCGACACCCCTAAGCACTGGCATAAAATGGTCTTAAAATGAAAAAAAATATCAATCATCGCAATATATCGTCCAACAAAAAGTTATTATCATGACAGCCCTGACCTTAAATAACAGGAAAGTCGAATCTGGATGTATTTTACTCACCAAACATTTCATTAGTGGACGAATATGTACTAGATGAAGAGGACTGAATTAAAAAATAAACAACGCTCTCCTTCTAAATGTACAGTATGAGAATACTTGTTTGCTTTTATGCCACTAAATCTTGCAGCACAGCTCTCGGCCGTTATCTTTGTTTTCCCATCGGTGGTCTTTAACTCACTCTCTTCGGTGAAGTCATCATCTCAGATAGACCAAACATGACAACAAAACAACAGAAAGGAGTTCTTCATATTGTTCAGAGCATATGGGCTGCCATGTCTCTTTACAATCTCCATGAAAGTTGGCTCTGACAGTCTATTACAGAGACAGGGGCTACTCCAAACCCCCAGCCTGCACGCGGGGGAAGCTGCTTGGGACATTGGTCCTGTTTATTTCCCTCTGACATTCTTTCTTCATTATGTAGTGTGCTGTGTGCCTCCAGCCAGTCAGCTGGCTCCCTGTCCACTCTCTTAAGTCTCCAAGTGGGACAGCACTATTGAGCAGATTTGAAGAAAAAAAAAAACGTAATTGGGACCATACCGAAGAGCGGGACGAGACATAAACAAGGCTGATCAGACATGATCTCGTCAAAGAGATTACATTATTGCCGGAGAATCACTAACAGAAAAGTTGACATTTTCTATTAAGAGCACACAAAAACACATGGCGGTGATGCTCTATGCGAGGAGCCCCCATTAATAGAAAAAAAGAGAAAAATAAAAAAAAGTAGTAATGCTTCCCATTTGACATTCATTTTTCAGGGGAGATATCTGACGCCCAGCACACTAGCTGTGATCAATATCTAATCTGGGGAAATAAATTGCCCCTGTTTGTCTTTCATCTTTGAGGAAATGTATAAGCATTCTGACAACACCGTGGAAGCATTAATCAAATAATGAAATAATGGTTTGGGAGGGGAAAAAAAGAAGCATGCTGTAGCCTGCTATGATATTCACTGTGACCTAGCGCTGTTGACATCCTTGCATCTCGTATCACATCTTGTTACTTCAGTGCAGTCGGTTGGGGGTGGGGGGTGCGGGGGGGGTTTCAGCAGAGATCATCTCCTCTCTTTGTCAGAAAGCAAAGCGATGAATTGGATATCTAAGAAAAGGTATCGGTCCCCTGTGTACACTGTGAATAATACACTGTAACATGCATGGATGTCATACACTTGTGCTTCTGACCTTCCTCTATTTGACAGTAAAGAACTCTTTTTTTTTCCTCCATTTATTCTCAGCCCTTGTCTTTGCAATTACCATGTTCCAATCTCGCCTTGTCCCCACAGTCACCCGCAATACCCAGAAGGATCGGCAGTCTTTCTTCTGGTGCAGCAATTACCGCCCCTATCTCTTTGAAACAAAAAGTTTGGTGTAGGATATTAGAAAATGTCAAATTCAGGTTATATTTCACTTAAGTCCAAAGGCGATGCGGTGTGCTCTCAGGAAACACTATTTTCACAGCCTCTGCATTATGCATGAACCTGGAGGTCCATCATTATTTTCTAGAGGAGGCATCGGAGAACTGTTTGCTATCAGCAACGGGGAGAATACAAACATCGGGTATCGACATTCATACAAGCATGTCATACCCAATCAAATTCAGCAGCTCAATCAGCAAATGAAAGGTGACTGACTCAAACGTGTGTTTGACTTTTTTAGCAAGACTTTATTAAGTATCACTTTTTGAGAGTTGAGTCAAATAGTTCCTCCTTCGCTGATATGCATGAACTGTGGCCTCTTATCACAATCCTGCAGGACAGACTAATCACATTCCAGTCTTTCACCTGCATGCCTGACATGCTTTGCTAGAGCTCATGATGAACCTTCTCAGGCAGGCATGACACCACTCTGTCACCGATGGTGCCAGACTTTCATCTGTAGAGTGAAATACTGCCACTGCTAGTTCTACTACTACCACTACTGTCACAACCAGCGATAATTATTCTAATAATAATAAGTTTCCCCATCACAAAATGTATATAAACATTTTGTTTTGGCTGTCACACCATGTACTTAAATTAAAAGCTCAGGAAGTCAATCTGAAAATGAAACACTAAGTAAACAGGGACAGTAGTGTTTAAAACAGGGGGGTCCATACTGAAATAGCATGTGGGACTTTTTAAACATATCGCTAAAATCCCTTGCCGTCCCCATGGCGATGCATTTTTAATCGGCAAGTTAACTCGATAATTTCTGCACTTTCGAAAGATCTGAGAGCAAAGAGAGTGGCTCAACAAATCTAATAAGTGGTGTCTGTGTGTGTGCTGATACACTAAATCACCACATTTGTTAATTTCTTGTGTCAACTTTTCTTCACCTACAACTGTTTCCCCCCCCCCGCTGCTTTAATTTGATACTTTCTTGCCTTGTAATTTTTGTAATTATCTTGCATAATAATCGACACCAGACTGATAATTTCCTCTCAAAGGAAGAGCAGCTGGGCAGTGATATGGTTTTATTTTGTATCTTTCTTATTCCATAGTGTTAGGTCAGCCCTTTCTCCTGCCCAAATGACTGTGCTGTTTGTGAACAAGTGGGAAGACAGTGATGCCGTGGCCAAGCTGCCTCTATTTACTGCTTAATGCCACTTTCTCCTCCGTAAAAACGTTTTGCTAGTTTTAATTTTTTAAATGATTTTTAACTCACATCTTTTATTTATGTGTTTATTTTCAACGTGCCTACTTGTGTCTAATGTTTTATCTTTAGACTATCCACACAGCTTTTTTGGCTGCAACTTCCATGGCAGCTCACGCTCTCTGCAGCACATTGTGTTTCCACCTGGAATGAAACGTGCTATATATATATATAAAAAGTTTTGCTTGCTTGCTTGCTTCCCTGCTTTTGCCCCAAACAACCTATTTAGAAAAAAGGGTTGAATAGATGGATGGATTTTAAGATTTTTCTAATTAGATTAAGAGATATTTAGACATTTATTTCATTTAATGCCTTCCTTAATTCATGTTTAGATTAAGAAAGTTATTTCAACCCTTCTTGGGAGTGTATTTATATATCCTGTACTATCTGTACTATTCAGGATATTTGGTGCATTATACTATACTGCAAATCCCTCCTTCTACATCTTTAACAGTTTAAATGTTTGAACCAATGTTCCCAATATGTTTTAAAATAGTGACAAATTCAAAACTTTGAGAACATGTTCATAATATGAGTCTCAAAATAGGTGTGAAGTTAAATGTTCATCTGCCATTGGTTCAATGTTTTGAATATCTGATACCAAATACAATATACTGTAATTGACTTTCTTTTACAGGGTGTGTGTTATCTCATTATGGCTTCATTTTTTTTTAGCACCATCACATCAAAGCAGAAGTTTCATCAGTTTTCATCCAATATGTGCAGAGGAGGTGGATTTCAGATTCTACGCATCACATATGCGACCTATCTCCATATATAATGTATACATGCATGTAAGAGGAATCTATAATTTTTAATGAATTTCTAAAGACGGTAACTTTGCTTGGGGCTTTTTTATGCTCTCACCATATTTCTCCCCTCCTGAAAAAATTGTCAAAAAGTCAACCAAAAGTTGAAGCCAAACTTCTGTTGGTATTTCAGACCAAAAACCTGAGTCTGCTCAGTGATTCCAGCCATACGAGTTTCACTGTGGTGAATGGTGGTATGTGTGGCCTGATGGAAAAGTGGAAAAGTCTGATGATGTAACACCCTCTGAGGCTGACTGCTCCACACCCTGTTCCTGTGTCTACTGCCACTGCGACCTTCCATGAGGCTTCTTTTCCTCTCTGTTATACAGTCGTGTTTGCAAACACTGACAAAGCAGTAGCAGAGCATCACAGATTCTTTGACAAAATAAAACATTTTTTCTCCTGGGTTGCATATGCAATGACTGCCATTTAATTAAAAAGCTTCCTTGATGATGTCACTCCTCAAACTGAAATTCGACCATGCTTGGAAAAAAAAAAACTGTTGATGAAGTGTTATGAAAAAGGAATAAAGCTGTGTAACAAAAATGACTTTGGCAAACAGTCCACGGACATCTGTTTTCTACTAGTTTAGCAACTTTATACTTGTTCGGGCTTGCTAGGGCCAAGTTAAGAGCTGCAGTTGCTATAGAAACAAAACAGGATGGACAGTATTGTCGGTGGTGGAAGGTCTGGGATGAATAGGCTTTCATTGTGTTCTCTGGTTGGAGATTTGAGGGAGTTTTAACTAAAACAGTAATATCCTGTTTTGGCGGTAGCATAGCTTGTTTAACCTTTAACCCATCACGTAATTTGTGAAGAGGAAAATGAACAATCTCCCACCAGCCGACTCCCACTTTGGGACAGTGCAGATGAACCTTAAAACAAAAAAACGTCTCCTAGCTAAGAGAATTGTAGTCCAAAGTCAAGGTGGACAGACAGATGGTGGTGCTCCACTTTGAGCCTCATCGTTTTAAGTGCAATCATGCAAAAGAAGAAGAATATTTCCTCAAAGGAGTGCTGTTAAAAACCGAACAGAGACGGGTTGCTAATATTCACCAAGCTGGATTCCGCACAAAAATAAGAACGTCTAAAAAAGTCATATTCAATCCAGAGATAGCAACTCAACGGAGTGAAAAACAAAGCCGCCTTATTACCTGACCTCCGAGATGAGCCGTATACTTTACCATTAGTGAACGCACATTCAATTACACAGGCTGGATAGAGCTCCAGGGTGCCGCATGGGTGAAGAGAGCCAGACAAGACAGAAATTAAGCTTGTTACAGACTGATTTTCAACTTCACTTAATTCAGTCTTCCTTTACGGATCCCTCCCATACCCTAGCGTTTTTTCCCCCCCTCACTCCTCAACATGGAAGCAGGATTTACATATTGCAGGTAAACTGGGGAATAAAGAATGCAGATCCAATTAAACCTCTAGGGAGCTAATTAGTTACAATTAAGTTTCTGCTTCACTTGTTGTGTGGGATTATTTGGTAAACACCTACAGAATGTTGAAAGAATCTTGGCCTTTTCCCTGAACTTGAGAAACGCTTTATTCATCTGGCGGAAACTTAGCCTTTGTGGAGATTTTTTTTTTTATCACATTAATTAATCTGTGAGGATCCTGCGGTGAGTTATTGACATCAAAGTTGATAGAGACATGTTGAAGGAGCAGACCGTTCACACCTTGGCTTTTTCAAGGAATCTAAGAGCTAAACGAGGTGCATTATCTGACACGGCGAGCACAAAGAGTGGTCAGTGTTATTATCAAAGAGGGTGAAGGAGTCGTTGTACAACCAAGGCCTGCTTTGAGTTAATTGCATGCTGACTTCATTAACCTTGATGCTCAGTATTAAGCACCACTTCCACACTCCCTCATTATGCCTCAGCCACATCTTACAGAGAGGAACCAAAAGCCAACAAATAACACAGACGGAGATAACAGAAGCTTTTGTATACAGCTTGCTGCTCAGTTGAACTGATACCAACAAGCAAAGAGCAATGTCACATAACATTAAACAACAATGGCTAAGGCATTTCACCTGCCTCTGCAGACTAGCCTGCAGCCAGTCATAGGTGTGTTCAGTGGCTTTGTCCTGTCATCACATATCACCATTTGTTTGTGCATTACAAGGTTCCACACGACATGTCCCTTTCTGTTACACTGCCCACTGAGTGACAGACAGAGTTTCAGCTGGCCTGTCAAAGACTCCCATATGCATCTGAGATAAACAACAGTGGAGCCTCGTATTAAAACAAAGCAGGGTGGGTGCGTTGGTGGCGGCCTGTTGTTTGAAGTGCCAATGAGACAATGAGATACGTTCCAGGAAATCCAGTTGGAGTAACAGCTTAATGCGTTTGAAGGCTTATCAGATGGCACAACACCGCGCGAGAGCTGCAACAAACAATTATCTTGATTTTTCACTATTGATCAATTACTTGTTTAGTCAATATCATGTAAAAATTGTATTGTAAAAAATATTCCTCACAATTTCCCAGAGCCCAAAGTGATGTCTTCAAATTGCTCCTTTTGTCCAAACAACAGTCTCAAACTCAAAGACTGATCCTAACGCTAACAAAGCTGGAACCAGCAAGTGTTTGACATTCATTATTGAAGCAATGAATCAACTATATTTGGCATTTTTCTTTAGGCTGACAAATCAATTAATCGACTAATCACTGCACCGTTTGTACTACTCAAAGAGATTACTTTTACAACTCCATTATATCTTTCGTCACAACGATTGCAAGATAAAATCTGCCCTTTATGTTAGAAATTAATCTACCAGGCATGTGCATGTACAGTATGCGATGGCGAGTCAGGCTAGTTAGCGTTAGCTGTGTTTGTTTCATGGGTCAAAATGTGGACAAATGTGCGGACATGCTCAAAGCAAAGATGGTACTTTATTAACAACGTCTGTCCCAACTGGGTTACTGCCTGCGTTGTCTTTGTTCAACTTTAATACTCTTTGTTTTCAGTTTATTTACTTATTATTGTCATTCTGTAATTGCAATAACTGTAACTTCATTCCTGCTACTGTCTACTCCATATATATATAACACAATACTGTGTGCATGTTGTTGTGTCGTGGAAGAGGGATCCCTCTTTTGTTGCTGGTCCAAAGGATTTCCCAACAATTTAAAGAGATTTTGTTTTTCCCCCCATCTGAATTGAGGGACTAAAGAAGAAAGAAGAAAAATATGAGATTCTGGGCTATATAAATAATGAATACATTGACTTTATTTGAGGTGAATTGAATTCAAAAGACAAATAAATAAATAAAATAAACAGTTACGCATGTTTTCAGAATCAGTGTCCCCGTCACTTTGGAAAATCCAGAGTAGATGCTGTCAACAGTTTTCACTGGAACTCCTCTCTTCCAAAGAAACAGTCCCAGTGAAAACAGTTCACAGTGAGGTCAGAGATATTATTTTTCTGGAAAGAAATGTTGCCGTTGAATTTTTTAAACACCATTTTTTTTTTTGCACAAGCTGTGAGCACCGCGAATAAAATCCCACTCACTTTGATTGAATTGGGGACGAGACAGAGATCTCAAAGACAGAAAATCAACACTATCGCTGCAGCTGGATACTACTGAAGGTGGGTGAGAATACGTGTTTTTTATTTGGGTGAACCGACCCGATATTCAAGATTCACTGATAGAGTTTAAAACGTCACCTTAATAACAACTGAGCCTAACAAGCAGCACATTACTGATCCTCTTTGCAGGTGGTGCGGCAGGTTTTTTAAAGAGGCGGTCTGTGAGCTACATGCCTAAGTTGACATTGGCATTCAGCGCGCTACCAATTCAAAGTGTTTCATATTATGGCAGAGAGGGAAATGGCACCTGCTGGGCAAACACGCCATATATTGTAATGTAGCTTAGCAGCACTTGCCCAGCTCGTTGCACTACAAAGCAGTCCATCAAAGTGAGATCTGAGAGGGAGAGAGAAGAAGATCATGACTCTTTTCACACCTTGTCAGACTGACTCGCCTCTGCCAGTTGCAGACCGGTTGGTGGTTTTCCTCTGCACTGGAGGAGCGTCTCCGAGCAGTGCTGCAGACCAGAAAAGACACTGCAGGCAGCTGGACAGTTATAATCAGACCATGTTTTAATATAGGGGCGAGTGTGAACGGTGGAAGTGAGGAGGGTCTATTTCCAACTTCTCAACCAAAATAAACACGAATTCATATGACAGTTCTTTTTCTGCATGTAATATACAATACCACGCCTTGTTTCATTCATAAGGTCATTTCAGGTGTCCTGTACATGTTCTTTTTTTTTTTTACTTTGTTTATTGAGTACATTTGTGCATGTTGAAGTAAACACAAGACACACAAAATGTACACTCTGATTTTAAGCAGTGTATTCATTTATATTTGAGTGCATTCATTTCATAGAGCAGAACAGGATTCTGTGCAAACATGGATAAGAATCTGTCCCGTGAACTCAGATAACACTTGGAGATGACTTTGAAAAGTAAAAAAAGTCAGTGCCAACCTACAGTCACATTTGGCTTTTCACTGGGCTTGGAAAGGGTTTGCAATAAAGCTAAAGGAGGGTAATTTCCATATTAATGACTTGTTTGATGAAGCTCATTTAAATGATAAAAATGTTGTGGAAAAAGCTCTCGTTTCCTCTTAATGAAGGAAGTTGGGGTTCTTCGTATAGTTTGATGAGTTTTTCAAACAGCTACATCCCCTCACTGTAGAGCTGGGCGATATATTGATATTATATCATTATTGTGATATGAGAGTACCATCATATCATGATATGGCATTTAATTTCCTGAACTAACTAAGACTGTTCAAATACTTGCCTTTACCCACTTAGTCATTATATCCACATTACTGATGGTTATCTATAAAAAATCTCATCCTGTTACTATTTTGTGAAAGTACCAATAATCATCCCAACTAATATAATATGGGATGGTTAATATTAATATCAATCAATATAAATATTGAGGTATTGTCAAAATTACTGTGACATTGATTTTGTCGCCCAGTCCGAGAATTTATGAAGTGCTTTTGATGAGACTTGAAAAAATTTCGAGACATATAGTGTATCGCTATATAACTAAAAAATAATGCTTTATTATTTTAAGGCCAAACTGCCCTGTCCTATGTCACTGTTTGGCAGGTTTAACTTATGATATGTTGGGGAAAAAGTTTGAAAATAAAAAAATGGGACAAAATGAAATCTACAGACCTATCATAGACATTAACTTTGCAGAACTTGAGACTGTCTCTCTAACATTACTCTTGATGCTGTAATTTGTAGTGTAGCTTTGATGCACTGGACTCTCAACTTTATTAAGAGTATTCCTGTTATTGTGTCCACTGCTGTACATGGCTCACTTTCTCATCAGTCGTCCATATAAAGGTAGATTTGTTTATTATGAGTTAAAACATCAAACTCATGCCGCCGGCCACTGGAGAAAATGTACATACAATGTGAAATATCCTCCACAACAGGCAGATTATAAGCCATACTGAGCACTCCCGCTGAGCTGGGCCTCATAAATGTCACAGGAAAAGCTTTGCCACATGCCAAGGCACTCGTCTCCATTAACACCGCGCCAGGGGAGACTTACTTAGACTGACAGGCGGCAACAATACTGAAAACTCTCCCGACTGTGAGAAGAGAGACACAAAATGAAGAGAAGTGAGAAAAATGAGTTTGGAACTTTCATTGTCCTACGCCTTCCCTCCGCACAGATGCGCAGCTGAGCCAGTGCAGCTGGCCGACTGACAAATGGGAAAAAATAGTCCAATTTGAGCTGGTCGTTAGCAGTCGGAGCGCAGCATTCCAGATAAATGAGCGGCTGCCTCAGGTATGGCAGGAGATCTTCCTGAAGCATTCCTGGGAGACCGGTCCGTACCACTGCAACCCCTTAGCCATGCCTTCGATCCGACAGGCCCGACACTACAGCAGAGGTGACCTTGCAGTGCCGCTCCTGCCGGGCTTCTTATTTTTACACTCCCCCCTCGCAGCCCCCTCTTCTCCCTTGGCCTGCACTCCTCTTTTTTTTTTTCTAATCCCCACTTAAAGAGGCAGTGTGGTGGTTTTTATATCATTAACTTCCACTTCCCACTACTATTTGTCTACAGACAGAAGCAGCCATCGAGAGAGAGAGCAGTGGTAGCGTTCGTCTGGGCTGCATCCAGGGTGGAGGGTGGAGGGAGAGCCAACTCCATTAAAAGTGTCTATGAGGGGTTGAGCTGAGTCAAACACTTACTACGGACGTTTGGACTCTGACCCTCCCCTTGTTGACGTTGTGTAAGTCTCTCGCTGCAAGTGTTTGCGTGCGCGTGTGTCTGTGTGCGTTTGTGTACGTCTCAGTGTGCCAGCGTTTGCCACTGTGCCTAAGTATATATGTTTCAGTGCCAGCTGCCAGAGCGAGGCCACTTCTCTCTGCACACCCACTGTGGCCTGTGGGACCGTAATCTTTGTCAATGCCACGCTGGTTACATTTCGCAAGAGCCCTGAACGGAGTGGGCCAAACAAACACAGACATGGTTGATTCCACTTGTTTTTCACTCTATTTTCAGGACACAGCTAGTGAAAACCCTGATCCAGAGGCAGTGTTTAGACATTACCAGATTAGAAAATGAATCAGTAGCCAATTTAGAAAGTGGTTGGATGCCCTCAATGAACTGTCTGCAGAAGAAGCACGCGACCACAGCCAAACAATGAGACGTGTGCTGAAATAAACTGTCAAAGAAATATGCATTTCACTTACTACTACAAAACACTTTTACATCACAAGACAATTTATGTCCTGATACAGTAATCTGCCACTTACATTCACTGGATCAGCACATTACTCATTCTTGGCTTTGGTTAAAACAAAACCCCTCATTCTCAGCGGATACTAATACAAACCAATGTATGCCTCTCATCAGCCTCTCCACACTTCACACAACCACTTCCTGACAGCTTCTTCATTGAATAAATCATGAGTATTGATTAACATGCATACAACCGTCTGCATAGGCACATTCTGAGGTTTGTTTCTCGAGTGCCAAGCTCATTTAACATGGGCTCCTCCAACATGGGCTCCTCCATGTGAGTAATTGTGCGCGCGCTTCCAGCCATTTCCAAACCCCCCCTTCATATGAAAAAAGAAAATCCCACAGCTATTTCTCCTGCAGAAATTAGTGAATTGTGATGAGGTGAACTGAATCAATTATTGCCTTAAGGTCAGAACCTATTAAAGCATTTTCCCCCTGTTGCCAGCAATTATCTGTTCTGATGTACGCAATCTAATTTTTAGCGCTCAAACAGTGTGACACAGCTTGTGATTGTAATTATCCATTAGTATTCATTGTTCTTTTTCTTGAAAATCTCAGTGTTCCTCACAACATTAAAGCCTGACTGGACAATCATTGCGTGAATCAATGCCTTGGCGGGAATTTCTAGCGGATATTCTCAACGTGTCAGGCTTCCTAACAGAGACATATCGTGAATCGTCTTTGCTAAAGCTTTAATTTGTGGGAAACAGAAGAGAAGCAATGCAATTATCTTTTTTATTAAAAATACATTCTACAAAAAAAATGTTAAATATTTAATTCGGTGTGTTTTATTAAGCTCAGCCCAGACATGAAGAACATTCACAACATTGACATCTTGTCTACAAAATGAAGAGTAAATGTTGAAACTGGGAAAGCATTTTAATTTGACTTACTTTACCTCCACAGCCATGTATTAGTGCACAAGATAAATGTAATTTTAACAGGAGGAGAGGAGAGGAGAGGAGAAGAGACACTTCAACTGTCATAATTTGGAAAAAGGGATCCCAGAGACAAGGTGCGCTCTGGGACTTGTTCAATCACCTCAGTGCTACAGTGGGTATGTAGATCCCCCCCGTCAGACATCCATAGGTGTCCCTGGTCATCCCAGCCAGTCCCTCCCCCTAACACGCTCATTATAAATGAGGATGTACATTTTTGAGAGGGGGTATAAGGCAGGAACACCAGGACTCTCCTCCCACTCTGTCCATCCCTCTCTCTCTCTTTTTGCCTCGTGGAAAGCTGAAGACCAGTAGAGGAGGGTGAAAGCATCTGGATCATGACCTTTCCTCAGGCGCGCTGAGACAAATTAAAGCCAGACATCTGATGAGAGGAGACTGAGGAGACCTTCCAAGCTGCTCCAAGAGCTGCCTCAACGCTTCCACACTTTCAAGTCACTGCACATGGACCAGGTTACATTGTCCAGCTATTTTGTGGGTTTTTTTTTAAAAGCTGCAGGCCTGCGCTGCATCTCACTATTATTCACCAACAGATCATGTGGATCACTGCGAGGATCAAAACTACAGTATTATATTTTATGATGTTTATATAATAAAAAAGGAGGTCTGAACTTTTTTAATTCACACTGTCAAAAAGACAACACGCAGAAATTCCACTCTAAGAAAGTACATCCTTTCTGCTAGCTCCCAATGACACAGCAAAAGCTGTGAAGACTCAGAGGCAGAGTCCAAACACACAACAGACTACCTCAGCTATGGAACTAATTGTTTCCATTTCAAAGCCGATTAGCAGCCTCGGGGAAACTCTGACAGTTGGACACCACAGAACCAAACATCCAGGAAGAGGAGCTGTGGCTCAGGCTCAAGCTGATCACCCAGCACATCTGCTTCTCAGCACTCTGGCATAGACAGAGACTCAATTAGCATCATGGTCCACCTCAGTCGAGACTGAAAGAAGCTACACATTACAGACTGGCTAGACTAAATAAAGCGATCTCCCTGAGGTCTAAATGGAAAAGGACTTGTGGAAAGTCCTTTTTTCTCACTGTCTTAATTGCTGAGGAAAACCAAGAGACAGAGAGGCTATTGCTTAATACATACAAGTGCGGAGATTGGCTTGACTTAGATGTAATTAACCGTGGATTCAGAGCCGGCGAGAGGACCTGCTCTGCACAGTAACAGAGCATGCAGATTTCGATTTAATGTGCAATTTTCAGTAGGATATTGAGCTCAGTGCAAAATGAGTTCAGCTGATGAAACATCCAGGAAAAGTTTTGGAAATGTCTTAATGTTATTGTGATGAATTGAATTTGAATTACTCACAACTCTCTGAAGCCTTAATGGACTACTAATGATGAGAAATCTGACGGTGAACTTTGTTTCACTTAGGGTTGCTACAAAACCGACACCGATACCAGTATCAGAAATGCTGCCCATACTGTCTAAAAACCTGGATTCAGTAGTGGGGAGCACACAAGTCTTTACAGCAAGCCTATACCATTTATTTTATTTATTCAAGACAGAACGCTGCTACTTCCCAACAGTGTCATGTACACCTGTATGCAACTTTTTTAGATTTTTTGCTGCTTACTTTAAGTAGCCAATATCCATAAACGGCAAGCGACCTCATAACATAACATCCATGCAAGGTTATTAGTTTATAGCTGTTAAAAGTAATAATTTTTTTTAAGGCAGTTGTATCTGATCGATTCAATATAGTTTCGGTATCATCATCATCGGTATAAGGAAGGGAAAACTGGTATTAATACATCTCTAGTTTCACTTAATTTGTATGAAATGTATATATAACTCACCTCAAATAGCAGAAAATACACTGTATATGTATTTGAAGGTGGAATATAGCTACAAACTTGCTCAAATAACCACATACTTCCTATATTGCACGGACAACATTGCAAAATTAAGTGATAAAAGTGAAACTGCTACAAAGAGTGCCACAGTCCTCAAACCCTGAACTGAGTTAGCATTTTTGCACTTCGTGTTCCCTCATTTTGAAGTCAATGGGTTTTTGGTCAGAAGTGAAAGAGATTTTCACATTTTGCTCTATGCCATGAAATACGTGAATTAAAAAAGTTTTTACTTGTCTTAAAAATGGCAGTTGCTAACAAGTGGCTAAGTGAGTCTACAGTACAGACGTTGTCGAGGACATTAAACATTATCACACCAGACATGGAGACTCATCTACTCACTAGTCCGTCTGTATGGGCCAACTTTAGTTGCAAACTATTCAAACTCTAACTTTACAACTTGTAGATGGATCAATCTATAGTAAGTGTGTACAGTATAGTGTAGTAAGACGCTCAGCTGAGGGATGTTTAACTTTGCCAGGATTGATCTATCACAGAGTATAAACAAAAATGTTTAGTTACATTTCATTTGTTTGTAGATACACAAAGGAATGAATGAAAACACTTTCTTACCTGAGGTGCAGAAGGAAGAGGCCACCATCAATGGGACAGCAACATAAGGAAAGAAAAGAAAACATCTCTAATTAGACAAGTCGGGCTCCATTTTTCCATTTTTTTTCAAATAAACACGATTTATTTCTTCAGTTTAAGTATCTTTAAGCACACTTGAACTGACGCCAATTCTGCCACTAGAGATCTTTTAATCAGAACAAAACAAAAGACAAGTAGCATGGGATCATGGGAGTTGCCTTCTTTGTTAAACGACCACCACTGCTGATGAAAATCTATCTACGTGACTCAAGCGAAAAACATTCACGGACAAAAGGAATGTTTAAAAGTTAATTCACGTTCTCCGGCATCCTTCCTTACTCTGCGACTCGCAAGTTAAAGTGACCAGAAGAAACACGCCGTTACCTTTAACAAAACTAAGGATTTCTCTGGGTTTGAATATTGTTGGAAACATTTGGGTTAATGTAAATACTCGTTGTTCAACATTTTAATACAGAAATTTAACATGTTATATCTTTAAGGAACATGAAATGTAAACAAATCAATGGAACAAAATCTGCTATAGTGTTGCATCCATCAGAATGTGTTTTGAGCAAATAGGGATAATTAAAACCTTCATGCTACACAGGGGGAAGATGGGAACACTTAAATTAAACCACAGCTTTCATATGTCTGGAGTACACCCTATAGACACAGGCCCTTCTCCCTGACAAGCTCAAAAAACATATATACAGCTTGTAAGACATAAACACTCCCCTGGAAGCCTCTTTGCCTTCCTCCATATCCATAAATCTATACAGACAATCACAGTGGCAGGTTAACACATTGGAGTAAAAGTCAATGTGGGGAATAACACTATTGTTTGAAGTACAGATTACGCGATGAGGGCAGTTGTTACACTAAAGTAAGGTTTGTAAAGCTGTAATGGAGGGGTTGTCTCTGCAGGAGAGCCTTCACCCAGGACTGAATACTGATGCGTCTGACTGATTGCCACGTCTGTGGGATCTAATTTGAAAGGTGGACAGTGATGAATGTCTTTCCTCCACTTACTGGCCGTCTGATGTATTATGCATCCCCATCTGATCAGAGAGGCTGATGAGGCGCGGGGAGATGAGGGGTGTCCATGTCCGACGCACCCTGACATTGGTTATATAAATGACTGCACCTCCACGCCTTTCATTTCCCAGCTCACAGGTCACGGGAGGAGCTAATAGGGCCATCGTTAATAGGGGATGACTGACTTCAGCTGGGGCCGCCCGTGCATTTTGATGGGCTACACATTTGACAAAGTCTCTTAACTCAGTGGCTGAACCATGCTCCCCTGTCAGCCCGGAGTCTAATTGTCAGAGACACAAACGTGGGCAGCAGCCTGAGGATAGTGCTATCGGCTGCCCAGCCGCCACTGTGATCATCTGTCTGTGTACATCTTGGCTCTGCATGAGGAAAGGTATGCTTACTTCAGTTGTTTGGCAGACAGACGTGCGGGAAAAAGGGCCCTTATTGTTACAGCCTGTCAGCGACAAAACCCATGATTTAAGACTATTGCTTTGATCCGTGGCTATCGGAGAGCGCATTGTGCGGCTGACATGTTGCCAGCTGTATAAGTGAAGGAGTGAAACCCTTCTATTAGCCTGTAGGAAAAGGCTGAGCGCCGTACCGTGTTTTGTTCTCTCCCCAGGAAAAACAGCATTGGTAATTGTGCCTCTGCTGAGGGAGCGGAGTAGGCTCATTCTTTGTTTAAGTGTCCACCAGGAGAGCACTCTCTGACACAACCAGGGCTCCTGAGCGCCCATCATCTGCACATTTTAATGTGCTGAAGCAATATTAACCGCAGCGGCAAATAAAGAAGCCCCGGCCCAGGCGGGCACGACGTGGGCCCTAACGACTTTATGGCTGCCCTAATTGAGCCATTTTCACATCAGCTGCTGGTTTTTTGTCAGATCAGGAACTACTCTCCCACTCCCAGCTGTGATTTTCTCTCCAACAGTCAGCTCACGGCCCCCATATCAACCCTGCACAACGGAAGGTCACACGTTGGTACAGATAAACCCATTCAGAGAGGCCCACACACTGACATACCCCAAGGAGGGGTTGTAATGGAGAAAACATCTCCTGGAAATACAAAACAGGATGCATGAACGTTCCCAGCCGCTGATAAGACGGAGCATAAGTATAAAAGTTGACAGTGATAAAGAGCTGCGAGAGAGCGACTGCATCTGATGCCACATCCACACTTTCAACCATTATCTGAATTTTGAGTTTAACCATGGCACTCATTTGTATAAATCCGTATGCTGATTATGCGGCAAACAGCAGTGTTTACCAGCCAGAGAGCAAGGAAGCCATCTTTAATTCATTAGAAAAACACACTTCGCAGGAAGACTTTCAGTGGAGGCTGTACATTACTCGGGCTCCTTTAATACACGCTCAGTATGCAGAGGACGCCTATGTTAAAGTAGTGGATAATAGGTGAAAAAGGCTGGGGTGAAATTCAGTCCTCCTCCAATGAGCCATTAATTAGTGCTGAAGGAGGTGAACGACGTGTTCAAAAGCTGAGGATTCTTCATTAGTCATCCCGGGGCTGCACACTAGTCATACAGACACACAATTAGCCCTCCCACCCCGCCAACAGCAGCAGCCTTTCCTCTGTGGAGAGAGCCATAGGGTGGCATGGGCACACGATGAAGGTAATGTCCACTCTGTCCATACACAGTGTCAGTGTCAGCATTACTTCCCCCGTCACCCTCCTCTGTCACACAACCGCTTTGATTTCAAATACATGTGTCCCATTATGGCATATCTGGCCGTTATAATTAGACGACGGGAGCAGATTTCATGAGGAGACACTGCATGTGATCTAATTAGCATTGTATTAAAGCGCTAAATCAAAGTTGTAGCGCATGTGCTTTTGTTTCAGAGTTCTTTCATCTTTGGGGGATTGTTGTAAAGATTGTTCATGTCATTAATCTCTCTTCGAGATGCTAAATGAGCCAGAATATTAAGTACATGATTGACATGCTGTAGGCCAACTGGATTTTGTACACATGGTTTTTGAAGATTTATTGTAATCTTTCAGGGGAATTGTACGTTTTCTTAGTATCAAGTGGGAGCAGCGCTCTACTGTTTTTTTAAAGCAATGATGGATGAGATGGATAATATATCTACAATAAACCTCCTTTGAGCAACTATTTACTGCAAAAATGACCTAGCTCTCAGTGTGTACAGCTTAACATCTGCTGACCATTTTGTTGACATTACAATCTCCTATTTACAGCCAGAGTGGTTCATTCTGCAGACAATTTATTACAGAAACAAACACACTTCTATTATATCAGCGTGGGTGTTTTTCCTCTGGCCACTCGGAAATAAATGACTGGCTGCATTCTACCTTGGCAGCGATAATGCTTTTGTCTGCAACATGTACCTAGGGATGAAAATGTTACCAATTTAATGACAAACCGTGGTACAATTTTCAAGTTAAATACTGTCGAGCATCAACCAAAGTTAGCAAGAGTCTTTCAGATTCAAGTTGTCTAAAGTTTTGATACTTTTTTGAATGTTAATAGGATTCTAAACCCAAGGGTGCACAAAAATTACAAATGTATGGGTATGTGTCCACTGACTAATAAGCTTGTGACAAGGAAACACACTAATAATTGGTAGAGCGCTTTATTAACTTAATGCTAATGCAATGGAACATTTCCCACTGCTGCAGGTTCACATTAAAGGCATTTAACTGGCGAAACACGAGTTGGCTTTAATAATAAGAAGTAGGCAAATGCAATAAAACAGTGTGTCCATCAGTACTCTTTTTTTTTACATTTTCAGCTGTGATACCGTGATAAGACTGATCATGGTGGTAACTGTGGACACAAAATGTTTATGCAATTTCATCTCTACCTGTTCCAAATGTTCCCTTTAAACACCAGAAATTATGAGCAAAAGCAAACTACACGTAAATCAGAGAGATCGGCCTTGATGGAAAACTTCAGAAGGCTCCACTCTGGACAAGTGTGGCAGCCGCAGAGACAAGAGCAGCATCGTGGTAGAGAGGAAGGGGAGGAAAAGGCTGTTCTGCTGGGAAGGCGACAGGCTTCTCTGTGCTGAGCATATTCTTCCATGCTAATGCAAAACACATGCATGTGCACACACCGGCAGACTCACTCATAAACAGGCTCCCGTCACTGATAGCCCTACAACATATCTATTTTTTTTGTGCGCTTCCTGTCGTGATACGCTGATAAGTGGCAAAGAGACCAAACAGTGAAAAGTAAGAAAACAACAGCGATATAGTCATTTAAAGGGAGTCTATTTTGAGTCAGGGACAGCTTCTCTCTCCGTTACTGAATTAATCAAATCCAAAGGACATCATCTTCAAACTCGACATCCCCCTAAAGGCGAGCGTCTCATTCTGTATGCAGCTGAGGAAGCTTCACAACATCCTAAAAATACAGCGCTCCTGGAAGAGAGGTGCTCTACCAGTCTGAAGGGAAGCATGAAGAACTAGCAGGCCCATGGGAATAGACATTGTGATTAGATGCAAAAACTCTGCTTTCATAAACAGCATTAGTTCTTGTTAGACATCCCACCCCTCCCACAGATGCAAGCCCTCTCTGTTTTGCAAGCAGGGAGAAGGCATTATTGTTTTATTTGCATTTTCGTTTCCTGAGCTCTTTACCCCCACGTGTTAAACACTACTGGACAAAAGCTGTTGCTGTCAGACAGGTGTTTGGACCGGATGCTCAGTCTGTGTTTGTCATCTGCTGGTCCCCCTCTCTGGTAACGAGGAGCCATCTGAATGGCTTTTTTCTTTTTTTTTTTTCCCCTTTTACCCACTGCCTCTTTGAACTAATCAATTTGCTCCAGGCTATTGCTCTCCTGTGATCATATAATATGAGTCCAATAAAGAGGCCTAATGCAGCGCTTGGACAGGGCATCAGTTTATTTTGCTGTTTCATCATCAATGTTAGCTTGGTGTAAGAAGGGAAATTAAAGACAGTGATGAGATGCTTCTCATCTCTTAATATGTAACCGCATGAATGGCTTAATTTACTGAATGCACAATCACATCATGTCCTCATTGTTCATCCATTTACATAATGGAAGCACAAATTATATATTTTGCAGTGAAAGTGATGTGATGATAGCTTATTATTATATTATGGGTATTTGACTTAGGGTCTATTTAGGTCTATTAGAAGTTGCATGCGACATTTTCAATTTGCTCATCGATAATCAATGTCAGGCAATGTAAAAGTTGTTTTCTAATGTTGAGTAAGGGCTGCAGTTGCAGTGAATACCAATGATATGACTAGAAAGGTAATAGCAGCAGACAATTTTGCTTCCCATCACTCAGTGTCAGCGCCAGTTATCAACAAATTTGTCTTGTCACTCTGTGGACCCCATTACTCTACTGCCTAAATTCAAGAAAATATAGAATTTCAGAAGCAAAGTGACACTCTCTGAAACTCTAATAACAAAGGAAACATGACTGCCCTGCTCTGCCGTGGTCATAGTTTATCCAAATAAAACTTCTGTTATTAATTCTGCATTCATTCTGCACAGATTAATTAAAGTCCCAATCTTCGCTGCATTCTGCACCAATGCAGCATGCTTTAGCTACCCACACAAATATAGGCTCTGACACACTTTTTTGCATTCGGTGTCAGCAGACGGATACGGATTTGAACTAGTCACGCAGACGCTTCCATTCATACCACAATGAGGGTCCAGAGGGTACGGAGGGATTTTCCGATTTGCCATCGTTCTCAAGGTATTCCAGTAAAAAATTTGACTGTGGCACAAAAAGCTTTTCCCCTATACAGCCCCATTAAGAAAGAGACGTCTGTAAAACTGTTGACTCGAACTGCAAACAAGTTCAATTCTGACTCTTTCTATTATGAACGTTTGATCCATGGAGGTTTTATATCTGTAAAACCTTTCCTCGAGCTGAGGAAAAAGAACCAACATCATCCCAAAATAAAATCTGTAGGACGAGCATGAACTCGTGGACGGGGCCAGTGGGGGAGTAAACTTAAGTTTAAACTTTTGGGTGCATGCACGAGGCAAGCAGTTCTCATTGGATTGACTGGTAGCCATCTCTGACTGCATCACCTTCTTTCTTCAGGTTAAATGGATGCTTAATCCAAGGCAGCCGTCCACAGAACGAGCAACATACAGTAGGCTGCACTGAAATATTACCTTCTGCCTCCATTTTTCATCTCTCCAGTGAAGCTTGTATGATGTTTAAGTCACATGCCTAATGTTCATCATGGTCTATTTGTTATGTTTGTTTTCATTGCCTTTGCTTTACTTCCACTCAGGTTTTCTTATAGCATAAGAAATGTGTGCATATATGTGTGCATAGAAACAGGTGGATGGAAACACACTTGGAGGCTCTGCTATTTTTCGAGTTTCAAGACAAGAGAAAATGAGGATTACTGTGTTATATATAGACACTCTTTCACATTAACTTTAAAAGTCACGTGGAAGAAATTATACATGAATGTTACTTTAAGGCTGATGGTGTTCCATCTTTCTTGAACTTTGGTCAGTTGAAGTTACTGCACAATATCAATTTGTAAGGAGCGTGAAAAATATCTTTCATTTATACGCACAGGCTAGACCCTTTGGGCTATATCCATTCTGTCTCAAGAGACAGTTTATAACTGGACTGAGAAAAATCCTTAGCACTGTTTCAAAACAGCCAGAAGGAGGACATGTTCAATTCCATAATCTATTTTGATTACAATGTCTTTTTATCTAACTTTAACAGCCATTTAAACAAATACTGCTCTGTACTTTCACATTGAGGCAGCTGTATTGGTCTAATGTGTTTTGAATGTGGGTAAAAACTCATCCTTGTAGCCCGCAGTCAAGATATCTATTGTCTTTTGCTATACTAACATTTTTTTTTGTACATTAAAATTGAAATTAAATTTAATTGGAATTCATGCAACTAGCAATTTATGAAAAAATGATCGATGGTTAAAGTAATGACTATTTAGGTTTAAAAGAAAATATAATGAGCATTACCTTCAGGAGAAAATATAATTTTGTGTTTATTTCATTTGTCAGTAGAGGCAGAAGTCTGTGTAACTTACTCAGGACAACAGCCAGGAGCAAGCAGGATATGGGAGTATGATTTAGGGTTGGGCTGATTTAAAAACGTTAAACCTGTTTGATATGAGGCTTAATACCGGACTGGACCAGTAATACCAGAATATCACATGTGATTCAGCCGCTCCCAAGAGGAACATAATGAGAGCCCATGAATGACAACAGCATCACTACAGTCCATCATGTCAACTGTGACACATCGTTTTCTTATTTTTCACAACAACAATTCAACTTAACTTTCCTTAACCTCAAGTTTAACAGCTAAATGATAAATAAAACAAGACTTCATCCAAGTGAAACTCGAGAAAAGATGAGAGAAGCGAGCCGTGTAGAGAAACAGCGCTGGTTATACGAGACATCAGCTAATTTGAGTTTTAATGTTAGCGTTTTGATAACCCATCTCAGTGGTTAACGAATGTTATTAACTTAACATTAGCTAGCTACCTTCATTGAAATGTGTCAGCCTATCCTTGTTTTATTTAATAAAAAAGAGGAGTTAGATTTTAGTGGCTTTTCTTTCAGAACCTTCAGCAGATAAATCTATAAATACATTTTGAAATTTTTAAAACAATAAACGATTGTAGACTTTACTTTTCATGTGTGCAGTGTGTCTTTGACCCACATTCAGTCAATTAAATGTCTTTAACAAAGAAGTGAAAATAGCAATAATGATTTTTACTAATAATAATTTAGGTGTAGCTCATGTTGTGGGCACAACTCAATAAACTCTAAAACTGGTGGTGTTTTGTTATATTACTGTGTTGTTAATAAAGTTTAAAAAGGGGAATTAAACTGGAGACGCATGCATATGTCTGAAACTGTGTGTCTGGAACTGCGGGGGCTCTCCTGCTCTGCAGGTTGATAATATTGGCCAGAGCAATCAGCCTGTTCCGAACAGGCAGGTTTTAAACAGGCACAGGACAGATTTCAAAAAGACCTCTAAGGGTGATTGAAGTGTCAAGTGAACATGAATATTTCAGTGTTGTAGGTTGTTAAATTCTTCCGTCCAGTTTCTGCGACCAAATTAAAACCTCTCACATTACAGAGGCATGCCTCTGCTCTAAATGACAGACTTCGCTACACACAAAGACGCCGAAACTTCTTCCAACACTTTCGTCGCTTTATTGTCCAACGTTTTCACTGCAGATGCCTCCTAGATGTGAAGTAAATGGTTGTGTGTCACATCACTGCCAGTAACTGTAAAATCCTTTTGTCCGTCACTATTGTGAGGCTTCTGTGGGATATGGATGAAGCCATTTTGTGAGCATAGTTCTTGTAAAATGAAGTGTATATAAAGTAATAACATGCAGGAGGGTCTCCTCTCTGCACCATGAATGAGTCGCTCCTGCCGTGGGGAGTTGGTGACATGATTGTGATTGGACGAGACACAGAGAATCCAGATCAAAGCAATCTCTAGTGTTTTGGCCCCCAGCGCAGTGTAGAGCAGGCCCACACACACACACACACACACACACACGCACACACGCACACACACACACTATACTGTATACAGAGAAGTATGTACACACACGTGCACATTATCTTGCACTACCACCGAAACACATGCATCCTCTACCTTTCCACTCTCACACATGTATGCTCACACTTGGTGTCACACATTTATGCACTCTGCCTCACAAATTCAGCCTGTATCTCTCCTGACACATTCACACATGTACAGCCGACACTCTAATGCACTCAGTGGCTGTAGACTGTTGATTTGGATGAGTAAGCTGCAAGAGCTGACGGACACTACCATGTCTTTGCAGAGCACAAGATATTTAAAATCTTTGAATTTAAATTTTAATTAAGTTTTTGTGGAGTCAAAGAAGCATCTTAATTGAATAGTATGCAGGAAAATGTAGTTTTTACATATGTATCGTCATTCAGCCTGACTTCACAGTATTTTTAGTGGGTTTTTTTGCATGTCTTATTTGCAGCACAATATTTCATGTACATTTATTTCCATCTGCAGAATGTATACAAACCACAGCTTCTCTTATTTTTTACAATTGCAACAATAAGATCTAGTCACTGTTACTGACGCTACAAGAGAATGTTTGCTGTAAAGGTTTTATTTTGTAGGAGGCTGGTAATATAATGGATCATGGATCATTTATCTGCTGGTCTTTTGTTTTGGCATTTAGACTTACATTTACATTTTTAGCATGATTGGCCTAAAGCTACAATATGCATTACAACATGCCCTCCACCTCCACCTTTAATAAGCTGTCTACATTAAAATAGTATGTCTTAAACTGTGGAAAGATGCATAACACAAACAATGATATTCATCAGAGGTGGGCAATATGTTTTTAGTTTGACTCTTGTAATCAGTGATGGACATTTTTCATTGATTGAAGTATAACTGTTAAATCAATAATACAATACATTTTTAATTGCACCCCTACTTTTTATTCATTATTAATTGGTGATGTGTTGCTTCATGCAGGCTCACTGGTGCCTCTCATGTTGTTGCTTCTCAGATGTCTGGTCTGACTGAGGAGCTGAGGTGATGATGAGGAAATGCGCTGCCTGTGGCACGCTACAGTCGCGCACATTTAGCACGCTGCGGTTTTTTAGCTCTCCTTCTTTCCTCTTCACTTAGACGGACCATTAGGAATATAAATACAATTATTTGACAAATATATTTAGCACGGTGGGTAATGATCTCACTGTGGCGAGCTGCCATGGTACATAAACGCTGCGTCACAGTTTGAGACTGTGGTTATGAGTAACATCATCAGATGTAAGCGTGCCCTGGTGTGCATGTAAACAGTCTTTGTCTCGTCTGCACACACACTGTCATTGTGTCGCATTTGTTGTGAATACACTGATGCAAATTAAAGTAGTCTCTCTGTCTCTTTTTTTGAAACACACAGGCATGCACACAAACACAAACACTCATCCACTCATTGGCTGTGGAGTGTGGGTCTGGCTGCTGAGGGGCGGGATAAAACCTGGAGCTGAATGGGAGGACGTAGTGCTTTCTATGTGACCTTGCTGGTGACATCAGAACAGCGTGTGTGTGTGTGTAGGCAAGGCAGAGACAGACAGCTTCAGACTGACACACACACACTCACACATACATACGCACTGCAATGAAATAAGAGCAGAGCGTGGTTACAAGACTCTCAGTCTTATTTCATACTTTCCAGTGGTAAGAGTTAAATTGACATTTTCTGTTCCCGCCATCCCATAAATGGAAGCCTCCGTTTAATTGCTTTCATATGGTTAATCCAAATTAAGCATGGCCACAAAATAAGATATTCCATTTCATTTGGATAGCTGATGATTCCAACAAATCATTCTTTTCCTTCTCTGTGTGCTCGCTATACCAAGGCACTTCTGAGTGAATAACTTCAAACCTTGGAAAAGACCCAATTTTGGGCAAAACTGTTTGCACAAGACAATCCTCTATATTTGCCATGGCATGAATGCTGAATACAGCAGTATTGAAGTGTTATAGTGGCTTAGAGAAAGTACATTCCAGTCGGAAAAAGTTGCTTAATTGAACCAGATACTCTATTGTGTAACATTCACGTTCGTTCTCTAAAACCAACAGAGCAGAAATGAATGTGTGAAACAGGCGAAAGAATGACAGAATTATCTTCATGTCATAATTCATGCGGCTCTTTATGCCTGCTGATTTATCTCAGCAGTGGTCGGATACATTTCCTCCTTCATAATCAGTGATGAAGAGGGAATTAGAGCCGCGTTCATTAAAATCAAACAGTTTCTTTATTCTAGTCCTACTGCTGTGCGCTTTGTTTGAGATTACAAAAAAATGTATAGATACTCTAGAAAAAAAGTGTATAGATGTTCTGGAGAAATACTGCGACGGTGTACTTTTATCCCATTCAGTTATTTTTAACTTGAATTTTCCCTGATTGTCAGGCTTGCGAGGCTGTATCAAGTGGTCACATTTCGATCATTTTGCTGCTTTGCTTTTACCACCAAAGGAAAGTGAACGCTGGAAAAACTGTGAGCCAGATGTTGGAGTAGCTGAAGACAGGACGGACTATAGTTCGCAGATTTTTGGAGGGCCTGTCTTTAGTTCCAAGCTATAATCTATTAGTATTAGTTCTGCTGTCAGTTCTGTCTTCACGGGCAAAAAAGGGGACCTTTTTTCTCCTCACAGAGGACTCGCACTGTCACACAGGGAGTGTTACCACTCCTCAAAAGAGGGACAGGGCCTTAAAGTCGGAAAGTACTACCTCCCCCCTCCCTGCCTCCGTCGCCTCTTTTTCTCCCAGCTTCACACTTGATTCCCACAGGCTTCCATTGATTCATGTGCTACAGTGTTGATGGAGAGCAAACAGATATCCCCTTCTTCAGTGTACTAAAGTCTGCATTGCCTTTTTAACCTGTCTGCTGATAGAATTTGCTGGTTTTGAGTCCGAGGCATACTCGCTGATAAAATAGAAAGGCATCCCCCTCATATTCCACAGAAACTGCTTCATTCCAACCATAAAATCAGCCCTGTGAGCACAAACATTCAGCCAGTATTTACACTTGTGGTGGAGTGTAGGGTTGAATGAGAACAGGGTGGTAGGGGTAGAGAGGTTCTCTCCCATTTTCTGCGGACAACGGGAGACACATCATGTATCTTTACTAAACAACTCTGGTTTGCTGGATTGTTGAGTTGTCTGCACGTCATTCTACTGTCTCGCTGTGAGAGGGATTTTGTGCAGACAAGTAGAAGGGAAAGAAAGCAAGCCAGTCTCAGGGTGACTCAGTTTACAAGTTCACGTCAGGACACACTTCAACAGCTGGCTCTACGGGAGTTCTTGTGCAATTATCAACAGCAACAGCAGGGAAATTGGAGAAGGGGCCAAGATTTATGTCATCCAATGGGAGAGCACTACAGCCAATTCCAGTGTCTGAAATTTATGATGAAGTGAACATGAGGTGACCATTCACTTGACCAAAGACCTGGTGCTGCTGACTCAGCTGGAGATAAAACATCTTTTAGGGACTGTTCAAAATCCCCAGAATTACACATGTGGTGGGCTACTTTGATGAACAGTTTCCATGGTATCTTGGAATTACCAAACAGTTACACCTTTAAAACCGATAAGTGTAATTGCCTCACATTAGCTGGTTGCAGATTGAGACAATGCAGCACAAACTTCGGTGGGTTCTCTGCTCTTATCTAGCCGGGCTGCGCAGTAGAGTAACAGCAGCTGAAAGCCATCTGCTGTGGAGGAAGAACTGGCTGCCTTAACAAGTAGGCAAACTGTCAGAGAGGATTAATGCTCTACCTTAAACCTGAGTTAATAATAAATGGGCTGTTTACTTGTTCAAGGGGGAGGCCATAGATAACAGCACTCAAAACCCCTCCTCTTACTGCCAAAAAGATAAATTCTGGTTAAGTGGGGACCTGCCTGCATTGTGGCCTCCAGTTCCCCAATCATTATGAACAAAACAAGAGTTTTACTCTCACTTACTAATGGAAAAGGTCAAATTGCATGCATGTGTACGCCACATTCTGCAGAACCTTTGGGGTATTCTGTTCACTGTCATTAATCCTGCAGACTGGACCATCTCAAAATATGAAGTAAATGGAGAGAGCCTTTTAATTTCAAATGTTTTCACATTACAGACAGGTATTGCATTTTCGATTATGATAGATACATTACATGTGACCAACAGCACCGCACCCAGCACCATCAAACCCCCAATGACGGGCTTCAACAGAACGCTGAAGGCGGCTTCAAAACTGGCGACGTGCATCACCTTCTTAGCTGCTGATGCATGCAAGAAAATGTGGGAAAGAAACCCCTGAGAAGGAGTCAAAGAAATGTCTTCTTCTCTCCCCCTCTCTCCTTCGCTCCTAGAGGGCTGTATTAGCCCACGGTGGGGATTTAACTAATGAGCCTAGCTGCTCTCCACTGAGGGCATCCCAAGACAGCCTTTCTCCTACAATTGGTTCCAAAGGGTTTAAATGCGCTGGTCGCTGCAAAGCTCCACTCTGTCCAGGAGATTATACGGTAATAAAATAGATGGAGGAGATGTAGTTGAGGGGTAACTTTTCACATTATTTGCTGTTATGATGATTGCTGAGCCTACAAAAGCTTTGCTGGTAAGTCAATAAATTTGATCACTGAACACATTTTACACCTGCGTATCTAATTTCTATCACCGTTTTAGATGTACCATAAAAACAAACAGACCGCAAAAAATATTACTGAGTCTCTTAAGTGCTGTATACTTTATATTAAGCAAGATGGAGGGCTTAAGAAAGCGCACAGAGAGGAAGAAAGTGAAGTTAATATTCGCTTGTGCTGAAAAGAAGCGCAGTGCTCATTGTTGGACTGAAATTTTACTCTTCCTGCCCAAAGTCCTTTACTACCATGTGTGGTCACTTCTTGGAGCTACAGCTGCTGGACTGCAATGCTGCATATAACCAGTGCCTCATTTCCTGGCTGCTAGATTCTGGCTCTACTGACTCAACTAAAAAAATCCTTCAGCTTCCCCCTAAAACCATGAATTAATTATTGCTAGTTGTAATTTTCTGCTACTGTGTGTGTTGTGAGTAGTTCTGGGGATCTTTGCTGCACTATGAAGATATTATTAAAGGTGCAGTAATAGATTTTTTTGGGGCACTTGGGGGCAGCGGACCAAGCTGTAAACATATAATCAATTTAAAAAGTTGATATAGCAAGCATGTAAGCAAAGAAAAAAACGCTGATTTACACCTCCAGCAAACAAGCAGCAGCATCAGCATTCATTTGGAGTTCTGTTTTCTATCCACCGGATGGACAAACAATCGCCTCCTTTTAGCAGCGTTTCGGTCTCCACTAACTTGTGGTACATTTGGCAACACAAGCATTTATTTTTTCATCTGCTTGAGAGAATACGCCATCTATGATTGATTAACTAGTGGACATTTGCCCTCGCTCTAACCCTCCAAACATCCCTGTACCATGTGCCTTTTTTGTTTTTGTAGAAAACAGCTGCTGGCTGCAGCAAGAAAGGAGTTTGTTGAGAGTGACGAGAGCTAACCCAAAACAGTGAAGTTTCGAGCTGTAAAACCAAAACAATGGGCTGAAAGATGCTAAAATGTTCCACAGAGCTGGAGGGAACTGCAATGCCTTTGATAATTGTTTGTACCTACGGGTGACCCTTTTCACTTTAAAAGTCATCATTAAATCCACTGCTTAAATAAATATATTGAATAGTGTAACTATAAAGATTAAACAGAGGCTGAGCATCTCAGCTCTAATCAGGGTTCTTTCTTTTGTCTCTGGTAAGAAACAAACATGGCAGCAAATCAATTTTTCAATTGAATTCAGAGAGCTGTGAGTGACATCACAGACACTACACCCATATTTTTATACAGCCTATGATGTCATCCCATTTCTGAACTTGCTGGCCACTGGCAGGCAGAGGGCTTTGTCTTTTGATGTGGCGATCCCACATCTGCGGCATTACAGAAGCCTTTGGAAAATGACTCAGCATGGCCATTTCCTTGCAGTGACGTCAGTTTTGACGTGATTTAAGTGATTTTCAAAGACAACCCAATTAGGATTTGTTTTAACTGGACCTTATTACAGTAGGCAAAAGAGCACGCAACAACCCTTCCAGGTGCAGTGCAAGTTGTCGTCTCACTGCAAAAACTGATTTAGGGTGTTTAGGGATGATCAAATAGTTGCAAGGGTTGAAACTGCAAAGAGGCAGTAACGACAGTTGGCACATAACAAATGAACAAGTGTCAGACTATTGTCAGTATCACATTCATGCTAACACACAGCCACAGCGAGTTGTGAATTGAGTTATTTTGTGAGATAAATGCCCGAAAGCTGTTGAGTGTGATACCATTTGTCTGCCATTGTAAACACTCATACAATGCTGCGCTGCACCTCATCTCTATCCTGAGTGGCACCAGTGCACTCTGCATGCTGGGGGTGACCAACGCAGATGAGCAACGCTCTGAATAGCTGAACAGGAATTCTGACAGAGCTCAGAAAATATTTCACAAACACGAATGGCAAGGATATGACGTCAAACCAAGAGGTTGTTAAACTATACCCATATGGTCGTGTAATTGTATAATAACACTTAGTATCCTACACACGATTCCTGAGATCAAATGAAAGATATTTTCACCCAAGCATCAATCTTGGCAGAGTTCCATTCATTCAGAAGGATCTATTTCAATCTTGTGTCCAATGTGCAAACAAAACCTGCTATAATCCTGACTGTGGCGCGTGTGTGTAAGGATTGGATTCTCTTGACTGTTCCTGTAACATGAACAGCTGACAAAGAGCTTATCACGGAGGATTAACTACTGCTTTTCAAGGTGTTTTTCTACATCAAAACTGTAATTTTTGGCACTTCACCAAAGAGCACGGGTGTGGCATGCAGCAAAATCGCTTTCAAAATCCCCTGTGATGGTCGAGCCTTCAGACAAGCCCAACATGACAACTTGTCTGGCGGCAAGCAAGGTAAGCACTTACAATGAGTACGGGCTAGATGAAAACTGACACCCACCCTGATTACTCTGTGTATACAAAGCCAGAGAATATATTACCCGGAGGAAACAGAAAGGAAGGCCTCTGATTGTAAGGGCAGATGTGAATTCATCTACAATTTATCCATCATCACTGTACAATCACAGCTGACTTTAACAAAGCTGAACTGTATCGTGGGTGTGTCCCTCAGCAAAGACGTCTATTCAATAGCCGCTGCCTTTGTTTTCATGGCAACCAATAATAAATAAACCTTGGAAACTGACTCACTCTTCGCAAGCTCGAAGCTTGAGTTACTCAACCCCGTGATTGGGGTGATAGCTCAGAAAACCAAACCGAAGTGTTTAGGCTGTCTTCTCAGCAAACTAGAAACAAGGGAGTAGAATTCCTTCTCTCAAACCTGGTATCATTTTCCCAACGAAGTCAGCAAAGGGGCATCTCCTCACTTTTCTCAGCTCCTCTTCCGCCCATTAGGCATCCGAGGGACGCTCATTTGCAACACTGAAACAACGCCGTGAATATCACCCTCAACTGCAAATTCTCAGAGGTCTTTGTGGCGGTATAAATCATTAAGACAGATACTCCTCAGAGATGCCATGGTGGTCATATACCTCTTGCGCCAAAACGCATTTGATTTCATTTGTTCTGTGCTCTGTCTTTGGCAAACTGCATAACAAGCCAGGTGATGTTAAATTTAACACCTTGTCGAGATCATTTGCATTAATTTCAGCTAATTTACACACCCTGGCAGGATCTGCAAAATGAGCGTTTGGGGGGCGTTTGGCCAGGGACAGTAAATCAGATGAAATGATACATATTGTATCCTTTGAGTCGTTTACAATTCAAAGATTGATGAACAAACGGAGTAAATTCAGTCTAATTCGGTTGCTTATAGGTGAGCCTTCCATCTGCAGCAGATACAGCGATGTGCTATATGGAGGATGCTCATTGTGAGGGAACCATTGTTCTACTGCTAATCCTGGCTCAGCTTCTCAACCAACCAGCACTGGAGGCTTAAATGCAGCAGCCCTTTTAATTCTCCACTTTGTGCTGCCGTTGTTGTGCTCTTCTCGTAAATAATACCAACAGGCTCAAGAAACAGGCCTGCGATTGAATCCAAACCATGTCTGTAGAAACACATTGTGACTTGCAAATTAAGTTTCTCTTTTTTTTTTGGAGTGGATCTTGACGTCTGCGAGGAGATGTGCGGTGGCAGAGATACGACTCTGGTGTCGACGAGCACATCAAAGACGGGGCCTATGAGAGGTCTGCTTTACCTTTGAACATAGAATAGGATTGGAGGCTGCGCCAGCTCTCTGCAGGCAAGGCTCAGGCTGATCAGAGGCTGCCCAGCGCAGCAAATGCAGCAGCAGTGGGCACAAACACTCGTACTATAGTCAGTTTCAAAGGAGCCCTCTACCCACCACTGATAGCCTACACACAGAGTGAGCGCAAGCTTCGCCGCTGAGGGAAACTGAGATTGTATGCCAAAGCACAACACCCTGCAGAGCTGAGGCGGTGTCATAAGGAACAAAGTTACTGATTCAACAGTCTCTCGCATAGTTCCTCCTTAATACTGCATTTCCCACTACGCCAAGCCAGCGTGAGGAAAAAAAAGACAAGCGCATACTTGAATGCCGTCTCTCAGAGGGGAGGTTCAGAGTGTCCACAACATTGTTCAGAAAAACAAATCACACGCACACCTTCACGACTGTAGCGACCGATGGGGATCAGACAGCGGAGATAAATTCAGCTTGCTCCTCTGACCTGTTCCCAGGGATTGATTCAATTAAAATTAGCTTTATGTTTTTTTTTTTTTCAATCCTTCTTCCACTTCTTCGGCACAAAATATTAATTACATGAATCATAGTTCACAGTCTCTCAGTTAATTGTTCAGCAGTAGAGCATTTCACAGGGCCGCAGCTGAAGCCTGGGAGATGAAAACAGGATGGAGATGGGGGGTTCGGGAAAGGGGGAGGGGACACTAATGCTTTTCCACTGTCACTGGACTGTAAAACGCAGATGGGACCCCCGTCATGTGTCGCTTCCTCAGCAGAGACAACCACCTTCATAACGACTGGATCTATTCTTAATTATTACTATTCATGTCAACAACGTATGTATGTTACCCTGCCTTACCCGCTCTGAGCGAGATGTCGCTGGTACTGAACTAATATTTAACTGCATTTAGCAGTACATTTAATGTTACTGAACCCTCCTAAAGCTCTGATTTTATTCTCAGTAACAGGATAAAAGCCATAATCATAGTGGGTACTCTCGTCACTTCTGATTGTTTTAAAATCATTTGGCAAATTATCTCACAAAAATGTGCGTGGGCAGAAAAGTGTTTATGTGCACAAACCATTATCAGGTTAAGGAGAAGAAAGCCATGAGCTGGCGGTTTGCTTGCTTTGTAATCTCTACCCCCATATCTTTGTAACAAATTTAGTGTGGACTCCACAGCTTACAAAAAAAAGGACCTTTTTCTGGCAGTAGCTCGCCAATTAGACAGATAATTATGCAAATGTAGCCTTTACTTAGTCAGCGAGTGGGCAGCGGCAGAAGCCAGCGCTTTCTACAGGGCAAAGGCGACCACCGCACTCTCACAGGAGAGTCTATAGTTGAGCAACACACTCATGATCGAGCCTCCCTTTCATTTACACACACACACACACATGCACACACACTTCACCTTTAATTATCAGAAACAGGAAGCTTACACGCCGAAGTCAATGACCACAGGGAGAAAAAGAGACACCCCTGCTGACTGTGCATGAATAACATTTGAATGCTACAATGCTGTAACGGCGTACTGAATCAGTAATGGCCGTTTTCCAGAACTGATAAGGCAAATTTTATTTCCCTAATGTATGCCATTACTCGTGTCAGTTTATCAACAGCAAACCACTTGTCATGATTCAAACAAACGAGGCTGGGAAAACAAAGCGGAATTGCGAAGTGACAAAAGTGCCAATGCAGTTTTGGTATGAAAGCAGCCTCATTAGTATTGGATGTATCGCCTTTTTAAGACGCCTGCCAGAGTGAGCGGTTCTAGAAGCGTACCGAGCCATTCAAGATGCACACCACAACAAAATGCTAATGGAAGACACAAAGCACTGTGCTGACAGGATTTCGATACGGGGATTGTTAACAGTCAGAGAGAGAGAGACAGAGAAGGCTGGATGCCCGAGTGCTCTAATCCCACCTGCCTCTCTCTACACTGGGGGGAAGACGAAAACAGCCCCCAGGAAGTTCAATATCTGCATCTGCTTGACCACATCTCAGCCGCCTCGATGAGAAGCAGTGTCTCTGTAGCTAGATGAAGCAGCATGGCTCGAAGGAGCGCAGGATTAGGCCAGACTCTCCAGGCAGACCCCACAGCTCTTCACTGAAACATTCATAAGGTTGCCAGCATGGAGGCACAGAGACAGAGGCCGGCGTGTGATCCATGGGCAGAGCCCCCTGCCTGAACTGGACCTCCAGCTGCTCCTTAACCAGGGTGAGTGTGACAAGCCCTCTCACATAGCCCATCAGCCACCGGCTGCGGGGCTCTGTTGGGACTCTGCTGGGCTCTGCAGGTACTGGCCACTAACCAGGTCCCTCCTTGGAAGGTCTGGTAGCCACGCTGAGGTGCTCTTTAAGCTGAGAGGACTCACACTCTGGAGGCGGAGGTTGGGGCTTTTCTTTGCTACACATGTGTTTGTTCCTTAGTGACTAACAGAGGGCTGCTTGTGCCCGCGGAAAAGACACGGTGAAGCTGACATGTTTAGATTGGAGAGCAGTCAGGCCTGTCTACATAGTCGCAGTGAAGCGACAAAGGGCTGCTACGGAGCTAATACTGACAGAGGAAACAGCGCTGACTGCAAAGACCAGGATGTTTTCATACTGTAGCTAGGTGCTCATGGATACTGTCAGGATAACAGAAAGGTCAAACACTTACAGTAACTTGGCAGTGACGCTAATTGTTCCTGAACTCAAACCAAACCCTTTTTCTCAGCTCGCAGACTATTGATTCTCCTCCATCAACGTCTCTATCAGTGGCGTAACTGGCAATCGCTTATTAAACAATTTGTAGGATGCCAAATCATTTCCTCTAGTTTCCACACTTTACCTGACCTTGTTGAATAGATGTGCCAGACATGTGTCAGTTACAGCAACATGAGTCATTTCCGCCTCCACACCAACAGCCAGCTCTGAACGTCTACCACTGAATATCTTGGCTTTGTCTTCCTTTATTCATCATTATAATCCTTCTTTTTAAGAGGGGGTACCACAAAGCAGTGGGCAAAAAGACATGTCTGGACCCAAACTGTGTGAAAATTAAAAAACACATATGTACAGAAAAGACAAAGGAAACAGCACTGCAGCCGCTCAAACCAATGTTAAGATCTGGTGATATGCAATGAAAAGCAATTTCCAAAAGGGCTGCAAGTAACGATTGTTCTTTTATTATTGATTGATCGTTCAGTCTATAAAATGTCACATAAATTGTTTAACTGCTCATCACAATTTCCCCAGAGCCCTTAGTGACACCTTCAAACTGCTTCTTTTTTTCCAACCAACAATCTAAAACCCATAAATGTCAAATAAAGGCAGAAAATGCTTACATTAAAGAATGAAATGTTTCACGTTTTCCTTAAAGAAATGACTTAAACGATTAATCAGCTGTCAAAATAGTCAGTAACTAATTTTCTTTTGACCAACTAATTAATGAATCAACTAATCGTTGCAGCTTATATTTAAGAGCAGGATGATTAAAGTGATTTGTCTACCATTGTCTTTGTTTAACACCGAAAACATACTGACAAACATTTGATAATGAAAATAAATATTTTGCAGGCAAACTATGTACATCTAACAATTAAATCTAGTCAAAAAATACTTTGACGAATCATTTTTTACATTTGAATTTGATCTCGTGTAGTATAAATACATACAGCAGACATATACAGTTCTGTGACACGAGTACAGTTTAACTACGACCTCAGAGCGGAGGTGCCTGATAGAGCAAAGCACCCACTGAGGTATAAAAATCACAGCGTCTCCATTACCTTGCCACTACCGCTCGGCATGACAATCACAGCAATACAGACGTAAAGTTGGGCTGTGTTAATTTGAGCACTACATATCCACAGGCAATCTGCAGAAAGACACCAATTACACAGAATTTTAAAGTGTCTAATTGAGGCCCTTCAGTCTGAATATGTTATTGCCAGTTCTGATTCAAGGATGAAGACAACATGCTCAGCTGCAGCCTGCTGCTTACTCTTCAAGGGAAATGTGGTGTTAATAGGATGGATGCTCAGCCTTTGGTTCAGCGTCCTCCTACTGAACCAGCACGCCACAGGGTGATAATCCTTATTTTGTTGCACTGGCTTATTACAATGCTAGCAGTAAATTTTGCATTTAACCACAGGCCCTTGCTGCTTGATAGAGAGAGAGCAACCCTCTGGAGGAAGTGTCAAGTCTACAGCACATCATGAAACGGCCTATTACGGTGTTAGGAAAACTTTTAAAGTGCAAAAAAATTATGGTTGGAAAAACTAAGCGAGGAAAGCTGCAGAATGTTTTCACTTCGCACATAAATGATCTTCATCATCCTTCATTCTGATGTTAAATTACACCTAAAATAAAAAATGTATGCGTGTAAAGCCCAAATTACAAGGCAGACTGAACTGAAAGACACAAGGCTGTGATGAATGTGAAGATTTCTGGAACTTGAATCAAATCTCGTCTAAATTGGAGCGCTGATGAACTTGGTTGGCCTTTAATTCCACTTTCTCTGCGCTGCAAATGCAAAGCTTTGTCCACAGACCCAAGTACGGGTCACACTGATTTCCATGACTCTAACTCCAAAAACAGCCACCAGACTCTCATTAGGAACCCCATGTTGGAGAACATGAATAATGCAGCACACTTAGAACACTGGCCAGCGTCTGTACATTCACCAGTGTGTTTGATCTTGTCAAGTTTAGCTCACATTTCTGCATTTATTCTGTGGCGTTTAACTAAGCAAGTTCCCCCGAATGCACACAAGGGTGTCGCAGGCAGTCACTGGTATTTGATGGGTATAAATATGGGAACGTTTGAAGATTAACCCAAAAGACTAATGCCGCTGTAACACTTGCAACGGGTAGATCAGCTAATGAGAAGCCAGCCCTGGTCTTTGGCATCATAAACATTTTACCAAATGTATTCCAAAGCCCCCTGGAAAGGCATCTTGAGAGTTCTTCCCCTTATGTACTGTACTTCATCTCATTACTAGAAGGAGTCAAAAACATCGGAAGGAACTTTGAAGCTCGGAGCTCCTCTGCGAACCAGAAGGCACAGAGGTGAGAGTGGGCATATTAAAAAAATTTAAAAATAAAAACTCAAAATAGACCTTCTGGTCCACCCACTGAGGTGATACAAAATACAAAATAAACTGGAAGTAAACACCCAACAAGTGTTAGAAAGGAGAAACTTAGAGTCTAAGGTATTTCAGCAATCCATATATCATCTTTGCCGTAGTTTCATACCTAACTGGATCTAAAGTAGGGCTGCAAATAACAATTATTTTCAATATAATCAATCCCAGTTTCTCAAAGTCCAAAGTGATGTCTTTACATGTCTTGTTTTGTCAGTCCAAAAGCTAAATATATTCAGTTTTATATGATGTAAAACAGAGAAAAGCAGAGAATCTCCTTATTTGAGAAGCTGAAAACAGCATTTTCTGCCATTTTTCTACACAAAAAATTTACAAATAATTGATCATCAAAATTGATTATTTTTCTGTTGATCAGCAAATTGATTAGTTGGCTAATCCTTGCAGTTCTAATCTAAAGGGGGGAAAAATTAAACTTGAACTTGAATCTGAGTCATGGTTTGCTTTTATGTAACTGTTCCGTGCATGTTAAGCCATGCAAGAAGCCAGAGCATAATTAAAGACACACCTCCCTATAAAACACTAAGAGTCTACTCAGAAATATGCTTTTCATCTGTGTTGTCCAAAACAAAACTCAAGAGCAGACAAAAGAGATGCACTCTGACCATCATTTAATAGTTCAATAGTTCATTCCAGAACATTTGTGGTGAAATGTTAATAAGAAACGAATGGTTAAATTTGAAAAACGGGCAATTTCAAGTGTATCATCCCAGGGAAAGTCCTCTGAATTTCAGCACAAATGGACCTCGGAGGAATGTAGGAAACTGATGGCAGTTAATACGAAGCCATCATGTTACAAGCCCGACGGTTTGAAAAGACTTGAGCAAAAAAAGGGGGAAATGGGCATGTCAAGCTTAGCTTTATTGAAGGTCAGAGTAGCCTACTTGCAGTGTGGGCAATCTTCCCCTTAAGTCATTTAGCTTTAATTTCCACATCTGATATCACAAAACGTGCTCCCTGTAAGAGGGATAAGCTTAGCATTGGCCAGAGCTAAAAATAATAAGTCTTAGATGTTAAGAGACCAAGGTTTGTTCTCCCAAGTCATTAGCTGAGATAGCCGCTATACTGACTTTTATTCCCTGAGTGGAGCGCAGGAGGAATGGTGCACTGCCCGCTCTTGCCTTCAAAGTCATTCCAAAGAGTTTGGTCTCCTCGAAATAAAACAAGATTCTCCAAGAAATACGATCCCAAAATTAAATAACACAAAAGATTTTCTAACATGATCGAGGTCTCTTTTCTCGTTCGAGCACGACGCTGAAATAATGCTGTTACAAGTTACTTATTTAAGTCACCGAGTCAGAACCTATCAAGTCAATTTAAAACGATGATTATCCGGGTACACTCCCCGATGGATGACAAGCTGCATCAGCTGCATAAAGATAAGAGCATCTTCAATTCACACTGGGGAGATAATATCAATGCCCCTGTGAAAGCAAAGCTGAGAAAGTTCAGCAGAATTACCAAGTACTCGTCGAAGAACTCAATTACAGTAAACAAGAATGGTTAATTTGTTGCCAGCAGATAATCAAACCGGATTAGGCTGATAAAAACTGATTTTAAGGTGCCGTGGCAGTGAATGCGGCGCGCGAGCCAAAACCTTCCCAGTTTGGTGTGTCAGCCGGCTCCTCCTTAAAGCAACACATTGGGATATTTGATACACACAGTCACTCATCCTGCCCCTTTGACAGCAGTGAAGGTAAAAAGTTGGGGGCTATAAAAATGATATACATGACAACGGCATTTCATCATGTGTTGTACCAGCTCCCAGATACTCGCTGTTAGCTCAGGACCCAGAGGAGCTTCTGTATCTCCATGATAAACTCATCTGGCATGATTTATTAACTAGTGAATCACACTCTACTCTCGCTCCGCAACGCAGACACACACACACACACACACGAGCTACTCCACAACTTCTCTGGAACAGTAAGCCTTTCCACAGGGACAGTCAAAGTCATTAGCACCTCCAAACTTTCTCCATGCTAATTTTTGCTTTGATATACTGGGTAGCTCATTTAAACATAGTTCAGAAACAGTGCGCTTATGTTCAAAACTTTCACAACCAATACAACTTCTTATCACTCAGAAGTCACTTTAATAATGATTCTTGGAAAACCCATCTTTCAAGTTCCACAGTCTAAAAAAATCATGACTCGCTTCACTTTCAACTCGTCCGTCTCTTCTGTGGAGTCCGCCCCTCATCACTGCCATGCTCTACTCTGGCCAAAATGACCTTGTGGAGGTTAGGCTAAGGCAGCTGTCTTATCACATCGGCCCTACACTGGTCTCAAGCGGTCCGTCGAGTGCACTGCTGGCACCAGACTGCACAAAGAATGCTGGCATCATTTCATTCTTTGAGCCTCCATCTGCCACGACTCTGACCAAGGGGCTACTTCTTATTTTAGACCATCTATTCACATCCCCACGTCCGTGTCCGCTCATACGGACCCCCACCGGCCCATCAACCCCCGTCCCATTTACCCCTCACATCCACTCTTCAAACGCAAAAAAAACTTGGGCTCCCAAGGCGGAGCAGGGCTGAACTCTATGAAGTAGACTGGAAACATCCGTGTCCTTTCCCAAACTTTGTCAGGTGAAGGGTAGTGGTTCTGCTCTAATGGACAGAGGAGCAGCTTTGCCCTCACACTTACACAGCACTTTAAAAAGGAAATCCCACGCAGCTGGCACAAAAGCAACACTCAGACACGCTGATCACTTTGTAATGAGCACAAGATGTAATTTCAATAGCAGAAAAACATCTGTGCAATTCATTTAAGTTAATCTGTTCTTCTGCTTTCCTCATAGCTTTTGTATATAGATTGTTTTACTAAATGATCACTGATGAACAGTCGAGTATCTTAAATATTCACAGATTGTCTTAAACACTACAGTACAGTACAGCTTAGATATTCTCACACCAAAAGAGAGCTAAAATTATTATTTGCACTTACTTAGGCTCAATTATTGTTCTGTTCACTATCAACATACATGCAGGACATTGACATTTCATCAAAAGCAACAGGAAAATTGTTCAAAAGTTTGACTTTATTGCATTAAGTGTAAACCCCATCATGACTCATAAACAGCGCATTATATTCCTTGTTAATGGGGCATGCTACGAGTGATATGCCAACAGCCAGTCTTTTAACAGGTGTGTGTTTGGAAAGATCACCAAAGTGCTAAAAGAAAGTGCGGAGATACATCTGGCTTGCATTCAGCTAATGGTGAGTAGCATTAAGGTTGGCATTTAGTAGTTTTATACTCATCCGCAGACAGTTTCTATGGCTATATTAGAAGCAATAATAACATGAAAAAGTCAATGAAAAAAGAAAAATGAAGTAACATAGCCACACATAAACGTCTTTAAACTCTTAATTTCTATAATAAAAATAACTTTTTGATCATAAAACTAAAATGTTAAAAGAAAGAAGTGAAAGTTGAACCTTTTCCCTCCTGGTCTTTCTTATAAAAAAAAAAAGTTCATCACTTATTATTGACTGAAATTAAACATTCTATCTTTATACGTTTTTCAGCTGTGCCGCCCAGCCTTAGTACACATACACACATATAAAACCAGTGCATATGGTGTCGGCTCTGTTTCGGAAATGCATCACATTTTCATGACTACTGTAACTGCCTTGACACACCAGGCTGGAGACCGCAACATCTGTAATGATGGATGGCCTTCATATTATAAGATATCAAAGTAACCCCAAAAGAAATACATTCTAAGTGACATCTATGTATTAGCAAGGGGGAATGGTTGCACATAATTGACTTCATATGCGGCTAGAGTGAGATCTGGCATGCAGCTGACAGCTCTGTGGAGATAGTGAGATTTTACACTACACAGGCTCTGCTGAGGAGGATGACGGACCGCAAGGGCAAAATATTTTGGGAAACGGACTTGGTGTGTTTTAAATTCACATTGCACCTTCTATTTCTCAGGCTTATCGAGGATATCTACAAAAGGACCTGAGAAATGAATAAAAAGTTGTTTCTTTTTCTTTCCACTAGTTTTTATGCAAAACTACATATGTGAGAGTCAGTCCTATGAAATAAAAGTTGTAATAACGATCCCACTCCCTCTTACAAGTGTGCACTCCGACATTGTTGCTTCTTTAACCACCTTGTTGGCTGGGCTGGTACGTGCAAACTCAGAGCCAAGTCAAGTAGTGTGAGATTGCCAAAGAAATGTCTGGCAGAAAAAAAATATTTCTCTCCTGCTGGATGAATCTCCACGGTAGAGAAGTACACCTGAGGCCACTACTGTACCAGAACAGTTGACTTTGAGGTTTTTTTTTTGTGTTTGTAGTCTCTCAGGTGGGACCAAATTAACTGTAATCATACCCAACTTCTAAATTAATACACCACTGACAGCAGAAGTGACATGATAACTCAGCCTTCCCTCACCAGAAAAACGGCTGTGCACCGTAGGTCGTCAATTAGCTTAGTACGACCCATATTTACGTTTATTGTTTGTCGTTGACCTCTAGTGGCCACAGTAATTATGAGGGGAGCAAAGGAGGAATTCAGGTGATTTAATTTAAGAGCAGCAAAGTCAGCACAAGGAGGAGGATGGACTTAGTAGTTGGGACAAACAAGCAGAGGAATTTCACCCAGGAGACCATTGTTCTTGTGTTGTGCAAAACCAAAAGTGAACAGTGAATTATTTTCACTTTTGTAATTTACTAGAAGTATCTTTTACAGTCGCTTTTACATCACTAATAGAGTTAACTTATTTAAACCCTAACCCTAAACCTTACCAAGTAGTTTTTCTGCCAAAACCTAACCGGTTCCTGAACACTACTTTTTCCGATACCAATTTTATCAAATCCATGTTTACAAAAGATTACATTGCACAAACACAAGGTGAGCCCTGTCTTTGGACGTAAACTAGTGCTTTTCCTGCATGCCTCAAGACAGCCAATCACCAGCAATATTAGATCTCTTCACAACAAGCATACTGCATGGTTGATGGCTCACTGACGCTGATGAGATTAACTCCTCAAGTATTGTAATTTGGTAACGAATGGCGAGACATTTTTCGAGGCAATAAAAGAATCAAAGTTCAGCCCTATCCTAATCAGTAGTTTAGGTAAGAGGATGTGTTGTAAAAAGTTTTCTTCAGTTCCTGTAATAATGGCAAAAAAGTATCAAGTACAGTATGTAGCTCAACTCTATCTTTAGCTTTTAAAACAAAGGGATTCATGGACAAAGCCATGTCGAGCAGCTGTCCAGCTTGTTGCTTGAGTACTAAAATGTAGTTCACTTGAAAAAACTCCACAGTTTTTTGTCCATCCACTTCCTGAACTTTTGGCTTTGGAGCTTTTGTTCCTCGTGTCCCTTGGCTGCACTGCGCTTGTACATCGTCTATTCTCCGGCAGTTAGAGAAGACAGGACTTTGGTGAATCTGAATTGTTCTGTGTTTTAGGATTACTCCCCAGTGTGTGCATCAGAGCCCCACACCGTTAGTTTGGAATTTAAAGGAGTGCAGATTAATAAATCATAATCCCGAACTCAGCACTCCTCAGTCACCTTTTTTGTTGTATCTAACGCCCCCAATTCCCAGCAGGCTGGGCACAGAAAGGCGTGTAAAAGATCTGTGCTGCTCGGGAGAAGGGAAACAAACAGGTGGTGTAAACCTCGGCGGGCCCTGCATCTCCGCAAGAAGCCTCCCTGACTCTGTCCTATCAAAGCAGGTTGTGAGACCTTGCTGCAGTTCCCTGGTAGTCCCTTGCTATGCACACTTAGCGGCCTCTGGGAAAAGCACTCCAGGTGCTCATTGACTTGCATGAAGGCTGAGACTTTAGTTCTCACGCTGGTGCATTGGAAAAAGACTGATGAGCTGCTATTGATCTCTTGCAGTAGATGCTTTTTCTCATGTACAAAGAAGATTATATAATAAGTAATAGCAAGAGAAGGATTTCACCAATTATCTTCACTGGTTATTATTCTAGTAGGACTAAAAAATATCATTAGCAGAAATATTCGGCATCCTGTTCACCACCGACCCTTGTTAACGCTACCAGCAGAGGAAGCATGCGAATCAGCCTGATACGATGTGCACAGAGTTGGGAAAGTAGACTGCCATTACCCATGAGTGCTGCAAGATGCCCAGCGTAAGTGAGATGCCGTTTGCTTTCAAGGACACTTAGGATCCCAAGGTACTTGTTGAAGAGGAGGAATATTATTAACCCCAGTGGCATGGCCTTCCATTTCTTCATATTTCACAGGCAGAACCGTCAAACCATTATATTACAACGTTTCTTTGAATGGTGAAAGCTAATTTGACTTGGGGAAAATTGTTCCGCGTAAGGTCAAAACAATGCCACAACAATGGCGGAAATGGGGCATTTTAAAAATAACTAGACAGGGGAGGAAACTTCAGCAACACAAGCTGTTCTTTTTTTCTAGGCCAGTGTGCACCAGCTTGCCATGACTAGACACTTGTCTAAGTTAAAAAAAAGGGGGGAGTAACACACTTTTACTTTAGAGAAAAGCCAGATGAGAGCTGATAGATGTACAACTTGCTTTTAGATTTTCGGCTTCAACGTTCACTTTGGGAAACTTTGTAAAAGACCTTGAAAATTCTCAGATGATAGATTTGTCTCCCTCGCAAACCAATTTAAGCTACGAGAGCAGATCTCGTTGACGAGGCTGGAGCCGTTGGAGTAACAATAGCAGTGTCTGAAATGACCTTTTTGACTCATTAAGAAGTGCTGATAAACTCAACAAGACTAAATTTGTGATGGCCCCCACTCTTAGCCCGGAGTTACTGCAGTGTTCGTTACACCTCACAATACACAAAAGTGTTAGTGACAAACATACAGATGTTCTTAGAGCCTGGGTGCCAGGGGGGCTAAAAATGTAAAGTGTGACCTCAGAATGGCACAAGAGAACAGGTCATTGAATCACAAAGTTCACATGTGTTTTTCCTGTGGAACATATGAATATGCACTGAAAACACAATGAGATTCAGCCTCAAAAAATACAAAGTATTGTATGTTCAAGTGCAGTTTTTTTTTTTTTTTTGTAAGGGGAGCACAACAGGAAACGCTCACCGAAATCCACCAAGGTTAATCTTCTGGGGAATATACATATCCACAGGAAAATAGTTTGGCCACAATTTATTTTGGAATAGCAGTGGCACAAGAAAAAGGTCATACGATGACAAGTTCCTCTGGGGAGTATGACAGTGTTCAGTTTTGTTCATGCTAATCTGCCCTTTACATTTTGAGAAACGCTACGTACTGTACAAGTGGAAATTTTGACCAGAGGGTGGTGGTAAAGTAAAGGTGAGAGGTCACCACAGTGAACCATGAATGTGTTCCCCAGAGGATGGCACGAGGATATGACAGTTTTCCTTTGTACAATTTCAAATGTGGATCTGGCGCTGTGGCTCCGATATCATTCTCTGGAGACAACAAAAGCAACCATTTTTTACATTAGTAAGACGACATCTTTGATCTTATGCTGGTACTGATGTGTGTGTTGAAGGGAATCTTTTAATATTTCTTCAGTTCAAGGGAAGATTTTTACCTGGTGGTTGTGACAGTCGGTCGCTGGCAATCTAGCCATCACTCTTCAAGATGTCATGGATAAGATGTTGACATTAATATGGTGCCAAACGAGAGGTCAAGGATCATCAAAATCAATAGTAATCACTCTCTGTGGGCTTCAAATATATGTAACACTTAATTGCGATCCTCCCAGCAGTTCTCAAGATATTTTTGCTATCCTAAGATTTGAATGAATCAACAGGCTAACGGACATCAGTATCCAGAAATTCCTGCCAAGAAAATTGTTTCCGAAGAAACTGTTAAATATCGCGCCTCTGTGGCTCTTTCACTACGTTGTCAAGTGTTTAATAACCACATTTGAGGGATCATTGCAAAAATGTGTGTATATCGCCAGATAAAATGATATTGGAATTTTTACTCCCTAATATCTGTATCTGCATAGGCCCAAGAAATCCAGTGTCAGTTGGGCTCTATGTTAAAGAGGAACTCCACCAGTTTTACAAATCAAAGTCTGTTTTTTAGGTATCAGCTCAAGAAATTCAATGTAGTGCCTCCCTAGAGTAGTGTTAGAAAGAAGTGAACTTAGCACACCTCTATAGCCCACTCTTCATGTCTATTTTAGGCGGGTAGCTCAAGGTTTAGTTAGCCACTAATAGCAGTTTTATTTCAATTAGTAAAAGTGGTGGTCTGTGTCAGCTAAACACAAGAAGCCGCTAGCTGAAAGTTGTGCACACTACTTTTTGCCAATAAGAAAAGAGAGATAACAGCTTTGTTATTGTCGGAGCTAAGCGACCTAATGGATTATGCCAAATGGGATGTCAAACAGTCAAGTGCCTCTAGTTTGCACTCACATTTGAAGCAAAATGTTTGCAGAGTAGAGCCCGGCTGTCACTAAGGACAGAAGTGCATGGCAGCAGGAGCAGGTGGACAAAACACAGTGAAGTCCAGTAAAGAAAGGATAGAACGCATTAAAATATTTAAAGATCGGCCCTGATCCCAATCGTTACGACCGGCTCAGGACATCCCTTGTGAACATCTCAAAACAAAATACACCATGAGTAATCCATTAAAATGTTATCATCTAACAGTAGTTACCAGTCAGTGTATTGGAGTATCATTACTGATTTATCCACCAAACACACATTTTTACCAGCCATTTGGCTCTTGGCAACTGTTCAGTTCAGACCTGGAGTGAGATGACTGTGGAAGAGAGAAATTCTGCAGAAACTCTGGCTGAGCAGGTGCGCACTTACTCTTGTCTTTTCTGTATAGGACATGGCAGTATGACAATATTCTGTCTACCATCCTTAGTGACACAAGACTCTGGAGCTCCCCTATAATTAACCCTGGCTGGGCTCCAGCCCAGGTAGTGCAGGAGAGAAGGCCCACTGACTGCCAGCATGTCTGGCAGACACCATCCATTCCCCAAACCTGGAGATGATCCTGCACAGGAGACACTTTGACACTCTCTACCGCATACACGGTGGACTCAGCAGAGCTTCAGCCAACAAACCCATCTGTGGAACTCATTATTAGATCACTGCTAAAGACTCAAGCAAGACCCTCCACACTGAAACTCAGTTCTGCAGGTATTTTTTTGAAGCTGCCCATATTCAATTAGATCTGATTTTTATACATATTTGCACAGAAGGAGCTGATGCAACACATTTGTGTTGGTCAGCGTCATGAACACGGGAGGCTGTTTTCTTTGTTTAAATGGTCCTGAGAAAATGTAAATATCACCGTAAAAATATTCTCCATGTAAGATGAAGAAACATGAATATGTGAATAGCCTGTAGACTTCCAACTGCATACTGTGTGTGAAGCATGGAAGCATTCAGAAGTGCTGAGCATTATTGTGCATCAGCATTTCCTAAAAGGGCCCATAAGAGCTCAACATTCGAGGTATCATCTCAGTCGTTGTTGGATAAAGAGAATCCATAAGCCCCTCATTGTTTGCAGTTTGACCAGGTGCTTGGCACATAAAACCCCCACATTCATCTGCCAAAAACTGCTGGCTCGCACACAAGACTGCAAACATCTCCCCTTGCTCGCCGCTCTGAAAATAATTTTTTCAAGAAACTGCACTCTGTGTGGAAACACAAACAGTTTATGTTCAGATATCGCTTTTAAAAAGGGAAGAAATGAAATAAACGTTTATCTTAGCTGTGGATATAACGTAATGGTTTTGTAACAGTGAAACATTAACTTTATCCCCTTATCTGTCTTTTGTCATCCTCTGTTACTCACTTCCAGTTAATGAAATGCATATCATCACACATAAATCAAACTAATCATACATGCCATATCCTGTAATGCTCCACTACAAAATTGCAATATAGTTTCCTTTTTTTTGTTGCTGCCTTGTGATGAATATGAACCTGAGGTTAACCTGTTCCTCACAAAGACCAGAAATCAATTAATATTTCATTTGTCTGCAAATTAAATATTGAGAAAACAGGAGGGCTTTTCATAATGTCTCTGCAAGTTTTTTTTATTAGATTAATTTGAGGGTTTTACGCCACATCCCCTTCCCGTTTTGGCTGCACTTTTCTTTCAAAATGATTGATTCGCGAATGGATGACTGCACAGGCCTGGTGCGCAATTCAGTGTTTCTTTCATGCTGCTAACACAATCTGCTTTTAAATATGTTCTCGTATAATATTTTATAAGTCCAACATGAGAAGAATAGACAAGTTAAGTCATTCAAATACGGACGGTATTAAACATCTACTGTATGAGGAACCGAACGCTGATGTTAAAACTTCACGTCAGGTGTGATCATGATGGGTTTCTTTGTTTTATTCAAAAGCTCCTTGTCCAACAAACTCCCAAGCAAGTTATCTTTTGTTGTTACTGGACTTATTAAACACAAGTCACACTTGCTGTAATTTAACATCATTAAATCCTCAATTTGAGTTGTCACTTAATAATGGACGATGCACACATTTGTTGATTTTTTTTTTTTTACTTTCTTTTTTTTAAGCGAATAGGATCCAGCAAGCAAGTACGACACTAATTACTCCGTACAAACTCTGGAGTCAAGCAACGGATAAACATAAGCGACATCTTGGCATGCATAACCATGCTGCCTCACTCTCACAGTCAAGCAGCTCACGACGTCTGACGGTTTTGATGTACTTGAGTCAGCCTGATATTTCACTTGTTTAGACAACCTGCTCTGGTTTCATCATGTGAATGTCTACAATCATACAAAATAACCCTAACAGCCACATCCAGGATCTCAGACTCTGCTTGTCGTTTGAATCCTAGCCGACGAGCCTGTACAGAGAATTTAACAGCGTTTCAATTACTGGGAAGCAAGATATTCATTTCATCTGTGCTGAACTTGTGCCTTTTTGACAATTTTAAGTTTCATTTTGAATCCTGCACAAAGGCAGGGACCGTCTGATGTGTTACTAAACAATCAAAAGCCAGAAATGATGCTTGTTAAGCTTCAACATGTTGAGCATATCCAGCTGGCAGACCATCATTACACGAAATCAGACTTTCTGGCAACATCCTCTCCAAAAGATTTAATATGATTGTCATCTCCTGATACTTAAATCTTCATATCTAAATTTAACCATCGAGAAATATTAAATATAATATATAATTAGGAGATACCAGATATATCAGTGATTGCATCTATTTATCTTCACGTGGTTTGAAATTAAAATGTAATTTCCCTTTTTCCCATTAAATACAGAGCGGCATAAATCATTTTATGGAATAGATGGTTGAACCTGGGCTGTCGTTAAGGGTCAAACAATATCCAAATGTATGACACAGGTTGAAACCACCCAGTGCTCCGCAAATCAGCTGGGCACAAAATACCCTTCTGTTCCCACTGTCACCTCCTGGTACCTTCACGCTTTGTGGATATATCTGGGAGGGAGGGGGGGAGGCAGGGGAGAGCCAGGAACCACGGCTGAGGCCGAGGAGCCTGGATAAATTAGCCAAACCACTTAGGTGATTTCAACTAAAATTAGCAGTGCTGCCTGTGGGCTTCATCAATTCTGAACTTGCTCAAACTCTGACAAGCATGGGGGAACTTTCTCCCCCTGGCCCCACTATCTAGGAGCCCCCTCTGTCTGGCTCTCTCTCTTTCCTCCTTACACCCCATCCTCTGCTTTCCCTCTACATTTGACTACAGAGAGCTCCAATTAGGGCTCTCAACCACTATACATGACCACGACTGTACGTCCCGACATTCCAAGATCATCATTTTCCTTTGTTTCTTACCTCATTCATATCAGAGGCGAGAGTCGTATTTCAATTTGGGAACATTTCAAAAGGCAAGAGAGTTAAGGAATTATAAAATTACACATGATTTCATTCCGAAAGCACAAACAAATGGTGTTAGTGTTTCAGAACTGTGCTGTGACTCGTTTTCAAGGGGTCATACTCAGCATCCAGTTCCACGGTCACAGGTGCTCGTAGCGTCTGTTGACACACAACAATGTGGCAGCTGAGGAACCACATGATCCAAACAGGGTGCTACACAATGAGCTGGAATTTTCGCAAAGTTGTAACACAAATATTACCGACAAGGCGCCAGAGATTTCTCTTTCTTTGTACATTCAGTACATAATGCACATATCTCATGTGAAACTGGAGAACAATTAGAGAATAATAGAGGAATCATTTGTTAGAATTAAACATTTTGTCCCGCATATGCAGCGCAAATAGACAATTTCTTTTATAATCTGATGACATATGTGCAACATTTATCTACACCTGGCTCCTCCTGGCACCAGGTTCTCTCTCCTGGCCAAATTGCCAGTCTACCTAAACTGACAGGTGGCCACCCTGAAATGGAAAATTTGCAACACATTTTGTATTTAGTCGGCGTCAATTGTCTCTCTGGAACCCAATTCCAAAACACTCTGATATCACAAGCTGTATTGCAAACAGAGGTTAACGTGTTACACACACGACACCTGAACTTTTCTTAAAACAACTGTGAATCCTGAATGCTTTGACAGTGTGAACAAAAGGTTAAAAAAAAACTGTTTATCCACACAGAATCAGCATCCGTTCAGCCTGAGAGATCACAACAACCCCACGTTTGGTTTGGGGAACATTTCTGTATCCACATTTGTTTATGAAATCAACCACACACATTTTAAGGTGATTTTTATTAGCGTAATTAATTAATTGCTCACAGTAGTTCAAGCTGCAGGGGTGAACAGCACTTTTCATTGCTAATCAGACAGCAACTCATCAGCAGCCAGGCGGCATGTGTGCTCAAACAGAGCACAGAGGCATGAAAACCAGAACACATGTGAACGCACACCACGTTCGCACAGCGATAAAAACAAAATGACAGCATTTAAAACTATACTGCCATGACTCGCCGAGACGTCCAATCAGACATGTAAACACGCATAAAATAGTGACGGATCACATTTGCTGCTCGAGTGGCTCCCCGAGCCCACAGAGCCTGGCCAGACGAAGACAAAGACATTTCATAGGAGGAAATGCACGGCTCGAACCAGCCAAGCAGACTAAATTGACCTATTCCTTAATCGCTTTTAATGAAGGCAACGTGAGCCCTGAGTGCCGCCGAGACCTCGAGCGCTGGCGCTGCCCGTGCGCACTGCCGCAAAACTGGGTGCCACAGAAAAACAAAGCCGAGCAGCTGATTTTTAATTCTGAACTGTGAATTCCAAATCATCTCTCCCAGAGATTACCTTTCCCCCAGCAGACTCTCTCTAATTTGTTCAATTAATGGGAATAGTGTTCCAATTAAAATGTCATATCCAAATGAATTTAATTTGAGATGAAACTGCCTGTGACAACTGCTTGGTGAGAGATCTGTGACAACGGAAATGAATAAAGCAGTTATATTAACATCCATCAATCCATTTTCCACTTTTTTTTCCTAATCGGGGTCGTTTTCTTATTACCTCGTGAGATACCTCCAGATCGTGTTCAGAAATAAAATACATGGTCATTACCTTGAAAGACCTTAACTTATTTTTCTGTCATGCCCTCATTAGTTGGACTGTTTGATTAGTATAAAAAATACACTTTCTCCTGAGAGCTGCGTATTTTGACCTGACTAGCTCTCGTCTCCATTCATCCTGACCTGTCTGATGAGACTGTTTTGAAATCGCCCACCAAGAGGCAGCTCAGAGATACCACTGAGACACAGAGGTCAGATCATATTAAACTATTTGATACACCGCTGTACAACACCACAGCTGGCTGCTTTTTCCACTTGCCATTATGCAACTGCTAACATCTGTTACTTCTTCATCGTGTGCAGCCTAATAAAGACGCAACATTATATGTTGAGTTCCGAACGGGAGCTTAAATTTACATCAACACAAAGCTGAATACGACGGACCGGCGCAGACCATTTGAGCATTTAATGACCAAATCAGACATCACAAGGATAAAGGTTCCAACATGCAAATTGGATGACTTCCTCACTCTCCCAGGTGAAATAATTTATTTGCTCACATGTTAACATGAATTCATTTAGCTTCAACCCCCATTTTCTACTGGGCCAGCGCAGGTAAAAATGTATGCAGACAAATGTTCTCATCTCTGTTGGGAATGTCTGGCGGAGGACATTTCTCTGGGAATATGCGAACATTCTTTATTCGGCGTAACAGCTCTTGAAAACCTATTGTTTTGAGTTGACAAGGTGCTCCACGGAAGCACGTCAGCTCTTATATCAAATTCGCCATTTCTGACCTTCACCCTAGTTTCAAGTGTTGGGGGGGGTGGGGAGTGCACGTGAAGCAGAGAGGGAGAGGGATATAGAGAGAGTGAAGACAGGAGAAGTTATAGAGAGGAGACTTCCAAGGACGACTCCAACTTGCTAATGGAGTCTCCAGAAGCTGGTAGCGAAGAGGAGGGCAGCGGGACCAACGGCTCCCTCTTGGTTGGACAGGGCAGTGGTCAAGGGTAGCAGTGAGATGCGCAACCAGACGACTGGCAGCGTTACTGATCCAGAAGCGTTAGACTCACATCCAACAACCATCTAGGTCTTAAAAACTTCTCTTTCAATGCTGCGGTTGGTTTCTTCTCCTCTTAAGGTAGATGCTCTTGTCTTCTCCCTTGGTTTGTGTATACTTCTGAACTATACAGGACTAACAGCCTGTGAAAAGTATGCAAACTGTCAGGGGGCCCAATTTCAAACACAGCTGCTTATTTTGTTATTACAGACCTCCCAGTTCTAAGTCGTGTTAAGAATACATCTCCTTAAGACCGCTGCTGGAGTCCTTGTTGTGCAGCTGAACAGTAAAAATACCTTTTCTGAAATAAAACATTAACGAGGGGGATTTAATTGTCCCCGCTTCCTTTCATAGTGCATTTTGGCAAGCCGTTACATGTGCTGGTACAGGATCAGATGTAAAGAAGCTCAGTGACATCTATGTTTCGTATGTGCGCTCACACATATTTTAATATCCGTCACATTTTCTATACTCGCTTGTTCACTTTACACAAAACCATGGCCACACTTTTCTGTATCAGAGGAAACACAATTAAGTAGAAAGACAAATCTCTTTCGCCTTTTGTTATTTCTGACAAAGTGCTGAAAATGTCGCCATTGCAACACTTTCTCCATATGCCTCCAGACATCATCAAAAGACTATTTTTACTTTTTTATTGGTAAATCGTCAACTTTTATTTGAAAGTAAAACAAATGACAGACGTTTCAGCCCCTTGGCGCACCATCATGTGGGCAGGACAGCAAAGCCAGGCAGCCTGACGAATGCCCAGCCAAGGCAAGCTGGAGGGAAGTAAAAGACACCCCTCAAACGGGCCCGTCGGCTTTCAAAGAAGCAGCCATTAGCGAGCGCTCATCAAGCGGGAGCAGGGGCCCGTCCATTCCCCTGGTGAAGCGGAGCAAACGGCAGGCCACAATGATTGTACGGGAGGAGGGAGGCGGAGGGCTACAGAGATGAGCCCTGGACCCAGTGGTGTTTCCGAGCGGAGTCAAGCCGCACGTCCCAGGCACACTCAATTCCCAGCCCAACTGTCACTGCTGGCACTCAATTCAGCCCCTTCAAGCACATAATCTGTGCTCGTATGGCTGTTAAACACCACACACTCCAGTCCTTCACTCATCCCGTGCCATGGTATTGTTGTGTCTGCCGCCTTTCTTTCTATTATTGAGCCATTAAAGGATTTGGAAAGAGAACCATTTCTCAGCATATGGTATCTTGATCAGCGACAAGGCAACTTAAGGACAATAGATTCCTTGCACATTTAGAAACTGATCTCTTTTTTTTTCTAGCAGAGGTAAAACAGGAAATATCACTAGATGTATATCTGTGGTCTGCTTTGGAGCGTGCTGCAACCGCCGCAATCATTTCCTCATTGGTTCATGGAGTGAGGTGCTGAGCTGAGCTGTGTGCAGCGCTATCACCGGGAACAGGTGAGAGAGCCGACTGAGATTCTCGCAAGTTGGAGGGAGAATCATTGCATTAATCTCGGTGAGCACAGTGGGGTCTAAGGTGGCACGGTGCCACGCCAGAGATTCCCACTTACGGCCATCTCTCCCGATGACAGAGCGATAATGTCACATGGGTCCAGGTGAGCGAAAAAATGGCAGCCCGCTTGATGCTCAGCCGGCTGCTTTAATTGGCTAAAACAAAGTAATTTGAGAGCGGTATGGGGGGCACGAGGGGGTAAATGATGGGACAGAAGGTCATAGCTTCTCTTTTACTCTGCTGTGTGCCATCCACCAACACTCCCAGCATGTGCTACAGTTAATATTGAGATCTATTATACACTAGCCTTTCACCATCTGCTTCACACACTGAGAACCTGTGCTGCACACCTTGTTATTGAATTAAAAAAATGAAAATTTGTTTTGCTGCACTGTATGTCTGTTTGAGGATGCAGCAGCAGACTTTGATACGTGGGGATCACAAGATGCTCAGATGTTACTGACTGTTGCTAAATCATAACAAATGATGTAATGGCATCAAAAGAGCTTTTAAAAGCGAGAATGTTTTCTAAACTGCCCTCTGTATCCATATGGTGCAGGCAGAACAGGGAACAAACCAGCATGATGCCAGTATGGAGACTACACTTAAAATTGTATTAGAGCTGCAATCAATGATTATTTCCACTATCAATTAATTATTTTGTCTATAAATGTCAGTAAATGGTCGGAAAATATTAAAATTCTCCCAAAGCCTAAGGTGATGTCTTCATATTGCTTGTCTTGTCCAACAAACAGTCCAAAACCTATAGATAATTTTCAGTGATAACAAAACATTAACTCTGCAATAGTTTGGCATTTTGCTTTATAAATGACTAGATTAATTGATTATCTTTCCTGTCAATTGACAAATCTATCAATCACGAGGAAAAAATATATTAACAACATCCGATATCAACTATCCACAACACTCTTTATAACAGTGTTTCTTTAGAGAGAACTGCAGCGAATAGTCGATTAATCTATGAATGGACGGGGAAAAAATTTAGAAGCCAACAATTCTTATAATCTTTTATTTGCTTTCGTTATTTTTCAAGCAAAAATGTCAAGCTTTCGCTGGCTCCAGCTTCTTCAAAGTAAGAATGTTCTACTTTTCGACATTTATTGATGTAAATCAAGAGTGCTTTGGGCTTTGAAGAAAATAATCACTTTGAAGATATCATTTTTTGGGGGGAAAATATTAGACTAAACAATTGATCAATCGAAAAATGTAAAAAAAAAAAAAAAATGTCGATATAGCAGACTAATCAATGATGAAAATAATCATCAATTGCTTCAATTGCTTGTTTTTTCTGACCAAGCGGTCCAAAATAAAAAAGTAAGCAATTTTCAGCTATAAAAAATAAGCAATTCTTTTGGCATTTTGCTTGATAAATGACTGAACTAATCAAATAGCAGATTTTCTCTTCTGTCAATTGACTAATCTATAAATCGTAGGGATGAAAGATCTTGAGAACATCAATCTGAAAGCTGTGGCTTGTTCAAAATATTAATCCAGTATGAGATGTGCTACTTGAAATGCTAAAAATCTGCCAATATCAAACACTGATGCAGTAAATTATCAATTCATCCAAAAACAGTGACTATTTTTAAATACCCCACGACTCTCCTATGAACGGTGCTTATTCAGGTATCCAGTTTTAAGTACTTTTTTTATCTGTTGCAGTATATTCCCTCGTGATATTTGATCAAGATTTCCGAGACAGGTAAAAAGTGACAGAAACAACAGGTCATAACAAAAGGTGCAGCACGGCAGACATTTTTCCAATATATAAAACCATGTGCGCAGACAGCATTTCATTAACACTTGTCTATCTGTGTGTAAGTGTGCAATCGGGCATGTGTGCGTCTGTTCAAGCGTGTGGATACGTGTGTGTGCGTTGAGATACATGATGCACCTGTGTTAAACAAATGACCCCCATGCCTGTGTGGGTTTCTCCCAGGTGTGGCTGATGCATGGATCATGTGGTGCAGAGTGCTCGGGGCCACATTGGCTCAATCGTCCTGGGATCATCTCTGAATGTGGCCCTGAATTTGCATTGAGTGAAGGAACGGTTCACCTCCTCAGCACAGCCTTCGACGCGTCTGAGGGTGCAGGGGGAGGAGTGTGCTAGACCAACCCCCTGCAGGCAGAATCAGGTGTTATCTGTCTGACTGGGGACACCACCATCAATCTCTCCTGTCCACTTTCCTTTGCCCAGAATCAAATCAGCACAGGGTAATACATCTGTGCTGACGACGTGCGGACAAGATAAGCAATCGAGTATGCCAAAATTTTGCCGTGTTTGGCTGATGTGTGAAAGGAGTGGCGATAATATATTTATCACTGTGTGCAACTGGTTTAGCCTTTTCTCAAAGGACACTGTGATTAAGTGAGATTCTGCCGTTCTACCGCTTAATTCTTCACCTAATTCCTCAAGTCACGCTTTCACATCAGTGCTCTATTGCCAACTAGTGCCAGTGCAGCTCAAGTCCAGGTGCAAAGTTGTCAAAAGGCAAATAAAAAAATCTGATTTGTTCAATGTTAGTGCAATCTGTTCAGCTTGTACTGAACCTCTCATACACTTGTTTCCCATCTTTCAACAAACATTTCCTTCGCTGCTCTTCAAGGTTCAATTTTATGCCCCATCTTATTTTTCCATTTACCGGCTCACACTTTTCATATCAACAGAAAACAAAACATTTCCTGAGACTGCTGCACTGACAATACACATATCAAGGCCACTGACTCAAACAGTGTGAATACGTCGTTCCGACAAAAGCCTTTGCCACTTGCAGGCTGTTTTTCCTGGTTATCTATCCAGAAAAGACTGGAGGTCTTTCTGTAATTCATCTCTAAAACATACAGTATTGATGGAAAAAGTCTGTTTTCTTCTCGTACTTAGGCTAGCACAACTTTATTCTTAAAATGATCAGAGGTCTTTTTTCACTTCTCTGGCTCATTCAAAATTCAGCCGTCATGCCCTTAACTGATTCAAACAGACAAAATAACATCACTCGAGTTCGGCTCTTTTTTACGCTGGTTACCTGTTATTCGAAGAATTGATCTGAAGATTTCACCGGTTACTTTTACAAGCACGGTGAGGTCTGGCCCTGAGCTATACTGCAGACCTTAATGCCCCCTGTGAGCTAGCCTGCAGCCTCACAATCCTCCTTCTGGCTCTTGTAAATGATTCTATGCTTGAGACTAAAAATGACCAAGCTACTGGTTTAAACTTATGAAGGACCCACTTGAGTATCTTAGGCGGGCAATTTCAGCACCATCTGTTGAATCACTTGAAAGTCGTTGTGATCTCTCTCAGTTTGAGAAGGTGTCTGCTGTCGTAATGTTGCTCTGCAGTGTACAATAAAGTCAAAATAACAAGTGCACTTTCTTGTAATTAATCTGTAAAACAAGGCTCATTATGCCTCGGGCCACTAGGCGGCAGGGAGTCACAAAGCGACACAGCACAGGGAAAATCTGAAAGTCGACCAAAAGATGCCAGACAGAGCAGGAGGGGATGAGGGAGGTGAAAAACCTCTGTTGACACCTGGTCTGTATGATAATCTGATCTGTGTATGATGGCTCAGAGTTTGAAAGGCACTTTGTCCAATTAGAAGTGTGCAGCAAATTTCCACCTGCCCCTGACAGAGATGAAGTGGCTCTTTCAGAAGACGCTGTGGCACCGAGCCAGAGAAGAGAGCCCAAACACTGCAAGTGGAGCAAGCAGAAATTAATGAGCATCACAAGCCACACTTGTTTAACACAAGATGACATCGAATGAATATTCCCTCAGTTAAACTGTTTCGCACTATATTTCAATTACTCATACAAACGTACAACCTCGACAAAGGCCGAATAAAAATAGTCTATTAAGTTGATGAAGGGTCAACAGTAACTCAAAACGGAGGTATTTCAAATTTTTAAAGGTGCCAATTCGTGTTGCATGTGGAGCTTTATTTACCTGCCACTCTCCCTAAGTACTGTCCTTAACCTCGGTATAACCCAAATACTTTCCAGTCATTCATAATGGATAAAAACATTCAAAGAAAAAAAATAGTTAAAAAAGAAAAATAACTCCAGTTTTGCACATTAACGAAACTTAAAAGCAACAGGAATAGTTGTGTGGGAAGTTCTCCATAAGTTCATAGTTCGGTGTGTAAGGAACGTCTGCACGACATGCCACTATCAACATCAACCAAAGGCCTTCATCTTCCTATTTCTGTATGTCTATTTCTGTCTGTCACATAAAAATAGGCTTTTAACAACCCAGCATGGCGTTAATTATTGCCTCTTAAGTACTGCATTAGTAAAATAAAGCTGCAAATATTGATTGATCTGATGATATATGTCAGCGAGTGAGAGCAGGATTCGTGTATCGTACATGCCGAAGAGTGACTTTGTCTTTCAATCACTGTCAGAAAGCAGCACAGCAGCAGCATTGCAGCATTGATTGAGGCCCATAGTGCCACACTCTGTCTTAGTACGCCTCCTAAAGCAATCAATCCACAGACACAAGAACCAAATATTCATTAGTGACTTATTCATATTCAAAAGCTGCCTTTTGAAAGTAACAAAAGAGCAGAATTGTCTTTGACAGGCACATTACAATGACTCCATGACATACTGTGTGAGGCAGGAACAATTGTGATCATCTTCTATTATTTTATGAGTAAAGAGTTGTGTTCATTATTGTTGTCTGCCAGATGAGAAAATTTGTATTAGCAACTAGATTATCTGACAAAGATTATGGTGTTAAGACTCATCAGAATCAGTCTAAATGTTTCGCTGTGAAACAAACACAAACGCCGCCTTTGATTCCACAAATACTCGAGCCAGACTTCTCCGCTCAGATTTGTTTATAATGACACAAAGGTCGTTAAAAAAATATCTGTGTTTGGATAACACACAGACAGAGTGTGGGATGTTTCAATAAGAAGACGCTAATAGTTTCACACGGAGTGATTCAACATGATTAATACTTATGGGTGTTGTTTAACTACTCCAGCCCATTGGCCCTCTGCAACTGGCAAAAAAGAGAGAGATGGGCTGCCTGCGATGTTAATAATTAGTTGGTTCTGCGCTCAAAAAAATTCTGTCCAACCTCACCAGATTTTAATCAAAGGCTGAAAATAGTAGCTGATTGTAATCGGCACTCAGAAGTCACCAGGGGTGTTTGAAGAGCCCGTCAAGCCTGAGAGTGGAGCTAATTCGATTAAGTGGCGGCTGTACCTGGAGGGGACGGATCTGTATCTCTCCCTTTTTTATTTATGAGATTAAGTCGCGCTTGTTATTCCAATATAAATAATCAAGCCAACAGAAATGACACTGATTTTTCAAGTTGTTTTATCTGCCTGTCTCCAAAAGTTTTTTGTTTATTTCAGGTGACAAATAAACTTTGTCGAGTAATACTCCGGCAGTACTGATGTAACGAATATTACGGCGGAGGATGTGATATGCGTGCTTCGCCCTCCTCGGTGTTATTACCTTACCCCGTGTGATGGAAGCGAAGGAAAAATCAAAGTACAGGCACTCGAGAACATGTTCTGCTCCTGCAACTACATTATTTATAATATGTTTTTTAATTATTTCTAAATTTAAAGATGGATTGGTGCAAATGAAGAGCAATAAGTTGACATGTGGTGAAATAATGATGCAGAGACTTACAAAAAGTTAACGCACACATTTTCCAGACTAAAGAAATTATCCTCTCTAGTCTTGACTATTCTAGTGAAAGGTTATACTTTGCCAAAATCCAAAACCGCATCAGTTCAAGTAATATACAGAGCAGAGCAACAACAGAATTCACTCCCAAATTATATTACAGAATGAAATAATATACATGGCTTTAAACACTAATAGTGCAATACGTCAAAAGAAACTTACCATCTAGTAATTATTAATTATACTTTGGTGTGCAAGGGTTCAAAGCTACATGGTGATATTTATCTAATAGATCATGATAGATTAATTCAGAGTCCATCTATTTTCTTTGTGGTTATGTTATTTAAATCACGTCAATTCTTATTATGTTAGTCACAGCAGAAGTTCATTACAATGTGATTTGTTGGTATTTTGTGGGGAGTAGTTTGAATGTGTGTTTTCGTGCTGCCACCGTGCCAGCTTTGTCCGTGCAAAAGCTAATGGGACACAGACACTGTTATGGTGCTATTACTCTAACCAACGGACAGCGCACGTGGATTCTTCTGCCTTGCTAATGTCCTTCAGACTAAAATATGCAAAACATATTTCCATCTCAGTCTGATGTCTTATTCCACCACTCAACAGAGTCCTTAAATCTGAGCTGCCATGAGGGCCATTTACCCTCCAGAAAGCAAGATAAATAACGGTTAAGAGGCTCTTGAGGTGTGCCGTTTGAATAACATACTTTAGATTTTACAACGTTACCTCTTCCTGTTTTAAAGCACGCATATGCACATAACATCTGGGAGAACCTCTGCCGCCGGAGTTCATCCTGATTTTTCTCTCAAGTGTTCAACACATGTCTGTGCTCTGCAGCCTGCATGAAGCATAAAAGCCTCTGCAGTAAAGACATACATATATTTATATATATATTCTCTGAGTCTGCAGACACTTCAGCTGAAGGTTCATATGACCTGTCACACATGACATGAAGCAGCATGAACGTATACATCCGGTATGAGTTAGATCAAAAGCTGGTCAAAGTTCCTGACTGAGTGATGGGATTTTCAGCGCGAGGGGTTTACCTACCTGCTTCGGGAGCTTTGCACCCTCCACACTGGTATGGATGTGAAAGGCTTGGCCCTAGATGTGACATAAGAATTCCTCTGAGTGATCCTTTAGACCCCTTTCACCACCTCTTTCCCTCCAGGCCTCTTCTAAGGGGCCCTTTTCATATCAGAGAGGCGCAGAGCAGCACGGAGCCAAGCGGCACCAGTACTTAGGTCACAGTGTACCCACATTAAATTTAGACGCCTTTAACGCCCTCCAATAATGCATCTGGAGTATTTCCGGTCATTACTATTCAGACGTTTCTATCTAAGATACAAACTTCTGTAAATGGGCCATAGATCTGAGCTATCATTCACCACTGGAGATTTCACATCAAATCTGGTGTCTGTCACTAGTCGAAACTTCCTCGCCAGCCCCAGTTAAGCCACTGGTGATTTAAACTCCAAAATAAATTGTCCCACAAGAATAAAACTTTCAGATTTGGTCTAGGGTAAGTTTGACATTTCTAAACTTTTTTTAATTAATATAAGGGGCCTGTTAGGCATTGCACTGCGATGCCGATAATATATACTCGATCAGTCTGAAAACTAAGTTGCAAAGGTACCAAAAAATGCAGCTTCACCATCTTGTTCTGCATCTACAGTGTGTAACCTGAGCTAAACCGTTTCGTAATATGCCAACAACAGTTAACAACTTAACAACCACTGCACTTTAATTCAAGTTCCTGTACTGATTGAAAGCACATGGACTCAAATAACGTGAACCGTGGTAAACCAAGTTTTCCGCATCATATCAGGTGCCATGTGATATAAATTATAGGCATTTGCACACATCTGATATATATACATAGAGATATCTGCATGCTATGAAGCCATTAGCTCAAATGTTTAGACTTAAAGAGAGAGTCACTGGTTTGAAGTGTGGAACTCAGGCAGTGGTATGCCCGTTAACAGCTAGCAAAGTCCTGTGAGTGTGTGTAAACTTTCACTGGCCGGGGAGAAGCAACAGTGAGTCTATAAAGCAGTTTCCTTCAATAACATCTGCAGTCCTTTCATCAAAAAACGGAAAACAGTCCACTCCATGTCATCAGAGGCTACTGCATGTTCTAAGCTCTCCATATATATATGACGGATTAAATGCCACAATATTAAAAAGAAATAAAGAACAACTGGTGGGCTGCACTGATAGACCAAACAAAAGTGGTTAACTGCAGAGAAGCCTTTCAGTCTCGCACTAGCAGAGCTCAGAACATTAAAATGTCGGCTATTTAAAAAGAACCAATACTATCGAGTTTAACATGTCCCATAAATTGCCTTTGTGAGTGTAATTTTCTCACAAAGCAGGATGTTAAGGCAGAACGAAAAATCAAGAGAGGCTTCATTGAGATATTGTAAGTAAATCTGAGACGTTTATATCACAAGAAAGACACTCATCAGCTCATTACTTGAGCTAATGCTAGTTTGCCTTACTGCAAAGGTAGACTTACAGACTGACTTAGTTGTGAAGCTTTAAAATCAAAGAACATGTTTAATTGAATTTAATTTTTATAAAGAGACTGTGAAACTGCAAAAAGAATGGGAGCATGATATGAAAATATCCAAAAACAGATCACGTTTCTGATCAACGACGATAGATAGCTACGCAAAAAGAAAAAGAGACAAGGGATTTTTTTATTTAACGGGACCTAAAAAATTATAGAGCAACTCAGAGCACTTTACACCTAAACGAGACAGTTTCAGCCAAAGTGATATCTTGTAATGTAACACATATTCTTATATTCTTATTCTTGTCAACCAACAGTGAGAAAGAAACCGCCTGACACCTGATATGACATAATCTCAATCAGTGCTCATTTAACTACTAATCCCGATGTTATGTTGACATTCAGGTATATCCTCCTTAGATAACCGCGCTGCCGTCAGAACGTAATTTGACCTTTGAAGCTCATAACAAAAGGTATTGCTGCCAAAGTCCAACCTAAGAGCAGATGTCACCGTCTATGCAACAGCTCAGTGTTACGTAGGAGAAATCTTTATCTTTTTCTGTTAAACTGGCTGATGTTTTATACTGAACTTACTGTGGATGGATCAAATACTGAGCTTTGACTTCAAATAGGCCGACTGTTAACATTTAACAATGTTAACTGTCTGACAGGCACCAATAAAAGAGTTCACGATATTATCACCTCACCCACACATAAGAATTGAAAACGCAGGGGGACTTGAGACTCCATATCATGTTACAGCCAGCCAGCCAGACAAAAAGAGAGACACCTAATGGAGTTCTTGTCCGAGCTGAAGGCTCAGCTATAAACCTATACCTGGAACTTCATGCTCTCCAGCAGGCCAGGAGCCCTAATTCATTGAATTTGAGAATGCCACAGCCGCAATAATGTTGCTGTCCACTCGAGTGGCGTGCAAGCCCCGTGCCAACTCCCGGCTTTTTGAGATTCCGTGTAATACCTTTTTTTAAAAAGCCTCTCCGTCCCTACACCTCATCCGTCTTGTGTCACCAACAGCTAAATAAATGCTGCCGCTCTAGCCGAGAGCTCTCATTTCGGGCGCACAAAAATAAAACTGTTGGATGAAAGTCTTTTTACGTGTTCATTAAGAGAAGACTGAATAGTTATATACTCTGCCTTTGTCGGGGGAAGATTGGCTTCCCACAAAGAAAGCAACATTTAAATTAGCTAATTTATTTTTTTATCTTAAGAGAACGGTAAGAAAAACTTGTGATGAGACAATCTACATGTGAAACAGGCTGGAAAAATATCAAAAGAAGATTCAATCTAGACACGACACTGAGGCAAGTTATAAGCCGGACGTACTGTAATAATATTCTCAAGCTGTAGCAAACCACCTGGGGACACCTTTCACAATGTTAAAGACAACTTCCCTGTGCAATCGTGAGGTTTCGTGCCTCTGCAGAGACCATGACCTTACATAACCAAGCCATTAATATTGATTGTTTCCAAATTTGCGCACGGAGGGATCTTGCTATATGAAAATAACACCCCTTTTTTTCTTTCCAGTAATGATACCCACAGCCCTCCAAGGCCTGTTCTCTGACCCGCTCAAGTCTTACAGCCGAGCTTCTGCTGAAGTAAGCCCTTTCTGCTTAAAAGGTATTAGCACTCAGGGTTAAAACAGTAAACGCTCTGCATGCAGGATAAGAAATGTGCATCCTCAGAAAGTCTAATACAGCTGGTGTGAAGAGGGGAAACTGCGCTCGAGCAAAGTGTCTGCCGCCGCTCAGTTGTTGCTTTCGGTGGCCGGTTAAAAGCCAGAGAGCTGTAATCCCTAAAAAAATGTCTCACAAGCTTTTAACACTTCGTGAGCCATTTCTTTTATTGTTTCATGTTTTTTGAGTAATCTTGCGCTGAAATGTGCGAGCCCAATAAAACAACTGCTGTTACCTCCTAATAGAACACTTACAGTGCTTAGTTAAATGAAGCAATTAAGCAATCATTTCTTTATGGAAGGAACATTTTCTCCTGCTCTCCTGCTTGGTGAATGTTCTGATAATTACATTTATAAAATAATCAGCTGTGTGAGCCCAGTGAAGTGTCTTTTAAAACAAATACAGGCGGGCTGCTGCAGTGTTTAAATGCCTTGTTATCGCACTCCAACGTGTTTAAGAGCGTATAGATTAGATGGCAGACGACAAAAGACTGCCGTCACTGTGTCAAAGTGTAGACCAATGACATAATGCACACTGGCATTAAACGTATGACAGTGATTCAACCCTTTTCAGACAAGTGTAGACTTACAATAAGTTTTTTTAAAAGTTCTCAAAACTTTTCCTCAAGCCGTCTGCTGCTAATGCTCTCCAACAATCACGCTTATTCTTTACACAGGGGTCAAAACACAAGTTTCAGTGCAGGGGGAAACTCCTTTAAAGCTACAGAGGTTGTCCCACTGAACATGTGTTGTGTTTTCTTTCCTTTTTTTCACCCATTCAGCATTACATAACAGACCGAAGGCGTTCTTTTTCCTGTCTTTCTCTTTCCCAGACGCACTTTAATCCTGTGCATAAAAGGGTGGGGTGAATATGGGTCAGCAGGTTAGGAGTGTCTCAAAGTCAGACTTGCGAAAAAAGAAATCAATCCACAGAAGCCTCCCCAACTACCTGTCTTTGCCCCGCTATTACATAAGTGCTCCGGCTGTGCCAGCCCACAAAGTCACACAGTTTCCCTTCAGTGGTGTATAAATACTCGCTCGAGTGGATCGATTCTTTCTCCGTCTCTGTTTTTTTTATTTATTTATTTCGGTAATTAAACAGCCGTGGCGATCATGGGGAGTGGGTTGAGCTCTCGTCTGAAGTGAAAAAAAAGATCTGCGATGATGATTTCTGCTCTCAGTTGCGCGCCTCTGTTTATGGCTAAACCTGTTACATAACCAGCTTACATTCCACATTCACCATATCACACTCTAAATATACCCTTGCGCACAGGAAGAGTGCGCACACGAAAACGCACCGTGCCATGAATTAATTGTCATGTATGCGCCCGTCCGCCTCGCCTGTCATGTATACACCAACTCCTTGCTCGTCAGGAACGAGCAGAGAAATCACTATTTCTTTGAACTTGGATGAGCCCGGTTAGCCCTGTGCTGGAGACAGCCGAGAGAGGGGGTGTGGTTAAATACTGTCTGTACTGTACAACATGGACGGGACGTGGTGGATAAATCATGTTAAAATGAACTAGTCCTCGGCAGCCATGCAGACACACTTTTGACGGGGCTAATTGATAATACGAGGCCGGGTGTAGTTCTTTTTATTGTCTGATCGTTTCTCAGGCGTGCGAAGCGCCGTCATGCTCGCAAACAGTGTTTGGGAGAAACAAAATCCAGCTGCTGGGGCGTCTTACTGCACACAGGAATAGCCTAAAATCTGCTGGAGATGTGAAAGAGAGAAGAAAAAAAAAATCCAGCCAGACGGCGCTGTGTGCTGTGTGAGGGAATAGTGGAAGACACGTCCCTACAGGAAAAAAAAAAAAGGAGAATGGGACTGATCGATAAACTAGCCCACAGTCTCCAAAAGTTCACTTTTGACACTTTGACAATATCGCGTCTGAGCGGACAGGTCGGCCTGTTTTGGCACCGAGAGAAGCTCCTGATGGTCAAATTGAAGTTGCTGGGTAATTGATTTATCTTGCAGTCGGAGTAAATGTGACATCTGTGACCGTATCACCCCCCTATGATTTGAGCTGTCAGTGGAGCCTGAACACCACCAAACACACACACACACACACACACACACACACGCAACACACACCGAGGCACTAATTACAGCCGAACGGGCAAAAAAGAAGCCGCGATGGCACTAAAATAAAAAGCCTTGTCCCTGCGGTTGGGTGAATTTAGACACTGTGCTGTTATTTACGAGGGAGGCGATTTAATTCATTTGGAAGTTTGATTCAAAAATTCCCCCCCGATCGGTCGTTTTTTTCCCCCCCTCACACATTACAAAGAGAAATGCGGTCCAGCTCACCTCTGTTGGTGCTCGAACAGGTCTGCCTTCGAACCGGGGCTGGATGGTCCGCTTTCCGGAGCGTCTCCAGGTTTACCGGGGTCTCCCTGACCGGGGTAGCCGGCTCCGAGGCGCTGTTGCCCGGGTCGCTCGCTGGATCTGGAGGGGACTCCATGTTGAATTTCAGATTTACTGCTTAACTACCGCTAGTACTTCAAACTAATTCTATGCGATCTGTGAGCTCCGACACTGCGTCTTGCTATCTAATTTAGACTAGAAGTAAGAAATGAGAAATGCGAGTGTGTCTGGAGGTGGGTGTGTAGGTTTGATTGTCCACTAGCAGCGCTAGTGAGAGCTCCAGTCATGCACACTGAAAAGGGAGAGGTTGTCAATAGCCGAAGAATAGATGTAGGCCTGAAAGTAATCCATGCTGATCGACCCTGCGCAGTTTTAGGGCCTACATAGGAACGGAAATATCTAATTAGACTGACCTTGATCAACACTTTTCCACTTCTATATCATAAATAACATAATTGGCAAATAAAAAAAAAATTACTCCAGACTGTTTCTGAATTTGTAAACTGGCCAAAAATGCTCAAAATACATCAGAATGACGCGCATTTGCATCATCTCCTCATCTAAACCACATTATTAGCCCATCAAACTGTAAACACCAATGTAATGTGTAGCTCGTGCGGTTGTTACATTGTTTTAATCATAATGTGCTTCCAGCAAAAACATGGCCAAGATCACGCACATCATCATATTCTGTTCACGATACACAAAAGCGTCTATGTTTGCAGGTTTACAGCTGAAGAGCTTGCAGGAATTATTTAGCGTGTGTGGAGGCTATTATGGTCTACAGCTCCTCGCGACCACAAAACTACTTTTCACGTCTAAGACTTCAAACAAGGACAGCCAGAGAGCTCTTCATCATCATCATCATCATCATCATCATCATCATCTTCACCGTCCTGTGGGAGGAGCAGGACTGCGTTAGTCAGACCTGGCTGATTAAAGGGCTCTTGGCGGTACTCGCTGTGTAACCCGTGTGTCCGCTCTCTGACTGATAAAAGTTGCAGATTGACAGCAGGTTGGGGAGATGTAACGCTTTAAAGACGGCGGCTCCGCGTTACAGCTGGCGTCAGACGTCACTCCGGCAACCGGGGGCAGCCGCGCCGCCGCTTGTTGCGCAGCAATTACAAACAGCACGCCGTCTGCATGTGATCAGCGGGCAGAGCTGCGAGGCGGAACCACGCCTCTCCAAAGCGGTGCACGTGGACTTTGACATGGCCCTGCCCTCAGAGCAGAGCCAGCCGCACTGACAGACCAGCCTGCACCACCGAGACAAACAGTGGTAATGACACGAGGGGATCAAATCATAGAGGCAAGTTTCTCAAAGTGCTTTGCAGGGGCATACAATTACATTATAAGACATTAAAAGATGCATTTAAAAATACATTAAAAGTTAAGTAATTGGAAAGTAAGCTAAAATAGAATAGGTTTAAAAGAGACAAGACTAAAAAGTCACTGTGCAGTTCAAAGCTGTACAGTTGCTTCAGTGAAAGGCAGCGGCAAACAAAGGTCTTCAGCCTTGATTTAAAAGAGGTGAGAGTTGGAGCGGACCTGCAGTTTTCTTGGAGTTTGTTCCAGATGTGCGGCACATAATAACTGCACGCTGCTCAGAGGTCTGGATGGTTCATAATGGTTATATAAATGCATCCAGTGCTTTGTAAACCAACAGCAGGATTTTGAAATCCATTCTCTCAGGTTAGATTTGATTCTTAAACACAAAACATGTTTAAGAAATGTGTTTTCATATTCATTGAGCTGACTTTACAAGGCGTTTTTCAGATGTTACTGAGAGTTGAATTCACTTGCAGCAAATTTAACTGTTTTAAAATACAACGTATATAAATATACTCTTATCTCCTTCAAGGATCATGAAGTGTTTGCACCTCATGTCATCAATTATACAATTTAACTATATTACCATACTGTTATCATTAGACGATCACTGGGAAAAAGAAAAGAACAGAATTGATGCATTGGATAAACATGACCAAAGCAAACATCACTGTGTTTGGATCTGTACAGTAAAAAGAAAAACGCCTTGCTGATCTATAGAGTTGTAGCGATTAATCGATTAATCAGCCTTATGACTGTATTCTTTTTTTTTTAAAAATCAGCTGTGATGGCGTTTTGTCTTGTCCTTTATTTAGATTTTGTCTCCTCTGCTTAGTGTCAGATTTTCTTTCTTAGTCGGTTGATAAAATGAAAATTAGAAATCGATCTATGTATATACACCGATTAGTAATCAAGGAGACTGATAACCAATATTTGCAGTGGATGTGCTTTTGCAGTAAAAATGTTACTGTTAAAATTTAGAATAACCAGTGATAGAATGTAACTAAGTACAATTTTCAGGTACTTTACTTGAGTAATTCCATTTTCTGCTACTTTACACTTCCGCTCCACTACATTTGTTTTATAATTTGAGTACAGTTACTTTGTAGATTCAGATTATTGAGTGTTGAACAAAGATACCGATATTTGGAAAATGCTGACTATTGGTTCTGATAATCCCAGGCCAATAAACGCTCTGTCCCTAGTGAAAATGAGCACTACTGTTAAGTGGTGTGGTGTCGACCTTCCTTTTATTCGTTTATTTTCAAGTGACATAATTAACATGAAGGTAGATAGGGTCAAACATGGCACTGAAAGGGTACGAGGTGAGAGAATCGTTTACATTTTCCTGTCTAATAAAAACAGGAAGACAATTAAATGCAATATTTAATCCATGTAAAAATACTGAACACTCTGAATAGTTATAAAAAAACAGGCCCCATTTTAAGTTTTGACTAGTCACTTGGAGGGACTTTGTCAAAAAGAACATGTTTTCATGTTTGCAGTGCTGCACTCCGCGGATGTAACTCACCAACAACAACATGATATAAGTTTTGGAGCTGTGCTGCGCTGAAGGACGACTTTTTGACAGGAGGCCAGAAGGAATCTCTCACTGCCAAGCGAAGAGGCCAAGTTCCATTCCTTCTGCTCAGCTTCAGCTCCTCCAAATTTCCCTGACCTCCTGACCCACTGCAATTTGACCGTGTGAACCCTACGCTGCCAATCTCCGCCTGTTGCATGTTCAGCAACAACGCTAAGAAACTTGAACTTGAGAGGTAGGTAAGCACTCTCTGAATTTTACCTCTGAAACACAAACACACAAAACAACACGTCTGCATAACTGGTTGTATGCTCACACCTAAAATGTACATAGCACACAGATGCATCTAGATGCTCATTACATTTGTGTGCATACATTTCATGTGATAGGGATAAGAGGGAAGGTTTTATTGTTTAGAAATGCACAAACAAAAGCAACGTAAACAACCGTGCTGTGTTTAAACCAAAAGGATGCAAGGACAAGTTTGACGCTGCCTGTTTAATTTTTGAGTTAAAATGAATTATGCTGCTGTCACATTGTTGAGCAGGGGGAAGGATGTGGTGGATGTGAAGCGAGTAGAGTAAGCATGCCTGCCTGTGTTTAAAAATGATTGATTAAGCTGACACCGGCTCAGGGGTGCAACACCGCTCTATTTTTCTCTCTCATTATGTAAGGCTATATTTCAAATCAGGAGTGCACTGGAGGAAGACACCAGAGACACCAGACAGGACACCCTTCAAATAAAAAGTTTATCAGACAACAGCCAAGGAGACTGATGAGTTTCCCCTCTAATCTTGTCTTGGGAGTGGCGGTAGAAAAGAGGGAAAAAATGTGTTTGTCGAACTGCAGGGTGATCTTAAAACAAAGCACACAGAAAAATAAGAACCAGTTTGGCTGCGAGCGCAGTACTCAATGTTTGACCGGGTCGTTTTGGAATAATATTTGTTTTCAAACTTAGCTCACAATCATGAGTAAATAATGTTACCTGCTGGCTAAAATTTAAGAAAGAATGAGCTCAGCTGTGCTAACAAAAACAGTCGTCCATGCAGATTGCAAAACATTTAATTTAAAGCAGATCTGTGAAACTCACTAGATGATATCCGCTCGTCTCTTTGTGCTGCACTACTTGTCTATTAAAACAGCAGGAACAAAATTCTCAGAATGACACATTTTGCACACGTCATGCGGACATGGTGACATATCTTTGTTGCCTTACAAATCGGACATCAGAACCCGAGCCCGGCAAACACACAGTTTTTCACATGCTCACGCAGTGCAGAGTGCCAGAGTGTAATGAAAGAGACATATTAATGGCCTCTCACTTATTCATGCGTCGGAAATGAAGAGGCGCACAGTCACATTTTGAAACGGTTGACAGAATAAAGAGCCAACATTGGGGAAATGATTGTATTTATGATTTTACTCTGACAGATGAAGGTATCAAGAGAGAGACAGAGTGACACATTTCTGACAGTTCAAAGTGCTAAATGATGTGATGTATGGCAACATACTCGAACACGGGGGCAACCGCTCTTATATGTTCTCACTTTAAGAATGAGCGCCTCAGGAGTGCAGACTTGGGAGGCAGCTGAGAAGTCATTGCTGTTATTTCAGCAAACATGTGTAGTACCATATGTTGTACAGTATATACATATAACGATTGGGAACATTAAAACTGAACAGCAGGATCGCTACTTACTAGAGAGCTTTACACTTTTGCGATTTGGGCAAACACAGATGGATCTACAGTGTTGTTTAACTCTGAGTGTGTTGTCTCTCCCTCAAAGACAGTGCTACCAATAGCACCACCTAGCAGCAGCCTGACCACAGTAAATCACTGTGTCCACACTCACAGACAGGTTGCTAAAATATTATTTCATATTCCTGCATAAAGAGGAATCCCTTTGCATGCTAAATAATGAATATAAATCACTATTTAAATCCACCTTTTCTGCATTTTTCTCAGGCACACAATTAAAAAGATGTAGTAATATTCATTTACATTTTAATTAAACTCTATTGTCATTATTACATAGCCTACACGACATACAATATAGACAAAAGAGCAACACAGTGCAAAGACAGCAAACAACTGTAGAATTGCATTTTTAGTCAGTTAGCATGTATGAGGGAGTATTAGGTATATGGGCTGGGAGTCAGTGAGGTGTAGTGTAGTCAGTTTAACAGTTAAGTATCACTAAAATTTCAACAAATAGTAAATGATGTAATAATATGATATTGTATATATAATATAAGTAAAGTAGCCTGTTCTGTTTACATTAAAACCTGCAGTTGCAATTTACATTTAATCTTGCTAACAATTATGTATTTCATGCAGCTAAATATTTTCAGCACTATCTGCAATCTGATAAAAAAAATAATAATTAGGTAGTATAGTTTGTTTGTTTTTCTCCATAGATACTCTTACTGTTTGCTGTAGCCTTTTGTTTGCAAAAGTATGACATCAAGAAAGCCAGAGTTGCCACACTGCACTCATTCATGCCCAAAGATACGATAGTTAGAGAGCAATGCATTCTCAGTCTATAATTTAAGATCTGTATATTACACCCATTATGCCAAAACACTGAACTGAGGGCAAAAAAAAAAAAGGTCCCACTAAAGAAAGAAATAAAGATTGGCGGGTTAGAGTGAACTCCATCCCGTCAGAGCCAGAATTGACTCATGGCGTGTGCATAGAGTTCATATGACTGGGGACCGGAATGATTTTCTCAGTTAAAAATCAGAAGGTGAAAAATGGCGTGGTTATTTGTGCCTGACAGAAGTTAAGAGCTTTTCCCTGAGGCCCGCTGCCTCCCTGCTGACCGCAAGGCAGCCTTCTCCTCCCCGGCATCCACTCACCTTGTGAGATCACACCTCTTACACTCACTGCTGGGATGGCACATCCCGCAACTCCACTGGACCTCTATAGTGTCTGTGCATTTAACACAAGGCTTCCTTTCTTTTTCTTTTTAATTTGTGTGCATCGGTCTGTTTTTGTTTGTGTGCATGCAGAAGTTGGATTCTGAGGCGAAGCACCGAGGCAGGTAAATCAAGTGCAAGGTCAAGGTTTTGCACTTGTTTAATTAGTAGTGTAATTGCTGCCTGGTTCTAAGGCTTATCAGAGAATCCTGTGTGGCACAAACAGGTCCCACAGGAAGAGATCAAAGCAGTGTCTGGGGAAGGAGGGTCTGGATTAGAGTTTATGTTTTAAAGGTTCAGAGGATAAAAAAAACAACCCTGCATCCATGACGGAATATTTCATATGGACTCATGTCTGTGTTAGTGGATGTATTTGACAATAGCCACAAAAGTGAGTTTACTTAACCCTACTGAAGAGTGGCAGCTTATTATGAAAGTAGACCAGAATAACTACAGGGGTGTGTCAGTTGTGAAATTCTGTGCTGATACTGATCTTTTATTGTTGTGGTTTATTTTGTTTTTGTTATTTTGTGCCAGGGGAACAAAAAAAAAAATAACTCAAGTGTTTTAAAGTTATTCAAGCCAGTGTATTGGAAAGAGCACACATTCAACCTTGCAAGTTTATGAAAAAAACTTTTTTCCTAACCTACCCCTAGCCCACTATACAACTATCTACTCATTGATAAGAATTTTTATTTACTTATATCCATTTCACACTGGACAAAAAACCCACTCACACCCGCTTACATCTGGCTTTTGTCTTCAGTATGTGTATAATCGGCATTCGCTCCTGGGTCAATTGACTCTGCAATAGTCACAGGTATTTAGTGGCTCCAGCTTCAGTCGACTGCGATGAGAACGCAACACCGGTTGAGGATGCTATTCTCGCCCTTTCTCAGGCGCGATGATGTGCAAGTGTTAAAGTTAAGGCCGCTAGCTTGTTAATACTTATAAATCTGTCTGCTCGTTCAGTCAACAGAGTTTAAGAGTTTAAAAGAGAGACAGTAAAATATATTAAAAAGGTAACCATCGTTCTGTTATCTGCGTCAGAAAAAACAATGTGTGTAAAACGACTTCTGATCGGTGTATTCCGGTAGTGATCTGCCGCGATCTACTGTTCCCTGCTTTTCTGGCCCATTTCGTGATAACGAACTTGACAGACAAGGGGAAAAAAAACACGTTTAAAAACCTGCATATACATGCTAATATTGGCGGAAAAGTGGTATTACATAGCCTTATAAACTGATGGCAGGGATGACAAAAGCCAGTAGTCCATGAATGTGCCTCATATAAACGTCAGATAAACATCGGCCACTGCTATCAGTGAATGTCAGCTTATTTTCCAAAGTCAACAAGGCGAACATCGTCTGATACCGATGTTAAGCAAATACACCGTGCACCCCTACAACAATATATTGAAAATGGTTGTGTATGTACTAATCACTCAAACTAATTACTACTTTATCTCTAATTTCAGAATTATGACACATTGGTTAAGAGATATAATGTTCATAAAGGTCATAAAAAGGTTAAGATTAATCCAGAAATATGTTTTGCTTTTTAAGGAGGCATAACATGTTTACAGATATAGTAAACATGCAAATGAAAATATGTTGAGCTTTTCCTTTGATGTGGTGCTAATTAACATGCCGTTTACAGAAAAACTGCACGGTAAATAATTTGCAGATCTGCCACTACAGCAACATTATTTTGACTCGTCGGTCAACAGAGCGCCATGGTCGCCAGCCTATACTGTTGCATGCGATGATGAAAACAAGACAGCAGCACACTGCCTGCCTGATCCTATCTGACAATCCTCGCCCATCCGACATTGCTGCTCGGGTCTCTGATGTTGGGCGGCTGCTAATTTAGCCTTTAGCTCCATGGTACCGTAAATCACAACACTCAGGAAGACAAATGTCAGAACACATGTTGCCAGACTGTGTCTTTGAGCAGAAGATTCCTTTAATTGGGTGTGCAGGGACTGGGTCCAATCCCCAACACCCTCATCTTCTTCCTCCTTCCTCACTCTCCCTCTCTCTTTGCCTCTCTCAACATACTAACAAAAGGCAGAGAGATGAAAAAGACAGCGCCAACCTATCCCTACTTTGTGCCATTATAGAACAGACACACTAGGGGTAAAGAGGTACGATGCTGAACATCAAGGAGAGCTTTATATAACTCTCTTTTTATTCGCCTTGTTTCATGTTTATTTTACTTCTTCAAGCTATCATGTCTGATTGACACTCCCTGTCATAACAACCATTATTCATCGAACCAGCTTATGGAATACAGTGATAGCTTCTGGATATATTTGTCTGAGTTTAGGAAAATGTGTAAAGAATCAAAAATGCTCTCCAAAGTATGTTCGGTGTCATCTCATCATCAGTGTTATGATTCCACCCTTCCCCTTCCTCCGCTCACGCACACTCTGAACTTCAGCAGAGGGAATAGAGATCATAAAGAATAGATATTCAAAGGCTTTAACACAAAAAGACTTTCCTCAAAGCCTGCCTCTCTCTGGATCCGCTGGGCAAGGGAGGGTGAAATGTCCACACAGAGAAATCACAGGGCTCAAGTCAAAGGAAGTCATTTTAATTCTGTTAAAATGTATTGTTCACAATTTAGATATCATTAGCTTTTGAGCAGCGGATGTTTATTTCATCATCTGCTACCAGATCTGAGAGTGTGTACAAATGTAAAATTTACAATTTCGCCAAACCTCCTAGTTATCATAACCCACACTGTGAAAATAACCATTAAAACAAACTTATACAAGGGTAGGACCCAATTGCCTCATTAGTTGCAATAAAGCATAATCAAAGATTGGAGGCACACTAAAAAAAAAACTCCAGACCAAGCTGAAATCACTTCAGATGTTATCCAGTTACCACAAAAATAACTTCAATACACCCTAGGACCCATGTTTAATTATCAGATATGTTTTTCTTTGAGCAATGCCTTACCCAAAGATGAAGGACTTGTCATAATAATTATAATAATTCTGTATTACTTCACTTAAATTGTTTGTTCAGTGTGAATAGAGAGTTTGACAGGCTCAGTCTGAGTATCAGGCGATGCAGATTACAGGCTGTAAAACTTAAATTGCGCTGCGACACAGCTGCAGGTAAAAGGGAGTCGAAAAGCAAATTAGATAATGCACACAGGGTAGATGAAGCTGTTCTGAAACAAATATTAGCGAGCTTATACCATCATTCTCTTCGTGGAACTGGAATGATATTTTTCCTTTTCCATGAGAAAAAATAGCCTGAATGGATATGCTACATCCACTGATGGTAATGATTTATTGATTAAAACACATGATGAATACCATATGTCATGTTCAAGAAGTACAATGGCCATTATGTATAGTTTGTTCGTATATACAAATAAATACTTTTGAGTGGGGTTTGGGTGAGATAGCCTATGTTGTTGTAATATTCCACTGAGCCTAGCTTTATAGAAATAATACTCACTAGCAAAGGCAATACAGTAGACATAGAGCTTATTTATCAGATAAGAACTCAATAAAATGGTCAGCAGTGTGGTGTGTTTGGGGCACGAAGGGTTATTGGACCATTGGTTACCAAAATCAATGGGTTTCTACATTTTTGAAGCATTAGTATGAATACAAAAAGTCCTCTACAGAAAGAAACCTCTACAGCCCAACCAACAGTCAATTTAAAGTTTGATAGCTATAATGATATTTGAGAGGTTAAAAAGATGACAACAGTCGATAGTCGATTGTTTTTCCCCCACATAACATTAACAAATATTTTTGATAGGGATACTGTGTCCTTAATAATGTCTACTGGGCAGCACATTTTGCTGTTGAAAAATAAACTTGCCAGTGCAGATTTTTCAATGCATCAGTATTTCTAAATCATACATATCTTTGGTGCTTCTGAATTAAATGTCTTGATGCCTATCATCCCACATACAGTATGCTGATACAAATATATCTGGCAAGAGCCTCAGTTATCGGTCTGGCTGATTGATCGGTCTCGCCTTGATTGCTCTCTGTTGGTGTCTGGTTAAATTATAATCCTTTTGTGTCAGCAGATAAGGTACACATCAAGGCAGGTTCAGCTGAAGGTGTAATTCACTGTGTAAACTATATGACTACACAAAGTCCAAACTACCAGTCCAAAATCAATGGGTTTCTACATTTTCAACACAAACTGTGCTTATCCTGAAGCACAGTTTGTGTTGTTGGTGTTTTGTTTTTTATACAGTCCAAGCTTTTTAATTTTAGTTTTACTACATATATCTTTACAATGCAGGACTAATAGATCTAATAGATCACATGTGGTGGGGTGATTTCTTGCAGTGTGTTCGTTATGAAATTGCTATCCAAGTTTATTACTTTGCACTGCTTTAAATGATGATTGATACAGTATGTGTAGTTAGATTTAGTGATGCTAAATCCCACTTTCTCTTGATTCCTAGTCTGAGAGCAAAATCCAAAAGTATAGCATGAAGAGTAGTAATCTGATAAACACACTCCTCGTTGTGGAGAAGTGATTGGGATTATTCTTCTACACGTAGGGCAATAAAAAGCTTTAAACATAATTTGTTCATTGTAACTTTGAACATTCACACACCGACATTCATTTTAGGCTTTTGTGCAAATTTGAGCAATTTCAGCAAGTTGATAACATAATGTTGCAACATGTTGCAATGACTGTGACTAAGAAATATTATTTAATGTGGCTCAGTCATGTCTGGCCATTATCTGATCCATTTCATAAGGTCAGTGTTGGTGCAGATAGTGAGCCAGCGTATCAGATCGGTGCATCATTAATTAGAATCAACATACTGAACACTAAAATGAATCCTAAAAGAACTGCAATCAATCAGAGAACAATGTTCGTTTAGATCATGCAACAGGGTCACAGCGCTGATAAGACATTTCAATAAATATAATAACTTTTCCTGAACCTAAGTCGTAGCTCACTCACATGTACAGTATATTGTGTTGCAAACCCTGAGCACTGCAGAAACTCTTATTTCCTGCAATAAACTGACATGTGATTCACATCATCTCTGTTTGTTTGGGCAAGGCCCTGCATAGCGGTGGGGAGCGATGGGCCATGAGCTGCACAGCGCCACTCTAATGAGCAGAGCTGGACACAGACAAAGAGAGTCTGGACTGTGTTCAGCATCTCTGCCCATTATCTGGCTCTGGTCCAATACACAGATATTAATTCCTGTTCCTTTTAGCGACTATGGTTTCAAGTGTATCACTCTGTCCACAAAGGCTGCGCAAACTTTAATTAATATGCCTTAAATCAATATGACACTTTTTTGTGTAAAGATATTGTAATCTATAGAGACAATGATTTACATTTGTAAATTAATTTCACAACAGACCGAAATAGAACCATCGATAAAAGACTTCTAATCTTGATAAATCAGAGGACTGGGATTAATAAAAACACCTGAAATGTAAAAAATAACAAACAATGATTCCCAAGTTGATCATTAAAAACATATTAAAACACTGATGTCCACATCCTTAATGTGTTTCAACACAGTCATATCATTACAGAGCAATCAAGGGGACAATACAACGCTTTATAAATAAGTAAGTAATGAAAGAATGCAGCCATAAATGACTTTTTTTTACATCTTTACACCCTTCATTCAGGATCACAGTGTCTTCATTCTCTTCAAAAATGTGTTTCTTTAGGTTTAAGTGTGACCAAACTTTTAGTTTTTCAAACTATATATGTTTTGGAAAACAGTGTGGGCTGCTAAACGTCACTCTAAAATTCACCGTGACTAAAATAGACAGCCTGTAAAGAAAATTACATAGAGACAACAGCCAAAGCTGTCGTTTTCCCCAAGGTTTTCTAAAGCCTGAATTGTTCACAGTAATGTTTGTCTTCAACAACAAAACAAGTCTCTTCTCTTTTTCCTAGGTGGGTTTTTTTCCCCAGCCAGACCCCATAGTGAGCAGCAGGCACCTTTTATTGATCAACACAAAGTCCCAAATAAATGAGCGCAGAATGAGAGCTATGCTCCAGGGAGTTCAGGGGAGCTGGAGCTCCATAGGTTCCCATCAATTTTAATCACTCCACTAATGAAGAGGCTCCTCTCTGTTGGGTGTCCATAACTCACTGTGCCAGAGCTACCTCCACTACCTCAATCAAATCATTTCTACACAGCCCGCTTCTCCTCACAACTCTAATGACCTTTTCAAAATAAACAATGCCTGCATTAACAGAGCTGAAAAATTGTTAGATAAGAATAGAAAAGTAAAGTGTTTTGCAAAAAGAACGCACGCAGGACTGGGTGAGTTAATCAAGCTCACTTCAACTTGTGCGGCAAGAAACAATGCATTTTTATGATGCATTCACACTGAGTGAATCAGAATATTACAATATATTTAAAATGAGGATATTTATAGGAAAGGTAAAAAACAATAAGTTTGATTGTCATTAATAAGAGCTAATTAAATAGACTGCTACTCCATGCAAAAATATAAATCAGTTGTAACAGAAAATTCAATATTTGATTAGAGAAAAACACATTTTAAATTGAAGTGATTATTTGCTACAGGCTGAAAAATGAGAGTTCACAAATTCTAATTTTATTATGTGATTTATATATCCACAGGTTCCCTTTCACAATATTTCACCAACACTGTGTGTACTGCCAGTTTTACATATTTAATGCTGCTCATTTCATCTGCATGCACTCGCAAATTCCTTTTGTCTCCAACGTGTCAATAAATACTACTTGAAGCCAACAAATATAAGATGAGGGATCTGGGCCTTCCTGCAGAGAAGCTCCTCGTGCCACGATGGTGTGTAATCGCTCCGTCTTATCCCTTTTTTTTACCCTCCAAGTATTTCAGAAGTTATTGAAACTCCAGAACTCTGTGAACTAGTGTTTCATGTACACATAAATCCACACACATACACACGCATCCGCACTCTCATATTTTACTTCTCGTGACGTCCAGAATCTTTCTCCAGCATCTGCTCCGCTCACTGTAGGTAAGGGAAAAAATCCATCACCTTCCCCCTGGGTTTGCATAAGCCTCTCAAAGAGGTGAGTCACTGCCATTGGGCTTTTTGTTGCCACGTTTTGGGATTTGGCCTGTCTTTTCAAATTTGATATCTGAACTCTCCGTTGTGGGCATCTTGGCGGATGCTCAGGTTTGACCCAGGGTGATAAGAAGCATTAGGTATTAGGATTGCTTCCTTGCAAATATAATATTTCTAGATTTTATGACTCTTTCAGTATGTAAGTGTAGTGGGACTGTTTTGTCATTAACAAAAATGTACAGTGCAGCTTTTATTTAATGTGGCAGAGAGTCCCACAACATAAAAGAAAGTTATTATGTGCCATTTCATCCAATTCTACTGTGGCAGTATAGTAATTTGTACACTATTATATGGACACATTATTTAAAAAAAACAACAAAACTCTTCAGTGAAAACACAGTTTAACTGGAGTACTCTCAGGGTGATCTCTCAACTGGAACACATTAAATTCACTGTGATTAACAGCTTGCTCTGAGAGCCTATGGTGAACATTGATGTTTGATCTTTCATTTGTGATGTAGCACATGGGGCACTCTTTGTGTGTTGTTGTTGTAGCCTGTGGGCACACTGGGCCGTGTGCGCGAGGCAGGGGCAGTGGGCCAAGTGGACAGAGACGTTGCTCTCGTCTCTGCAGCTGGCCTGACCTGCTCATACATCCACGTTACGAGTGGATGAGACCGGCTCCTGTGCTGCTCTTTAGACATGGGACTGGGAATACGTGTGGCACTTTGATAAGTTACAGAAATACAGCGTATTACTGCAGATTCAAACACCAAAATAAATAAAAAATAGCTTCATATCTATGGCTCTAGATCCATGGATCCAGAGTTTATTTTGTCTTTCCATATGGCACTCACAGCTGCAGATATGTTATGTTATGTTACATGCCTCTGACAGACAAGGATGAAATATTTATCTGTGTTAAACTAAAATTAAAAAAGTGTAGGATAATGACTACGAGCTAATGAATGAGTTTGTGTGACAGGCATGTCTATGTTAAGAAGCGTTGGTTTATTATCGATCAAACTAAACAAACTGATGGAGCTGACTGAAAGTCACCTTGATATAATTCTGGCTATCAATCATTTGGAGTGCACTCTTAGTCATGGTTGGCAGTGCCATTAGCATCACCATGGCATTGTTTGGTGAAGACGACAGGGCTGTTCCGCTGTGATTAACACAATGAAGAATCATATCCTCCTGTCCCGCTGCAGCGTCTATTGTTTCCCATTTAGCTCGCTAATCTCCTCTGGATGCTTCATCTCTGCATTATAACTATCCCAAAATGTCTCAAATGTCACTCCCAAAGTGTTTGTGTGTGAGATACGGTGCACTTGCCACTGCATTTGTGTTTTTTTAAGCCTCGCATTGTCAAGCAGTTCTATCACAATGAGGAAATCTACCATGGATAATTAGTTGAGAATAAGGTACGGAGAAGCCAGGAGATTGCTTTAAGTTTTTGTTTTTTTCCTAAACAGACCTCTTAAGCCTTTCTTTTTACTTTAGTAAACACTGAATGTTAAAAAGGCACTCACATTAACTGAAATTAGCCTAGACCAAAAGTACTGCACAGATCAATTCCCATGAATCTGTGCTTCATCTAAACAATTATCAGTATCAGACCTGAGCTACCGTATATGTAATCAAACTCTTTACTACACCACTATTTACAGTCCAACAGTCCTCTGGACATAAGAGTCATGATCATTACCTTTATGATACACCAGCATCCAATTATTAGCTGTTTTTCTGCCAATGTGCACAACAGAAGCACAGAGAGGCAACTCACTCAACACCTGGTCTGGGATCAGGGAGCAGAACACATTTGCCCTCCGGTCTCACATGGACCGCATTCAGAGGCAAACTATGGGCTTCCTAAAGGTTCTGTGTGGTAGCGAGACATATGGCTTAGCCTGGTGTTATGTAACCCTCAACCCTCACCATCTGCCTGGAGGCCCAGGTGTGCAGAGCCTGCCAGCCTCCATCCGAATCCAACACCACTGGAGCTCTGTCATTCATGGCTTTTTAATCTCGCCACCATCCCTTCCCTTGTTCCAATTACCAGACATGCACGTGTACAAATAAGCTGTATTAATAACCATGCAAGCCCTTCCCAATTTGGCTCAACGGAGGAAGGTAGGAAGCACAGGAGAAGCTTCCACGAGTGGATGTGGGAGGGAAGGTGTAGGGGGATAGTCGTGCTCGCCGTTTGTTGACAGGAGGGCCCAGTGCACGGAGCAGGCTGGGATTTATTGGAAAATAAATCATAAATCATGTCACCTCTGTGACAAGAAAAGGTTCTCACAGAGCACATCTCCTGTGTGGCCAGTCTGACTTCGTCTGATCGCCCGCTCCTGAAATACTCTTGCTAATACAGCTCTAACGAGTATGCACGCACCACACCACGGACTGATCATTAAGGAGAAGGACTGAGACGTAGATGTGGAAGGAAAGCCTTGAATCCCACTAGCAGGAATAACTTTGACCTCTCTATGAGCACCACTAAGAGTTCATCCGACAAACCCTCGCTGTTCCCGTGAGGCATCAAGGCTTGTTTCTACCCAGAGGTGATTTAGCCGGCAACTCATCCCTTCAGAAAAAAAATCTATAGTGGGACTTGAAACATTGTGGGTGGCGTTACATCCAAAGCACTGACAAGCTTGTAGTCAGAGTGCAAATGCTGCAAAACCAACAAATGTATTTGCCTTTACAAATACAGAGCATCCAGTCAGGTGATCGTGCCTTTAGTAAATATTGAGTGGAGGGGTGTCCCAGCAGCGTGGTCTGCAGGTTTATCTGTAGAGAGAGGAGTACAAAGATGAGCCCCCATGAGGATTCAGGGAGAGATGGCTCGTGTTTGATCACCCATCAGGTGTCAGCGATGTTTCGGCTGTTAAAAACACAGGAGAGGCTGCCGCTCTTGTTTGTGCCAAGCACATCTCTTCAAAGAGCCTCGGAAGCTCTGTAGCTCCTCATTTAAATGGGAAAGTTTCTTTCAGCTGATAGCGAGCGCTGGTGGATCTCCTGTTGACACAGGACATTTTTTCCCTGTGAAAACACATCACTGTTGTTTTTCTGCCTCGTGGTGAGAAGGTGATTAATGACCAATTTTGAGATTCTATCAAAGCGACTGCGCTGCTCTGCAAATCCACCCTAATTACTACACATTGTTACAAGCGTAGGAGAAAGAGAATATCACATGAATGCTGAGACCAGAGAAACGAATGACTTTTTGTGCTTGAAATATACATTTAAAAACACTTTTAACAATGCTGAATCATTTCTACCTAGATAATCACTTAATCTTTTCCTTTAGTGATGATTTTCCCTTTTTAAAAACCCACGATCTCTATAAAAAAAAACATCGTGAGCTTGCACCCAGCATGTACTTGATCAATTTTAATTGCCACTGTTCCCACCGCTCCAATGTAAACAGAAAGTTGAAAGTACAAGTGAGAAAAAAGAAAGAATGAAATGTATTCCTGCATACTACGATATGGTAAATGTTAGCGCCTGCTGCATCGCACTCCATATCACTTCGCTCCATATGAAAAATAGTTTGCTATTTTGGAACCCCCTGGCAGCCATAGTGGATCACCACAGACCCAGAGCTCATTTATCTTTTGTCAGAGATGAAGCCAAACTAACGCCATCTCCTGAAGCTGCTAAAGAATGAGGAGGGACGTAGGGAGGGTAAAAATAAACCCGGAGCCCAGGTAGCTACACAAAGAAGTCACTCTACAAGTAATGGGTGGCTTCTGAAAGTGGAACTCTGTTTGGAAGTGTCTCTCCGCTTGGAAATGAGACTATTTAGTGTCCAAGTTTACTCAGTTGTGCCAGCTTTTATGAGACCGGAGACGTAATGAGAATGGGTGGATGTAATAGCATTGTTACCTGACAAGATAACTGACCAATTAAATTATGATTTTGTTAGGTCCCTGCAGGTATGATAAGGTTAGGAGTGAAAATTAAGGAAGCGTATATATGTGTTAACAGAGTGCTGCCAGACAGGCTCCAGAGCACATCGCCATTAAATTAAATCAGTCTGTTAAACGGATGTATTGCACCAGTAATGTTTTATAAATTAGAAAATTATATGTTTGGTTTATGACAGAGAAATAATGTTTGAGTCTAGTTTTAAGTATTTAATTATAGGTAAAGCATATGATTAGAGTTATTTGAAGTATAATTTGTAGAGAGAGAGACAGCCACACTATTCAGTCTGCATTACAGATATTGTCTACTATTTAACAGTTACCCATTATGCTCTCTAATCGAACCATACACAATACAGATTTTTTTTATATATATTTTTATGACACAGCAACAGCAATAAATACCATACAGCCAGGATTTCTGTTGACTGCTTTTCCTTCAGTCTGTATTTCTTTTTCTCTACAGGCTACCAGGACTCTTCAGTTAAATACTGTGATAGTTGGAGAAGAAATTACCTGAATAGTACCACAGTACTACTCTGTCATTTGAGAACCCCAAATTGCATGAAACCCCAAATAAAAAGTCAACACAGACTGTTCAGAGCACCAGATAATGGTGATTCATTACATTTCCATTATAACTAGGCCCTGAAATGCAACCCCCCAATTTAGAGAAGCTGGGTTACATTATAGTTCTCAAATAACAGCAGACAACATTTGTGTCCCTCAACTCTGCCTCTTCCCTCTGCCTGACCAGGTAAATCTTGATCCTCTTTTGCACCAGGTGGTATACAAGGTATCTACAACCCAGTAGATAAAAACTGTGTTTACACGCACACAGAGGAAGCTGGCTATCAGCCACACTCAGCTAAAAATCTTACTTTGGCTTTAGCTGTTTACACAAACCTTTGATACCCTGCAAACGTGTATTCCTGTTGCCATGAATAAGCCAGTTAAAAGAATATTCCTTTACACCTGTAGTGCCCCAGATAGAATGGTCTGCCAGCAAAAAGACACAGCCGCCAGCTACAGCTTCCCTCTTTGACTCAGCTCTAGTAGAATTCTTCTGTTACAAGGAAAAGAAATGAAAAACCTTGTGGTAGTAATAAAAAGCTCACCACAGAATATACCAGTACATACTATGCATCCAAGTTTCTATAGATGATAAAGTATCAAAAGTGAATACAGTAAAAATATTTTAGCTATTCATTCATACTGGTGTAAAACAACTTTATACATCTATGTATGTCCAATTAAATTGCTTTGAATTAAATTATTTTCATTGAATGAATCAATTGAAATAATAGATTAATTGATTAATCATTTAGTTGAAAAGAAATGCTCCTCACAATTTCCCAAAGCCCAAAGTAAAGTCTTCAAATGGCTTCTTTTGTCAAACCAACACTCCAGTCCAAATACTGCAAAGCAGCAAATGTTTGACATTTTTGCTTGAAAAATGATTAAAATGATTAATCCATTACAAAATCGTTGACGAATCATTTCAGCTCTATTTATCAAGAAAAATGCTGAACATATTCTGGTTTCAACTTGTCTTGTGTGAGGGTTTGCTTTTTTCTGATGTATGAGAATTTTGTTTTTTTTAATGATGAATCACTGAATTAAAATATAAGAAAGAAAATAATCATTACTTTTGCAGTCATAACATGTGCAGCATGATTATTCACTTGTGTTTGCTTTGTTCAAACAACAGTCCAAAACCCAAAGATTCTTCATTTACTATCATAACTGCCAAAGAAAATCAGCAAATTCTTACATTTAAGAGGCTGGAACCTGCAAGTGTTTGACACTTGTATTTTAAAAAGGACTGAAACCATGGATCGATTATCAAAAATAGTTGGCAATCAATTTTCTTTCAATTAACCAATCAATTAATCAACTTATCTTTGCAGATCAAGTAAGGTCCGATCAACTGGAATTGGCAGTTTAACATCAAAGACGTAAAAAGCCTTCCTTACAGCTCTATTACTGTATTTCTTTCGACTCTCGCTACAGGTTGAAAACACAAATGGAATGGCTTCCATATGATAACAGTTATCTAGAAATAGGCAAATGCACTTGGGGGAGAAAATGCCTACAGATAAATGCACCTCACTGTATAAATCATTCCCTGCGTCTCATTCACAGGCCAAATGATTAGGCGTCCCGTGCATCTTTTCAGCTCTCTACATGATTGACCAGATCTGTGGCGCAATAAACTGTAGCTGTAGCATATCTCTCTGACAAGGCAATGATAGACCAGTCTGTGTCTGCTCAGAATGAGCCATCTGTGGGTCCCGGTGCTGGGCTGCTTTGCGGACAGTATGACACTCCTCAGGTATATCTCTCAGCATGGCGCATGCTGATAGTGTAGCGGGACTGGTGTGATACACTGCTTGGTTACTGTTACAGATGAATGACCCCGATGTATCTGACTCGCCCTCTGTCTCCGCCCGTCTCTATCTGTGTACCTCGGAGAAGTTCCACAGTGGAGGAAGGCAGACAAACGCAGCCAGAACCAACACACAGCCAGTGGGCTTGTCATTGGGAGAACACACCATGACTAAAAAAGGCCCAGCTGTGATTGCCTCTCCATGCCTGATGTGGTCTGATGATGGCTCATCCCTGGCCCGGAGATGAGAACCTGATGAACTGTCAGGAGCCAAACAGCTTTAAATGAGAAATCGACAGACAAGAGCTGCATATAGGGAACATAATAGACACATTGGGATGCTTGGGCATCTCCTTGCAGGTGGTAATATGATGGCTTCTCTGTGTCTCCTTTGAACATACGGCACAATGCTGTGCAACACTAACAATATATCCAGACAGTGTCTTGCACCCTCTCTACTTAGCTGCAACTGGCCATATTTCCATCTCAGTGTCTTGTTAATTATAAAACTGCTGAAACAGACTATGCATTGTTTCATGTTGCACAGCTATTATCAAAGAAATGTATTATTCTTCTCTTCTCGCTAAAAAAGATTTCATCACATCTGCAGAGCTCGGGAGCTGTTTGACTTTGATCTTAACGTGTCTTTTTAATCAAGTTCCAAAAGAGACGTCTTCATTGTTGCAGGCCCTGGCCAGACAGCACTGCGAGACATATGCTAAGTTTATCTTCAGCAAATAGATCAGCAGTGCTTTAATATTTTTTGCTCTATAATGGTCTTCTTTCCCATTGCACTGGGCCCATTTGGCATTATTTGCTGCTGGGCATGACTTCTTAATAGAATCGGAATTCCAATTTGACTCTCCCGCTTAGCAGCCTAAATTTGAAGACAGGCTGTCCACGGCCTTGGAAAGTAGAAGGCAGTAATTTGAGCAGACCCCCCAAGCATTACCACTGCTGCATAAAGCATAATTCCCAGTTAAGGCTCTTTGAAGGCTACAAATGAAATAACACTGTTTTTCACTGTTTTCACATCCATTCTGTAAGATTAAACTGTATTGTCTTGTGATATGGGAAGTTCATCTGTTTGCTTGCCTCCCCCCCTGCAGAGTGGTCAAGGTACAGGGTCAGCAACAGAACAGCGGGGCCGAGGTTGGTCGAGATTCACACATATGCTCAAGGACACTTCAAAAAGGATGGATGTATTCTGTCATAGGGTCTGAACTCAGACCTTCTGGATGAAGGACAGTCTAGCAGATGACAGAACGTCTAACTTCAGAGTATTGTAATTCACTCAGCACAGCGAAGTCCAATAAGAGTGCACACTTAAGCTGTAATAGCAAGGGCATCAATAATAAAATATTAGCTTTAAGGCAACAGACACAAAGAGGCTGCTAATTGAGTGTATAATTACCAGAACATGAAGGGAGGAAAAGTGGCTCATCAGCTCACTAACAAGCATGTGACCAGTGGTTTCTTGAGAAATCATTCCCTACACTTGCCCTGGAAGTGACTGCCTCCTAATGGTGCCTGTGAAGGGAAGCAAAAAGAACAGAAAACAGGGTCTAAACATAATATTTTATGCACGATCATAAAAATTGTATTTGGATGTCTTACGAAAATATATAATGAATTCAGCTAGAGAGTTCAGACACGGGGCTACAGCTGCCACATTTCCAGGTGAATTAGAACATTATCTATCAGTTTTCGCTCTTTCCTTTATCCAAAGACGACCTCCATCGTAAACGTATATTCACACCTACTGTAATTAACCAAATCAGTATAGTCTAATATGATTGCATCAGTTTTGAATCCCCCAAAAATTGTGTTCAGTTCAGTGTGTGTAATGTGGATGGATAAAGAGGGGAGAGATGAAGAGAGAGATGGCTGCCCAATCTGCTGGCACTCAGACCCAGCTGGGTTATGGGGAGGCAGTGGCTGCCTAATGAGCCTCTCTTACCCTAGAGAGCTCACCCCACTCCTCCCCCTAGAGTCCCTAATATAAGGATGAAGGACTGCACACACTCCATCACTATCACATGTGTTGCTTTTCCAACACACAGCAGGGGAGCCGATGAAAACACAATCTTCATCTATAAAACGGCTACTTGCTCACCAGTTAGCAGCACGATCGTACTGTCTTAAACCACAGGAGGAACGAAGATACATATCAACACAAATATTACAAATGGGCCATTTTTTAATCATGTGTTTTCTTCTGTGTTAGCTTTCATCGGGACTGTGTCGTGAAATATACTCAGGGGATCTTGTTTTACAATAAAAGGACCATAATGTCATTACTAATGACCACCAACACCACTGTGGCAAAGGTGGTTGCTGCTTGATGTTTTACAACACTGTGAACACATTTTCCTTGGCAGTTTTAAAATTCATGGCTTGTCCGTGAAGTCCATCTAGCTTTCTTGGGCTTGTAAAAACGCTGCTTAATGGCCTTTGCTTTGTAAGGCCAAAGCCATAGTTCAACCTCTGCAGAGGAATACTCCCCAGACAGTTGTAAATTCCAATAAAAGGTTCATGCCAAAGTGAGCGTGAGTGAGTTATTCTGTTAAGGAAGGTGGTGGGCAGAACTCCAGCGGGCCCTCTTTCCATTACCACAGCTCCCCAGCGCCTAATGGTCGAGGCCCATCTCCACTGGGTAAATGTTTACCCTACAATGTGAAAAGAAGAGGCTCACCACAAACAAGAATACAGGGGCCAGCATGGGCAGGGAGATAATGAGCTCCTATCAGCCTCCCTGCCTCGGCCACAGCCAATGCTCATTAGAGCCTGGGTGATGGGCAGGAGAGTTGAATGCACTCAGTCAAGTGGTTCTCCACTCTTCAACAGACAAAACAGCCTTCATATCCAAAACGATACAGAGAGAAAGAATCAACAGTAAAAATATTTGAACAATCTATTCAAACACCTTGTGGATTGTACTGGAGGCAGGCGGCCAGAGAGCAGTTGTTGAGAATGGGCAATGAAGAGATGGCGAAGACTCGCAGGCAGTTCAGTGGGTTTTTTGTCATAGGCTGCCAAAATGGCTTTGATTTACTGAGGGACCTATTGATAATTAATTGTATCATCTGTTTCCTCCTCCACTCAAGCCAAGAAAAAGCGAACCCCAACTCTTCATCAGAGGCCTGGGCACAATTCATACCATCAGAGAGGGTGATTGGACCGAAGCTGGCTGTGCAAGCTGTCAGCAGATGGCGGCTAAAACTACACAACTTCCCTCTCAGGCCCTGAAGAGAACAGAGACTCATGAGCCCAGAACTTTGCCAAGGTGTGGAGGAAACAATTAATAGTCTACTTGTGAATCTACCACTCTAGATACTGCTTACCTAATTAAATAAACTGGAAGGAAGGGTGCTTCCTCATGCCTGCTCCCTCCCCATAAAACTGTAATGGCTGACACTGCAAACAGTCATCTTGATTTCATCATTCCTTAATCCAGCCAGTGAAATATGGCATTACAGCTATCATCTCTGGTTGTGACTGTCCAAGGCTTTAATAGTTCCTGTCTGTCCGCTGTTTCGCACAAACAAAGATCTCCCACACATCCACAGAGTGGGCGCTGTCTACAGCAAGCTACCAGTGCATAGCCGTATATGGAACATACTTTTAGCTCAATAATTCATAATCTTGGAGGGATGCTGAATAATTGAAGTGAACTTGGAGGCCTTTCAGCTCAGCGGAGCTTTGCATGTAGCTGATGGATCTGTGGGATTCAATGCACATTACAGGGGGAGAGGGGAAATATAGTGCTAAGCTGTGTTTCTGTTTTCACTGCACATTCATTGATCAATTATTCAGCCGGGCCCTCTGACTGTGACCCTCAGTTCTGAGAAGAGGGCCCGAGTCTTCGCAGCCTAAGACGGGTCTGTGACAGCGTTAGCTCCTCTTATTGTGCTACATTTCATGCTGCAGCCAGCATACTCTTACGCAGTGTATCTCATGAAACACACTCTCAACTTCTCTCTGAAACGCTCTTATGTTGTTCAGCTGCGGTGGCCTGCGCTTCAAATATTACAGTAACTGTCTTTCATCTTCTTAAATGAGTCAAAGTGGCGAGGCTGCTTATGAAATGAGCAGCATGGCCACTTCAGGCAACTCTGTTCTTTCCTTGTTCTCCTCTAGTCTGGGGAAAGAGGTGAAAAAGGAGGAGGAGGGGAGGGGGGGGTGTTGCTTTTAGAGAGCTGGGGGGTCCCCCGACTGAGCGTGGCTTTATCACACAGGCCTTCTCATGAGCGCTGGGTCTTTTAATCAAAGACATTATTTCACAGCAAAACCAGCCTCGCAGCCAACATGACTGGGAGTGTCTAATTAACACAAAAGAAAAACACTCTGCTTGGGCAAAGTCCCTCAAAACAGCATCCTCCATCACTGAATCTGAGATAGCCTTACATTCCCCGAGAACGCTGTTTTTCACAGTCTGATGAATGTTTCCACTGTGGCTATTTTAGCATGTTGAGCATAACTCAAAGCTTTCTATGCGGACAACAAACATTGCAGTGAAGGCTTGGTTTGTTAAAAATCAGTCATGAGCTCATTTAAATAAAAAAAGGAGCTATTATTGTGTACACTGTAGGACTTGAGAAATTGTGCAGCGCACCCTCACTTTTCAGGTCCGTCGGAAAAAGTACAGCAAGAGCCGTCGGACAGAACCAGAGATTGTTTGCTATGCAGAATCAGCCCTCTGGGATTAAGTCTGCATTGTTCAAAGCTCACATAAAGTAAGTGTACCTATTGAGGCCAAAAGACATCCACACTGAATCAGAATAGCCTGATATACAACCGTTTAGAGGTCAAGCTGAGCTTTGTCTGCAATGATTTATGATCCACTTGCTCACCTACAGCTGTAGGGGAGAATACATGTCATATAACATTGCTTTGTTAGAAAAACACAGTTTGATACCACTTTGATAGATGGATTTGAAGTTACCCGGGCTTTCTGACATGAGCTGAGTGTGTTTTAGACAGAGGTGTTTAATCTTCATCCTGACTGGTAGGCTCCTCACGTCCCCTGAGCTCCTTGTTTTCCTGTATTGATTAAAATCTGCCCTATCCACCTTCCTGGTGTAAGAACTCCTTCAAAGAAGGCTCAGTGGGATTATTCACTGAGAAAAACTTACCCCAGTCTTTGTTCTACTGGTTGCTCTACCTTGTTCGATGAGGCAAGTCTGTGGGCCAATATTGGTACAGAAAAAACTTGTTTATGAAGAGGCCCTTTGTGACTGGTATATTTTCATACTGTATATCAGGTAATTTATCATAATGCTACATCACAGAGTTTATTTGGAGGATCTAAACTGCAAAGAGAGAAAGCCAGAGGTGACCTTCGTACAGCGTGGACAGCCTCCCTGTTATTTCAGTTTGACCCTTGAAGCTGCGGTCTGCACCGAGCAAATGAAGCGGGGATTGAAACAAGGGATTAGTTTGGAAATGAGCCCTGCCCTATCTTTAAACACGGACTGGCTGAGGACTGGGTAGCTTACCTCTTATCTTTTCTTCATTGTTGCCGGAGCTGAGGAAATAATTTGAACACACACATTCACAGGTCCGTGTCTGTGGGTATGTTCTACAAAGGTACGATGGCAACAACCACTTAATTCGTGATTAGGGCTTTATTCAAAGGCGTGTTTATTCTCCCAGGAATTCATTAGATCCAGAAGCTGCTTCATTTTTTTTCTCCTTTCCTGCGACTCATTCCCCCAGTGAGGTGATTTAATGCTAGTCTCTAGGTGATAAAAAACTGAAGAGCATGACCACAAATACACTGAATACATTAGCTCTTTTTTCCCTACCAAACACAAGGAAGGTTATTCTATCATGCAAATTACCCAGCGCACCAACACATTTCTCTTGCGTCTCATTCCACAGACATCAAATTATTTTAGGTTTAGTGCCAGGTGACTTACCTGTAGTGTTTTAATGTTGCCATTGAAAGAAAAAATACTGCTGTTGTTGTGGCAGCTGAAACTATTTGAAAAACATTCAGTGCCATGAACTTTTCAGTGAGGATTAATGTAATATACAGGGGAGAAAGTAAACACTTTAAAATGAAGAAAAACCCTGATGCTAAGGTGATACAATGTCCCAGGTGCAGTTAAAAATAAATTCAACTAATGTAATTTCTTTTGACTTATTTACTGCAATGTTTCAACTTTTGACTTGACAAATGATGACATAAGAATGATCTATTTACCAATTTAATTTAAATACACAGAAATAACTTCTTATTGTAATATTCATTACTATTTCTCTCTGAAAGCCTATTTGGTTTGGTGATAATGTAAAACACTAAAACAAAGGTTTTAGATGGAGAGAATGTAATTACAATCTCATTCTCTCAATTTGGAATTTGATTTAAAGCTGAGACGAGTTTCTTGACAGATATTGTAACACCTGCAAAACTGATCTGATCCAATATCCATATCGGGCGCCGTTACTGACGTAATTCACTCATTGCAAATCAGAGTAACATCATCAATCCTCTCATCAATCCCGAATCCATCGTCCAATGTTTTTATGAATTATTAATATGTAATAATGCAATTTGAAGCTCATAGCCAAAATGTTGTGGAACAAAAAAATAAATTAGTAATTAAATTACTCTACATAGATAACAAATGTTTTTTGTCTCACAGAAATCAGTCAGAGTGGAGCTTGTGCTGGACCATGAACCTGCCATAATGAGACAGTGTGCAACTGAGTGAGCTGGTAGTATATGGCTTAATCAACATCTCCTTAGTTTGGAGATGATTTAGTCTCCAAACACAGAGAAGCAAGGCAGCAACTCCTATCTGTATTGGCAGGTATACAAATTCAAGTATCGGAATTGGATCATAACATAAAAAAGTGGATCGGTGCACCTCTTAAGAAGCCAATTAGAGTTTAGACCACAAAAGGGTCTGAACTCATCTCAACTTCAAAAGAAACATCTGTAACAACAAGAGACTATAGTAACAGCAACAACTACTTTCAAAGCATGGCTGTCATGCCCTTGTAGTAAGGCATTTATTTATACTGATACAGTGTTCTGTATTGGGCCTTAACAGAGCTCAAAAACCTCAATATGGAGGTTAGACAATTTCATTTTAAAGCCCTTTAACCAGTGCTTGAATTGCGACAAAAAGAAAAGTGCCAGGACTCAGCGTCTGCACGGTATGCAGTTTTTATCTGAGATGATATACAGTATGTCCTGGTGTGACTAGTGTGCATCCCATGTGATCATCTATTTCTGTATGCAAACACACATACATCCAAGTGGAGCATATGGGGAAGTAATTATTTTTCAAATAATTAGGTTCAGTACATTTCTAAGGTGTACTTGCAGTGAGGACGACTGCCACTAAAGGCAACGGCAGAATGTTTGGGACTAGGTTTGGGACTTGGGACCACGAAACGCTGCAGCTGCTGAATTAAAAAAACTTTTAATGGTTGATGGAATTTCCTCTCCTTTTCTTTCCTCTGTTTGATGAGTAGCATTATAAACTCAAACTATAAGCTGATATGTGGAAAAGTCATTTTGAAATCCAAAGAACGTTCTTTTTAAATCTCAGTCAAGATCAAAAGTCACTATGTGTCATGTTAAATCAAAGGCAAATGTATATAAAATCAAACACAGGTCATATAGGTTGTTTTCCTTTGAAGCAGCATAGATTTAACTTGTTATAGTAGCATTAAAGTGTTTGAACACACAGAGAAATAATATACTACTTTTCTTTCTTTAAAGCTGCTTATACGGCTTGAGGGACTCAGGGGTTTCAGGGGAAGTTGAGGAAAGTATTGATAACATCAGCAATTAAATCAGAAACAGATGTTAGGCAAGGCTGGTTGTTGTTGTTGCTCTGAACAAAAAGAAAGAGTTGTATAAATAATGATTTTTAAATGTAGTGGTAAAATAAAGTATACTGTTTTGTTTCAGTTTGAGACCAATTTAGAGTAAATTCACTTTGCAGCTGTGCAGCATTAGCTCCTGCCTATGTACGGGGATGATATGTGTGCTGTGAAGGCTATGTTTCCAGACGGCTTTGAGCTGAGCTGCAGTGCACCATCTGTAGCGGCCAAGGGGACAACTGTTGCTCATTAAATTAGCCAGTTCCATCATCCTGATGCATCAGAGGAAGACCTGGGATCTCTGTGACCTTTCTCTCCCCCACAACCAAGCCCTTTCCTTCACTAATATAGATGCAAACTCAAGTAGGTCAAACACCAGGTATAAATCTTCCTTGGCAAGCCGCTGCGGCGTTTGCCAGGTATGCACTGCAGGCTGGCGTGACGGACTGTGAGTGGAGGTGTGGCTGAAGCATGAAGTGGGCACGCTGTTGCTGCTGCCAGCAGGCTGAGACCAGCTTGCCGCTGGCCGAAGGGTTTGCCTCCTACATGGGGACCAGTTGGCTGCTACAATGTGTTTCTGAAAACAGATATTTGTTATCAGAATCCGGCTGACGGTGCATTTATATGAACAGGTGAGAATATAGCGTTGCTGTAAAGGCCGTGGTGAACACGAATTCAAAAGTTTCAGGAAACTCAAACTCCTAAAAACATAATGTATGCATTTTTCACCTATGCTGTATTAGTAGGAGTAAGGTCAAGGTTATGACTTCCTTTTTATAGACAGCCCTTGATATGATAAAATGAGTAACTGGCATGGCCATAAAGCTTTTATCATAGTTATACAGTCTTTTTAACACTACAGCAATCGATTTTGACCTTTGAAGTTTTACTGCAGACAGAGAGGTCCTGCCCTCTCAAGGTAATAATATAACAATGAGTCCATTAAATAATTGTAATGCACAGTGCTGCAGGAAAGAATTTAAATGCTTCGAAGAGGTGAATCTCCAGCGTGATTTAAAATCCTACAGAGCTCACCACAGAATACGGAGTGAGGATACTCATTTACTGCAGTAAAACCTTTTTAAAAATGTTCATTGCTTTTTTTTAAGCAGCCTTTTCTACAAACTTTCCGTTGACAGTGATTTTCGAATTCTGCTGATTTAGCTAGCCAGCTGATCAGCAAATTAATTTAGTCTAAATACTTTGATGACATCAGCTCATACAAAATCGAAACCCAGTACCGACACTTGATACCCTTAAGCTAGCGACTGAAATAAACCAGTTCCAAGTAGCAGCTCCAACCCATACAGTTGGCAGTTATGGTTATACTGAGGCATTAGATAAAAATAAATGCATCAAATGTGCTTGAATTATTTCAGGAAAAACTGGGAATTAGAGTAACGTGATAAAGCACCTCATCAAGCATGGAGAAAACCTCAGAGTGGCCAACGGCTTCTTCGACACCAGCGTCTCCTCTTCATGAGGACACGCTGCAACTGCCGATTACTTCAAGTAAGATCAATAGTTCCTTGGCTAAATTAATCATCTTTTGTGTGTTTAAACTTGGTTTACATTTTATTAAAATGAAAAATCGCTCTCTGTAGTACGCATGTGTGCTAGGTTTCACAATCTGTTATGGATTCCCCGCTTACTTTGCCTTATTCAGCAACCCTACTGTTGTAGCCTTTTATTAGGTAGAAAATAAGTTTTAAAAAGGGATCAAATAAAGCTCTCTGTTGGTATCAGTATCACTTTAAGGGTATTGGAATTGGTACTGGTATTGGAATTGTAAACAGTATAATGCTAAATGTGTTGTGTATTGCATCCAGAGTGAATGATGGCATGACCATTTAAGCTTTTTTCTTTTCTGAAAGACACATAAATAAACCATGACACTAGCAGTAAATGTCTTAGAAACTATAATTATATCCAACGATATGAATTGTACTATTCATGCTAATTTACTTGTTCAACCACAAACAATAATACAATGACAAACCACTGAAAGCGCAGACGATTGACAGGGACAATAGTCATTTTTCCATGGGACAACATTTCAAACAAAAACAGCCTTTCTGTCAATTTCTTGTTGTCTTGTGTCACTCTAGTTAAAAACAAAACTGCACTAGTGACGCCTCAAAGTGGTCTATGTGCACTGGCCTTTCTTGCACACACACCCTCACACCCACACCGTCTATGTAGCCTTAAATTTCCAAACCTCTCGGGGAAAACTCACACCTGTGGCGAATTCATTCTCTGCTCTCCTCTATTACACTTACATAAGGGGCACAACAGAGCCCTCAGTGGTATATGGTAATGTTTGTTGAAAAAGCAGCGAACCATCTTCACTTCAAACTTGCAGGCTTTCCTCAGTTACTAAGAACTGTGTCTCAACTGTAAATTATCATATTTCTGAGCTACTAATGTTAAAATGAATTTATGAGCAGACTCATAAAACCACTGTTACTCTCATTGTGCATGACTTTCTTGTTCTACCCAGATCTGCGAGCAATCTGTGTAATGGCATGACAAGTCCAACAGTCATGAATTCTCATCACCATTCCACAGTGTTGCTATTGTGCCAAGCCACCACATAAGGCAGGATTTCCGGTGCTTACTCATAAATTCATGGAGGACATCTAGTCTATTAAACATGTAAATGGTCACTCAATAAAGATTAGTTGGCGTTGGTGCTGCTATTCTGCAATTCCTTTCTGGAAGCCAGTAGATTTAATACTTCACTCATAACAGCCCAAAGACAGTGCAGTTTTGGTAAAAACAGCATTTGTAGAGTTGTTTTTGTTGTTAAGTTTTCTTTAATATTGAATTATACAAGGAATATTTTAATTGTCTTAATTTATTTATCATCTGTGCAGCTCTCATGATAGGAAATACACAAGGGTTAGTAGACTAACAATGCTCATAATATATAGGCTAGTGTAGTTTATTTTGAAACAAATATGTCATCTATTGACGAAAGGTCTATTTCGGAAAGATGTCACCGTGCATGCAGGTTATTCAGCTGCATGTATGTGTTGGCACTCCTTGCTCATTTAACCAGCAGAAATAAACTAAACTTCAACTGAAGAAGTGCTTCATAAAAAGACACATTTAAAAATCAAAAGGATAAAAATGGTACAAAGAGGGGCACCCTGGTAGCCTAAATGATTAAGGTTCCAGCCTTTTACTGCAATCGCCCCAAGAGGTCTTTGTTGCATGTCACTCCCCATCACCTTTTCCCCTCATTTCCTGTCATGTCTCAACTGTAAGCTGGGTCTAAAATTACTACCCGCTGTTTGCCAGTAAAAATTATGCTGGTAAATAAAATAAATAAGTCAGCTGCCATTGGCAGGTTGCTGAGACAGGCCCACTCCACTACAAACTTGCATCAATTCAACGCAGTAGTTGGTTGACCATGTTTGTTTTGCATTGAATCAGCATGCTGGTAGAGGCACGCAACGTATGACCGTCAAAAATTTTGAATTGGAGTAGATCAGATTGGAGTATAAGAGCAGGGTGGAAGTATTTTTAAAGAAAATTTACAGAGAAATAGTGCTTCACAGATAAGGGGGTAAAATGAGATCTTGTATATTAATTAAAACGGAAACATTTCCACCACTGTACAGGAATAAACTGAAAGATACGTAAGCCCGATAAATATTTCTTCCCTTTTAAGTTCCTGGACTACCTTCGAAATGGAACACTGACACAAATAAAACATGTCTAGAGGAGTGCACCCTGAGTTTCAGAGGTTGAGGAGAGTTAGCAGAGGTTGCTGTGCTTAGCCAGTATAAAAAATGGAGGCCTGTATTGAGTTTGTAGGCCTGCAGCTCCAGGCAACGGTGATAAATCCACCTGTGAGAGAGCTTGTATCAGACAGGCCCAGGCCACTGGCAGATAAATCGACTGGCCCGTGCCCTGACTGGGAGACGCACCCCTGTGGGCTTCCCTGCCGCTGAGAGTTATATTTCCAGCTCTGTCCCTCGTAGGTTGGAGCAGCGCTTCAGGACACGAGCAAGCTAAATGAAACACTAATGCACCAAGTTTCCCATCAGAAATTTCCATAATTCATTTCCACACATTTCCTTGAGAGCACACTGTGGGATTTGAGGGAGGGGCTGGGAATCTAAATGTACCAGCTGTGTGAAAAGAGTGTCTGATCAACAGCTCAGTGGCTGGGGCCTTATGGTGAAAGCCAGCCACCTGACCTTACAGGTGTATTCCCTATCTTTCTAACAAGGAGCGTTTTCTTTTTTCCATCAGAGTGCAGACAGGGTTTCTATAGTCGAAATGTGCTTTGCCTCCTCCCCCAATCTCTTTGGATTTAGAGTTTACACAGTTGAGAAAATCTATTATTTTATGTTGTGCATTTCAAAGAAATCCCCTTTCTCAGCCATTTCATTTTCATCAATAAATAAGCCAGATTCTGCTCTTTCATTCAGCGCTTGAATCTATGTTGAATGATTTGAGGGGCTTAAAACTGCTTCAGCAGTTCTCTTTGTGTTCCTGGTTAAATGTTTCCCTCCAGTTTGTTTTTGTTGCTGTTAAACTACTTACTAAAACCATTTGTTCTCGGGAAAAAATAATTCTCTCTTGGATGGCAGAGCAATGAAGATATTACTTTTGATGTTGTTCTCTCAGACCAAAGGCTGTTTGTGTCTGTTGGTATATTGAACCAAAGCCTGAGATGTCCAATATTACTCTCTGCTCAAAAAGTTCAGAAAAAATATTTCATAAAAGGCCATTTCAAGTTTATGATCCCTCAGAAGTGTAGCGGTCCCTAACTCTTTGTTCGTGGATTATTACTATTCATCCAGAATCCAGACAAAAATAATGTTAAATAATGCTGAAAGAGAATTATTCTTTATAGACATTCAAACAGAATGCATACAAAAAAGTAATAATTTCTTCTATAACAATATTTTTTAAGATTGGTCCAAAATCCTCTACCCATAATAGAGCAGTAATGAGGCTTTGCAAGCATTGTTGGATGGAGAACAAATGGTTTGTACCAACAGTGTTTAGAACACAGAAATAGTCTGAACACCAGGTGCTGTAGAACAATATTCCCTGCAGTGTGATGAATTGGTTGACTAAAGAGGGTATTCATCCAAAAGCACCATAGTCTGCAATATGTGATTGCTAAACCTGACAAAGTCGAAGAAAAATGGCATGTTCTTACAACCTGTGATACATCTACTGTATTCTGAAAGATTATAATGACACATCTATTTCACAATGTCAAGAACGAACAAATCATATTTTCTATCAAATATCAACAATCCTCATGATTGTCACAGTAAGTGTTCAGAATCATCAGAAAATAGTCCCACCATCCATAAATAACAGTTATGGATGATGGGATGTCACTGAAATGCATCTTGTTTCTTTAAGCGACATCGTGCCAAAGCCACAAACAGAAAGGGGGCTTTGGTGCTAAAATTAAGACAAGTTTACTCTCTCATGTTCCATTGTCTGGAAAACAATCCTAATAGTCTTTTTTTCCTGGGTTTGTAAAGACTAAGAAAAAAAGGAAAACAATCCTCCAGGGGAGCTTTTGCCCGAGGTAAGACACAGGTGGATGGAGCCCAGAGCAGGGTCACAGTAAAGATTTATACTATGTACAAAGTAAAGAACAGAAGAAAAATGGCTGTTCAAGTGGCGTCTCAGTGAAGCGAGTGAAACAGCTGTTCACGGAGTGAGGAAGTGGTCAGGTAAGACAGGCCTGGAAATAATAATCACAGGCCCATCTGCTGACCTGGGACTGCATGGCCCCCGGGCTCCCAGCACAGGCCCTCCGTATGGAGTGCAGCACAGCCCTCGCCCCAGGAAACCTGGCCACGCCGCACTAGGCTGCTGACACTGCCACATGCTCTCTTTCTGTGGCCGGGAGAGCCTGCAAGCCTGTGTACTCTGTCTATATGATAGACTCAAGTTAAGGTGCCACTGCAGATACTATCTATAACCGACTGACTGTTATTAAATGTAGTGCACTGTAGGACACTATTTATACTGTATGTGCACCTCAGGGGAGGATGTTTAAACTTAAAGGAACAAAAGATCCCAAACAAACCCCTGCTAAGAGTGATGATAAATTGTTGTTTTACCATAAGTTCCATTTAAAGAAATTAGTTCATTAGATACGAGGACAAAAGTTTTGGAGCAAAATGACCAACAACAGGGGGATCGGGGGCCAGTCTCGTTCCAACTGCCAAACTACTTAATTCTGATCATTAATTTAGTGACTAATAGCGGTGTAAGATGGCATTTTAATGTAACGTCGGATTAAAACACATTTATCATATTAGAGAGCATATCAGTGATTTCCTGGCTGTGCATCCTTGATGGTTTCTCCAGGAACAAATCAATATTGTGCTGTAATTGAGCGATGAGGAGGGTGAGAAGTGTGAACAGCCTAATCATAATTAAAGAGCGGGAGCTGCTGAACGTGAGGGTGAACTAAGGCTCTGAAAGATAAACAGTGTCAGCAAGAGAAGGCTGCACCACAAGGCAAGCTTTGTTACAACTTTGCTGTGTTGTTGTCTGAACTTACATCAGAGACAAAATTAAAAAGATCCAGGCTACAATCACCCACCATGGCATTTCTGAAAAAACTGCTCTGAAGTAGAGAGCAAGTTAAGACAGCAACAGTGACAAACCCTCAGTTTATAGAGCTTTTATAATGGGTAAAGACTTGTTATGCTGTGGTGCTATACACACAATATTAAGATTAATCATAATTAGTCCCCATATTCACTTCACAGTCTGAAATGTGATGCAGTTAAACTTCAAAACCACTTAAAGGAAGCAGATGCTTCCTCAAAATCCACCTGCTCACACTTAAACAAGCTCCCACTTAATCAACCCTCTCTGCCTTTTCTGTCTCTCACACAAACATGCACACATCATCACACACACATATTCTTTGCTCTATGACATGCCGTCAAAGCTTGCAACACAAAAGCACCTTTAATGTATTGGAAGAAAAGTGGTAAACAGATTTGCATCACTACCCCACATTATCTGCTGACACCCAGAAATGATTTGTTTTATGCACACTTGGCCTTGAAGTTTGCAAGCAGGTTGTCAGTGATGATAGAATTGAGGTAAATGGTGTAGACTGAGAAAACAACAACTTTGCTGAGGTCCCCACTTTGAGCTGGAAGGCGAACTGCTTAACGCAAAAGGCAATTTTAATTGTATCGATTCAGCCATACAAATGTAGAATTCTCTTCAAAAGTGTGCAAGTCAGCAAGGTTTCTGTCTCCCTAATGCAGCCAAGAGGAGCTAGTTTATTTTGTAAAGCCCCCTCAACCCAAGTAGACAGCACACAATCAGGACGGGGTTTTAGTTTCGCATGATCCAACACAATGCTCAAAAGTTATTTGACAGAATAAAAGTGCAGATTGTTCGAAGACCTGTTTAAATATGATCAGCATTGCAAAATGCAAACAGCAAGATAAATATGAATATTTTTGCACTTGCAATTTTATGTCATTCGTCGGGGAGGGAATAGCAAGGTGGCCTTTCTTCCTCTTTTACTAGCTGAAAAACATTCTTTTGTTGTGAAACAAATGAAGAGCCTTCAAAGATGTGCTATCAGAAAATAAACCATGCAAAAAAAAAAACGACAAACGCTGGACAAAGAACCTACAATTATGACTTCGAGCTTTCTTGTGCATTACAGGAAATAGGATTTCTAGTTCTCAGTTGTATTATTATATTATTATAACATTCACTATCTATTTGAGAGTGATTCACATGCCTATAATCTATACTTTTGTTTATTCCATATTATCTGTCAGATGGTAATTCAAAGCAAAGCCATTGCCCACGCATTAACAAACATTCCACAGGGGTCAGGGGGTAATCAGATATTATAAACTGCTCTTACATTTAGGTTATAAACTTTAATTACATATAAGACATTATCCATTTCACCCTTTTCTGACTGTTTTTCTGTTTGTTTGTTTTTTGTTTGAATTGAGTTTCTGATTAATAAATACTTAATAGAAAGTAGAGCTGCAGCAATGAATCAATTAGTTAATCAATAGAAAATTATTTATTAACTATTTTGATGACCAACTCGTCATTTCAGTCATTTTTTTTAAGCAAAAATGTCATATCTTTGTTGGTTCTGTGCACTTAAATTTAAGGATTTTCTGCTTTTCTTTGTCATTAATGTCCTTGGGTTTTGACTGTTGTTTGGACAAAAAAATTGAAATCTGAAGATGTCACTTTGGGCTCTGGGAAAATGTTTTCACATGCTTTGTTACATTTTGTAGACTAAACGATTTAATCAGTTAATTCTGAAAAACGATCGGCAGATTAATCAATAATGAAAATACTTGTTAGCTGCCGCTGCCATGTACTGGAATGTAATGGGATTCTATCAGTCTGTCACTACCAGCATGCCACTGTCATACTATTAAAATCCAGCTATGCAATGTCATAATGAAAGAAGGACCAATGAAGTGATGAGAATTTAGCAGTTTGAAAACTTTGCTTGTACAAATGCAAATGAACACTGTCACTGTAAATGTTATTTATTAATGATCATATTAAATTATGTGAAAATGAACCACTGTTAATGCCAACTGCATGGGGGTTTTCAAAATTCATGAACAAATCAGTTAAGTCGCTAAGAAACAGTAGTTAACAGTGACATTTTGATTTCATGAGGCATTCGTCTTATTATTTATTAAAGTCTATTTATTTAAAGCTACCAGTAAAAGCTATGAGAAGGGGCATTTCCACAGTTGTACAGGGATGTTCTACAGCTTCAATTCACATGATAGCATTTCTACATTTAGTACATTGAGCATATTTATGTTTACATTTATAATATGAAGTCATATCTGTGCAAAACTCTTTGTTTGGATTGTTCTGACTTTTCTATATGCGTCTCTGTTTGTATAAGAGTGCTTGTGTACTCGCTTGCCCACGTGTTTACGAGTGCCTGCTTTTTGTGTATAGGCATGCAAGTCTGGGAATGTTTGTGTCTTTGTTTACACACACAGCCTTTCTGACCATATGAGGCTGCCTTACATTGACATGTAGTAGATGACAGGCCCGGTCTGATGGGGATGGTCATTTCCCAGGTAGATCTGGGCACACCGTGAGGGATGGGCTCTGTGTGGCTGTCACTAGACATTACCAGACGGCACATACAGCTCCACACACACACACACACCGCAAGCCCATGAAGATGATCACATTTGATACACAGATGACATTCTATCCCTGCTGTGACAACACGGGCTCATTTTTCTGCTCTGACATCCGTTGCTGTGTGGGTGTTATTCAAGTCAAATCTATCATTTTAATGGAGAAGTAGTCAGACCTGAGGATTATTTGAGGGATAAATATATCATCGTCTGTTCGTTCGGTATCGACCGAGTGTCATTGTGCCCCTGACTAACTCTTTCAAGACGAATGCCTTAAGATATAACATACATAGATGCAATAGGCCCCATAGCATAAAAAACATCAAGTTAACAAGGAGAAGCGAGCTGTAGAACCATTTGCACAGGCTCAGATAAACTCTTTAGCATAACCGCAGAGGGATAATGAACAGGGTAATTATGTTATCCTTAGTGAGTACAAAGAAACAATAGACCCATCAATTAAAAATCCTCAGGACTGCTCTTGTTTAACGCCATGAGTGTAACAAAGTGAATTGTCCACCATGATTTCAGCTTTTTGTAAACGTCTTTAGCACAGTAGATCTGATGAAACTCCAATTTGCCAGTAACCAGTGCACGGGGGCACAATGGAGTATTCCAGCATATTGCTTAAACCATGGCCTCTGAAAGCACCACTAATTGCATCTGGGATTTGGTTATCCAATCCCACAGTGCATTGCAGCCGGGCGAGGAGCAGGGGGGTGAATTAGAGGCTGGCGGGGTGAAGCTTCTGCTTGCTGAAGCCTTGACAGTGCTTTGTACTGAATGATTGTTCTCCAGACAGCTGACGGAGGTAGCGGCGCACGCAGAGTTGTTTGAAAGCCCAAAAGGATATGCGGCTGCATCATCAAAGTCCAGCAAGTCTTCCATGTGTCAGGGAGAGATTAAGCTCTTCCAGAGAGGGCAACGCCTCTGATCACTCTATTCAATCGATGGGATTTGAATAAAGGAATAAAAGATCAGGCATTGTGTATCTGGGTGCTGTGCAACCGCTGGATAGGATTAAGGCATGTTGGAGCTGTAACAGTGACAGACGCCATCAATCACAAGTTCCCTACACTAGTTAGCTAAAGTTGATATTAGCCCTAAATAGGACACATCTGTTTGTTGCTGCACACTCTCTGACTTTAATTAATTCTCAAGTCATTTTATTTTTAGGCACGGGTTTTTATTTGTTGCTGCTCCTGTACATGTGCACAAAAATGTAAATTGCATCCTTCCTTTGCTCTCAGTGTGGGGCTCACATACACTGTGATACTGCAAATTAAGCACGCACACACACGTTCACATGCACAGCGGAGCGCACGCGGACACACACACACACACGCAAACACAAACAATATGAAAGTCACTGTGCAAACAAACTTTGGTCTGGTGGTCTGCTTCGGCCTCATTTTCCTGGCTGAGTTCTCTATCATCGCCCAGCGTCTCCTCCACAGGCTGTGTCAGATAATAGCTTCCTTTCTCCACTTTTCAAGAGAGAATGAGTCTATTCCCTGGGAACTGAGTTCAAGGGCAGGTCTCTGTAACCCAGAGAGACAGACTCTTGCCAAGACCTTGGCTTTGGATCCTGGAAATGGCCTAGCAGCGTGTTTCATGCCTGATTTGAACGCGTACGCCGCACTGACCAGGAGCCCCAGCTCTCCCACATCAGACCTAGGTGTGCAGATCCAGTTCAGGTACTTGGACTGTCCTTGCCATCTTAACCTCTAAGTCTAAACCACCACTAATTGTTCTGACTGTCATCCTCTTGCATCAGAAAAAGTGTTAGTTTCTTGAGTTGGGAGTGTGTAATACCAACTCAACTGATGCTCTCACTTGTGCTGTTATTTTTTCCTCTATTGTCTTCTCTCTCTTAGCCCTATCGTCTCCTCTTTTCACCCATCATGTCCCACAGTGGGGCATAATTACTAGAATCCTTTGCCTGGCTATGCTCCTCTATTATTAGCCTAGCGTTTAAGCCCTCTCCCTGGTCAGATGGTCAACGCTTGAGGGCAATATGTCACACTACATGGGCACAAAAGGTAGCCAAACAATGCCTATTGAGGACCAGGTGCCATTGCAGTAATACCATTTGGCTAGCATTCACTATTGTGGTGCACTGTGCCTGTTGATACAGTACATTAATTGCTAGTGGTTTCAAGCAACCATCTTAATTAATGCACCCATGGACAAGGTGTGTGCACTCAACTGTCCACAGAAGCTATTATGACTGTTCTCTGGATTAGCTAGTTGGCATCCTTGAATGACTCATATAAAGACACAATGACAGAGAGGAGAAATATGACTACATCCCACATAAAAGAATACGAGTAGCATCGTTGTAGCATCATTACGATGGCTTTTCATCATTATGCTGCATGAAAGAAATGGCCGATTTTTGCAGAGATATTCTTGGCGATCAAGCCAGCCTCCTTAATGATGTTTTGGAGCTTAGTGTTCACTGACAAGAATGAATTTGATTGGTATTTTTGACATTCAGTCTTTCTTTCATTTTTTAAATGGGTCCTCTATTTTCAACAAAGTATGACATAAAGCATCAAAATGTTCTGCACTTTATGTCATAACAGAACAATTGTGTCCCTGTTTGTATCCAATTTAAACGAGAACCCAGTGATGCCAATCCAGTGATAGTGCACACTAATGAAGCAAGTTTATTGGTTTCTTTGAAACAAGTGAATAATCACACTGCATGTATGATGGCTGCAAATGCAATGATTTATCCGATATATCAGGGAAAAACGCAAATCCTCACATTTCACAAGTTGAAACTGGATTATGTTTAGCATTTTTCATGATAAATAGAGCTAAAAAGATTTGTCAATTAATTAGTAATTAGTCGACTGAAAGAAAATTAAATATTTTGATAATCGATTCATTTTTTTCATTTTTCCATCAAAAACGTCAAACATTTTCCGTTTCCAGAGTCTTTTTTTCTTTTTATACATTTAATAGAATAAACAATGAACCAATTGATTGAAAACACATTTTTACAAAAATTGGTACATATTACAGCCACTGTAAATATCAATGTTTTATCTTATATCACCCATAGCTGGTAATCTTTAGTACAAGTGTTGGAGGATTTTTAGACACAAGGCCATTCAATTATTGGCTTGTTTTTTTTGGATGCTGAACTTTGAAACTGACTGTGCGTTTGCTAAACCCTCCACAGGCACTAAAGGTGGACGTAAAGGTGTGATGAAGAGGATAAAGGCCTCTCCAGGTCTGGGTCAGGCCTCCTGCAGCAGCAGCTTGCCTCCTGGATAAGAGCAGCAGACCCCGGTCTCTTTACTTACAGCCCGCTGGAGCAAGAGGTCGACACACACCTGAACCCTTCCCCAACACAGAGTGGGCCGCGGGGCCCAGCAACACACAGGACAGCCGACCCGCTTTGACCTCTCCTCTGCTCTGGGGCCCCCTGGGACCCCCGACAATAAGCTCAGGGACCACTCGCAACCTCTCTGTTAGCACACTCTGCCCCCTCAGCACCTCAGCCAGACAGTGCTGCACTATTCAAAAAACACACACCCACTCAGGCGCGTACACTGTACACATAAACAAAGAGTCACACTCAAACATTATACAGGCATCGCATACTGCCTCATGCAAACACAATCTGTCACACACAGCCATGTAGTGCATCTCTCCCTCTGTGTCTCTCTCACTCACTCACTCAGGCTCTGTCTCTCCCCTCTGTCTGTCTGTTTCATGTGGAGCCAGGTGGAGCTCAGCGTTAAACTGGTGAATATCTCCATCTTGTGGACAATGTTTGTTTAATATGAGACATGTTGAGGGGCAAATGTTTTATTGTCTGGTCAGGGAAGGTCAGAGCACCAAAATACTTTAATACAGGTCTACTCTTCATATAGGCTGCAGCAACACATAAAAAACGAGGAATATCAGTGCATCTACACGGTAACAGCAATTATTTTCTTGAATTTATCATGTGAGCCAATCTCTGTTGTAAACAAGGTATGTTCATGTGTGAAATCATTTGTCCACAGCCTCCCAGGGTCAAAGAGGCGGCAGGGTGACTTTATCTTGAATGTCACTTTGTTTTTGGTTGGTTAGACAGTACCCTCTCTTGGATTGGCTTCTCGGATGAAGGCACAGGTGAGGCCCACAGAGGAGCAGCCCCCTCTCTCCACAGCGTTTCCTCTGCTAAAACAGCCCTACATTTTAATATGCAACATCTGTGCCGGGAGAGCCTTCCAAAATGGCTGCTCCTTAGAGGATGACGGTAGAGTCTGCTCAAACTTGGGGTTGGGGCATTTGGTACTGCAAGGTTCTGCACAGATGTTAGCATTCACAATGTCACTCTGTCCTTTGCTTCGGTACCCAGGGAGGTCTATTTTAAGGGAGGGTGGTGTGTTTTCTTCCTTACTTCCCTGAGATCACTTTATCTGTAACTGTCATTGTAAAGAATTCTAGGTAGACTTGTTCAACTGAACTGGGACTGCTGTCTCTGATCAGTAAAGTATGAAGGAGCTTTCTGCCTGTTAATTTATCAAATGGTACCAGTATATGGTAGCAATGCGATGACGATGTACTATGTAGTAGCGAAACACAGCAGCAGTTACAGTACAATACATCAGGCAATCATATTAAAAGCCCTCAAAGAGATACTGTAAAGAGAATGGTAAAGGATGCCAAGACAAAGCCACTGTTGTTTCCCGAGTCACCCAGTCGCATTCGTAGAGGAGCATTAGCTCAGTCGCACAGAGCTGTGTTTGTGCTGTGCTTTCACAAAGAATTGAGAATATTTTCTGAACAGAGATGCCATGACCTAAAGGCTGCTTGTCAGTCGGATTATTCAACTGATTCTCAAACAAGACTCTCGACAAGGCTGCGAAGAATCAGGGAGGGTAAGAAGGGGGCCAAAAGAGAGAAAAAGCAAAAGCAAGGAGAGGGACATGTAGGGCGCCTAATGCATCGCTTACACAAAGAAGATGTTCATATTTAATGCCCATCATTAAGGCAGGGTTTGAGCATGGAAGACGCTTCTGCTATTTTCCCACACCCCTTGAGCCAAGTCCTTGTGACAGCCCTCCACTGCATCCCGGCAAATTATCCGCATGAGCTGCGGCGAACAAAAACAGCCCAGTGCGGGGGAAGTGAGGCCCAGCCTCAGCTCCACTCCTGTGATGGGGAGACACGTCACTTTGCATCAGCTCCAGCCCTCCAAACCACATCATCTGCAAGTGAGGAGAACAAGACCGCTCCGTAGGGAAAGGACAGTTGAAGAGAACGAGGCAGATAAGAATAAAGGAGATAAGAAATGCTGGAGAGGCGTGGGGAGGAGGAGGGTGAGAAGAGAAGAGAAGAGAAGAGAAGAGAAGAGAAGAGAAGAGAAGAGAAGAGAGGAGAGGAGAGGAGAGGAGAGTGTTGAGGCTTTATGACACTTTGGTGTTCCCTAGGTGAAGTCAGTGATAATCAGTGGAATTGAAACATTATTAACTAACAGAGCCATGATACTGGTTTCTGTAAAATGTTTTAGCCAGATGATTTGTCATTGCCTTGGGCTTTAAACTGCATGACAAATGAATCATTTAGATTTGCTAAGTGAATATGTAATCCCCAGAGTACACAACATGTAGTCTAAGTGTGAAAGAAAATAATTAGACACACAACAAGTACTTGCAGTGCATCAATAAGCAAACTGCTCCTTGTATTTCATTTCTCTTCTTTACATGCTCACAATACAAGTAACACCAAGGGTCTCACTACAGATATCTGATCCACTGACTTGTGCATTGTAGGATGTGCCTTGCCAGTTTCAGCCAGTGGTTGGTGCTAAGCAATCCAGTGTTAAACAGAGTCAGGGCACTCTCTGCTGGACATTGCTGAACTTGCAAGACCAGAAATCTAATAAAGGTAGACACTGTGGGGTATTTTTTGCTTCGCTGGGTACTACTTGGTTTTAGATGTTTAGAAAAGTACAGATGCCGGTGGCCTCTTTCTCAAGGATATATTCCGACGTCCAAGGAGACTTGAGAAAAATTGAGTTACACCAAAATAAACCTGTCTTCCAAGATGCATGTGCTCCAAGCCTAAATTGGCCTATTTAAAGGCATAACCATAGACAGCCTTTGAATAATATTGACTTGCAAACTGCACTCGGGTCAAGGACAGGGAAGCTAGACCATGTTAGTTGGCACAAGAGTGATGGAAAGTAAACCAGATACATTTAGGACCGGCGCAAAATAAAAAGTCAAGTAGTCTGCTATTTTTACAAATAATGAATGACCGGATTGGATTTGTATCTGCTGTGAGGAAAATAAGCTCAGAGGAAAAACAAAAAACATTATTTATGAAAGTGTGGTAGTATTCTGTAGGAAAATTCAATCAATACTCTAATGCTTACTTGCCATGTTTGAAAATTAATTAAATTTTAAAGCAAATTAGTGCTCCAACTTTTTTTTTTCTTTTTTCTTTTTACAGTACATTTCTGCATCATGAATCTATTACTTTCATTGTGTGCTGGTGCTATTTTTGCGAGCTTTAATGATCACAAGAATTATGTGCTTTAGAGGAGGATAAAAATATTGCAGCAAGCCGCGAAACCCAAATATGACACCGACTGAGGAATCTGCTGTTTTATGTGGTCGTGGATGTCTTTTGTGACACTAAATGAGATTTTTATATTTGACACTTTCTTCATTAATTAAGAATTAAGTGAGTTCATTGTCTTTGCCTGCAATATGGGTACGGATGCAAGAAATCTGGTAATGTAACCAGCAAGACTAATGTAATTTTTAAATCAGTAATAAAAGAAATAAAGAGATATCGCAATATATAATAATATGCTTTAAAAATATGAAATAAATCCTGGCTTCTACACTACTGTACATCTTAAACTGTGTCTCCTCTTAGAAAAACATGTTTAGAGTCCAGTAATCCTTCCATTCTTTATTCCTTGAAAGCCTTCTGATACTACTACAGCACTGGTCCAGTATTTATTGAACACACACAGAGTACGTGCAGGCTGTCTGTCTGAATCATTGCTCTCTTGCAGCAAACCACTCTGTACAGCCGAGCACACTATCCATATTCATGTGATTTTTGCCGGAAGGCATTGGTGTCTACTAAAAATAGCATGGTGAGAGAAAGGGTCTCACACTGTGTATCCTAACATTCATGAGCCTGGTAACTGTGATTGGTTGTAAACGCGTGTTGCTTTGCTGAGACCATACTTCATGTTGTTGAGTAAACACTTGTAAATAATTGCTGTGGGCCAGAATAAAGAGATTTTTGAGGTGCGTGGTGTAAATCAACAGAGTCATTGCCTGGCATTCCTCAATTTTCTTTCATTTGTTTGCGCACGTGAATGGAGAGATCTCTGGATAGTCGGTGCATTTGTGTGCAAGGGGGAAGCTGGTACATGTCCATTCCTGCCTGTGTGTGTGAGTGTGTGTGTTTGTGCCTTTCTATGTAGTATATGTGTGAGCCCAAGCGCAGATGTGCCTGCACACAGGGTTAGTTTTGTGTAGAAGGGAAATTAGCAAGTTGAGCTGAGAAAGACTGATCGCATTCAACCCTTTTAAAATATGTTAAGTGGGCAGCGAGTGTACATTTAAAACTGCAATCCAGCGTCTTGTGCACTGGGTTTCCACAAAGACAAATTGGTTCTGGCTCAGACTGAGTTGAAGTCAAATCACCAGCAGATGGCAGCACACATCAAGCTGCTGTTGAAGTACAAACTCCCTGGTTACAACATTTTACTGGTCTTCACAGTAGGTTTCACCAAAAGGTGACTATACTGACAATTAAGTATTGCCATTAGCTACAAATCACCATTATTGAAATAATTATCTCATCATACACTTCTGGGTAATTAAAAGTCTTCACATTAAATGCCAAATCAAAGTAAACCATTACATTTTAAGTGTATTTAAATCACAGCAGTTGGTGGATCAATAATGTTTCCCACCAGTAAGCATCATATTCTACTTTTAGCTTTGCTCTTGATCAGTCAAATGTACTCAAACGTAACTAATCACACGGCTAATTACCGGTAGCAATGTGTAATGGAACATTCAGAGCCACTTTGGAGGTAGTTTGCTATTCTGAGCCGAATACTTTACATACAGATTTTCTTGGACCAAAAGGAAGTGTGTTACAAGTGTATGCAGGCCTGTACTAATGTGCCAAAGATGCAGGTCATTTCCTCTTTAAAGGAAAAAAAAAAGTCTGTGTTGCCTGAGGATATACTCTGACTTCACTAAAACCGGACATGGAAACTCTGACATTGTGTCTCTGTGCCTGGGAGAATAACGAGGCAGCTGTGTGGGTGTGTATATATAGCAGATAAGGACCAATCAGACCTGAGAAGGACCAGATCTATTCAATTATATTGAACTCTTTTAAGTTCTATACTGAAATGAGTAGGCATTCATATTGCTGTTAATGTCATTCTCACTTGCACAGAACACAAATGTGGTAAAATGATAATCATATCCTCCTCACAAAAGGCCAGCTGCAGGAGGTTTCACCCCACTGGGCCATACTAGGATGACTTATATCAGATAACGCCTGATCTTTATTTCATCCAGACAGTCGGGGATTTACTGATCCCTTTGGTGTTTTTATTCGGAAATGATGAGATTCACTCCTTCCCGAGTGTCCTTATGAGACCTTGTATAAATCTCCAAATTCCCTGCCACAGATCATCCCCCATATGTTTTTTCCTTCTGACCATTTGAACTGAAACATAAATTAGTCAACTTAATGAGCTATTAATGGATATAGGACTAAAGTCAAATCAAATGATTTTTATTTATGTAGCCCAAAACAACAATGGACAGCAATGCAAAAGGGGACTTTGTAGTAACGACGGTAAAGAGATTTATCAATCGAATCCGTAGCTCCCCTTTGCTTTACAGAGCTTTATAGATTATTGCTTTCATTGTTTGGTTGTTCAGCCCATGATTTTTACTGTTATGGTTTTGTCTCACAGCATGTTTTTCAGGTGCAACAGGCAGCTATTATCATAAAAAAAGGTCTAAAAACCTAACCGCTCGGCACCAAATAACAGACCAGGTAGTGAAGCATTTAGAAGCTGAAGAGCCAGATATTTCCCTCAGGGGAGAAAAAAACAGAGCTCGAAGACAATGAATATTGGGCTTACATTGTTGTTTAATACAAATACCAGCATTGGAAATCCCCCTGATACAGCCTATAATGCTGGACCGAGTATCGGCAAGTATAGAGTCTACATGTAATTGATTAGCCCCGACACAGGACCCTATCGTTTCCAAACAGCATTACAAACACCTGTATGCAACTAACAGATTTTTTACTCCACATGTAGCCAACACCCATAAGCGGCAAGCGACTTACAGGTATGTAACTTCAAGCACGTGTCAGCAAACTCACATTTATATTTCTCTTCTTTTTCAGATATGACAGATTTTAATTAATAAAATAAAGTTCAATGGCATTCATTCTCTGCATGTTTTTGTTAATGTTTTTACAATAGGGTTTAACCTGAGCCAGGCCGGACAACAATGAGAGCATATCGCATCCATACAGGGTTAGTTGGTCATCAAGCTCTGCTTAAGTCTGATAACGACCCATTCATTTGAATCAGGTGTGTTGGGGCTGGAGACATCTAAAACATGCAGGGCAGGGGTCACTGAGGATGAGGACTGAAGAACGCTGTACTATACCAAGTGCTTCCATACCAATAGTAGGGCAAAAATACAATGATTTACCTGAGTATAAAGCGTATCCTGTATATGGTGGCCATTTTAGGACATGTTAGTCCCGGCTGCCATCAGTCTAGGTTGACAAACTTTATTTTGTCAGCCGCAGGTGCGCTGTGAGAGCCTCATCTGTACTGTAAGCTGATTAGGCCTTTTTCCCAGCAGACATTTTGACTTGTCACAGCACAAAACACACAGGTGTTACTAATAACATTAACGGTGGCTCTGTTCTACTCGAGCGCTCCAGTGACGAGCATATTGCACAATTTGTCATTTCATCCAGTGGAAGTGATGGTCAGTGCCGGCTTAAAATGACAAGGTACGACTTGAATGCTTTGTACACTTTGCTTATAAGAAAGAGAGAGGACAGATAACAGATTTGTTGGCATCAGAGTTTAGTGAATACATGTGTTTTCTAGACCTCTGTCGAAACTTAGTCACTCAGCCCATGTACATTTACATTATACACTGCTTGAAAGTCTTGTACTGTAGACTGACATAAAGGATCTGCAACACCAGTAGACAGATTACATAGTACAGTTCAGTAAAGGGATCTTAATTTTGATTAGATGCAATACCAATTTTTATGATAAGCTTCAGACATCTCATCTGCATTTTTCTCAACAAAACTCCCTTTCACCACTCCTTGCACCCCAGGGCGCAAACAGCACGGACACATTTCTGCATGCAGCAACACACAAACACAAACACACACGCGCCCTTTATCTGCACTGCAGCACTGACATGTGTACCAACACATGCAGCCTCACATGGTGAGAAACATGTGCCCTGCTGAGATCTGAGCTTTGTGGCCTTTGAAACTCTCGCTTTCAACACGCTGCATGAAGCAAAGGATGCCCAGCTGTGGAAAACATGCCGTATTGTAGCTCTCAGGGAGATACTAGGGGCAATGATTCACCAATTGAATCAATTAAGGTTTTGATCAGAGTGGAAAAGCAGTGATTCACTAAGCTTCCAGCAGATTTGGATGCCTGCATGCTGATCATAACACAGTTTTCTTTCCATTGTGCATTGTGACAGTGGGGAAAAACAGCAAATTAGGCAAATAATTATCCAACACTTCACAGAAACACTGGTGTGGGAGACAATGTGGTATGGAGGCTTTGTCGCACTACTGTAAATCAGTCTATGGTCACAGCTTCTTCAGAAGTCTTTGGGTTTAAACTTTCTCTGCCAGCTCACTGTTGCAAAATACTGGATATAAATACAAGCCTAGCAATAAAACATCATAAAACTACCATCCATAATAAATGTCACTGATTGAAGTCTCAATTATGAGTGTAATTATGATGATTATATCATTATTACAATAACCGTGTAATTATGATTAGGTAACCTTATTGACCCTATATTTTCAAGCAGCTCAGCTCTAAACCTGTTGATATTAAAAACTTTTATCAATCTATTAAAGAAACAGCTTGTCAACCAAATTATATGGAACTAGGGCTGGGTAATATATAGATGCTGTATTGTTATATCATGATAAAGTGCTGTCTTTTCCTGTTTGATAGGCAGATAAGCTAGCAGCATTAGCAGCCTAATTTAACGTTAGCCAACCACTGAGCCACCCATAAAATAAAGCTAAAACTTAACTCAATATGTTTAAGTTTAATGCCTACCTTCGTCAATTGGAGCAGTGATATCCAGCGTCTCAGTGGAGAAGAGGTACCATGCTCCGAAGCTAACAGAAGCTAGCTTACTTTTCTTTGGTCCTGAAGTGTACACCTGAAGTTACACCTGGCGTGACAAGCTACAGACAAGACATACACATCTAGGAATGTTGGCCCCAACCACGTTATACTTCCAAAAAACGCTTCTTACATGGTTGAGGTAGCAGGCTCGCTATGAAACGCTAAATGTGCAGCAGCAGCACAAAGTTTTAATGTTAATATGAGGCTAGCATGAAAGCTAGGCAGCAGCTCGCATAGCAAAAGGGTGAGCAGAGGATCAAAGCTTAAAAAGACCGCCCTGCTTCAAAGGGCTCACCGACAGCGCTACTACAGTTGTTTTTACTCTTCAATTTAGCACTATATTTGCAAAACAAATTGCAGATACACTAAAGAATTGAACCTAGCTCCAGTTCATTTTAATTTTAGAATTTTACTGGTAATACAATATCGTGTCGAAAAAATATGCATAAATATAAGAGTGGCTGCTTAAATGTACTTGGAGTCAGTTGTAATTAAACAAAGCTGATAAAAATGTCAGTCTGGCTTCCACCTCTCACTCCTTTGGATTACCTACACACTTCTAACCCTCTCTCACCTTTCACAAAGCATGGAGTGCATAAAAACTACCTTGTTTATCAGAAAAACTGCACAGTGTGTGCCTCCCAGACTTTGAATACTATATCTAATAAGGGTCCCACAGTTTTGACAACCATCGTCAATCCAGCATAATTTTTGCAATTCTTCACCCTCGATATGAAAAACTAAACTCTCTTCACGGCCTGTACACACTGTTATACTATCACCTGTTGAGAAAGAGATTTGAGATGGTTTAATCTATGTGCGTATGTATGGTTAATGACATTTTGAGGCACTGTACTTTGACAGTGTACAGCATAGTACAGGCACAAGCAAACATTTCTGCTCCAAAATGGGAAACCTTTTTAGATTCATAATAAAGTGTAGAGGATTTAATGTGAAAAGGTGTTATTTTATTAGTCCCATGTTATTAATCCCATGGGGCAAGACTTAATTCTAACCCTTTGTGACAAGAATACATGTCTAAAGGTACCTAATTGAAACAAAACTTGGATTGTGAGGAGAAAGCTGCACCTACAAGCTCTGAGCTTTAATTTTTATAACCCGCCCCTCGAACACTGCAGACTCTGCGGTCTTAACATCAACACGAGAGGCAAAACCTTGCTTACAACCAAGGTTGAGGCATTTATTAAGCCAGTATCACTGCCTCAAAAGCAGCCAATTCTTCCCACATCAAATTTATTGCGGCTGTGGTCTCTCACTTTGACTACCATGGAGAATGAGGCTTATGCCAACTTGAAAGTGCAGTCTCTGAGCTTGAAGCGTGAATGTTTCATGGTAGAACTCGGCCATCTTTCCCGAGGCAAACTCTTTCCTATAGTGCCCTGCGCTGTGAAACACTCGTACAAAATGACACTGTGATTTACCCTGGCCTGTATCAGTCGGTTGCCCAGTAAACCAAATTGGCAAACAGAGACCCATCACCTAGCTTCCATGTTTACCCTCACTTAAATAACACGACTAGAGGCCGTGGGCCATTTGTTATCTCTTGCCCCTGATGCACTGTTATATTTACAGCCCTTTTATGAATCCTATGACGATACAGTATGTGCATGTACCAGTGGGAATTGATTTTCTGTGAAGTCTGTGCACTTCAAACTACACAGCACTGAAGATCTGAAAATCATAGCCTAGAACTTAAGGTATTGTTATTAAATGTACACCAAAGTAAGCAACAAGTCCATTCAAAACAGTTAAATATTATTAAATTACCATACCAGTTACCAATTTGGGTTGTGCAACAGTTCTGGTAGCAAATGAGCAAAAGAAATTCTTCAAATCTGTGAATAAGGGAGCAGGTTTCAATTTTACTTTCCAGTTGCTTTAAAATAACTGAGACTTTTATCTGCCTCCTTGTTTCTTTATAATGAAAATGGCAATTCAATGAATTTGCTGTTTGTTGAACTACAATGACATTGGATTTCTCCCCTAAATTATGATAATTAAGTTGACAAATGACACAGGATGAGACCATAAATCGACTCTCCCCAAATAAACAATTGGCTCTACGGTTCACAACTTTGATATTCTCGCAAAGTCAAGGACGAACAAAGTCGAGGGAATCGGGACTGTGAAACCCCTCTGCGGTTTGGATGTTGGTTTTATAAGTGGATCACAGTAAGTAGGACAGCTAAGATGACACAGACAGACCTAGATGTGTCTCACTGCCTCTTCCTCCTAGGAAACCTGGTCAAGTACCAGAGTGTGTGTAAAGTGGGCAGACAAAGCATACTGGCTAATGACCAAAACGTGTCAATGAAAAGAGCTTTGATCTGAGGCTGTGAACAATATCAGTACTTTTTTTTAATATCACCTTTTTAAAAAGAAACAATCTCCATCACTAGTATTAAAAGTACCGAAGTTACAAAAAAAAACTACAGCTACAGAGCTACAATCACATTTGCAAACCAAGGCTGGGTTGACTGTCCTGTTTTATTTGCTTTTTCTTTCTGCTGTGTGTTTGAAAGAGGTAACGAGAATCATTTTTACACTAGTATTATATCAAAGTTATAAATTCTGGTTTCTTGACAACTTTAGTTTGATCCAAAGAGAGATCTCAGCCATTTGAAATTACGTGAAACTGTCCTTTAAATCCTTTAAAATGAAATAATATAATGTTATTTTATCTAAAAAGGACAGCAGATGAATCACACCCAGGGTTAATGAAATAATGCCACTTTTGGCACTGCTCTTTATCTGTATCAAATCATTAACTCTATTCTGAATATGTTCTATCCGCCTAGACAAAGTCTGTATAATTATATCTGTAGAAATATCTTTTCCAGAACAGTGTTGGCATATTCGCAACACATGATTCCTGCTTTGCCCCCTCGCTACATTTTCGATGCGCAGAAAAGATCTATTGACGCTTGGCTTCGGATGCAAGCAGCAGCATGACTGAAGCTGAGATGCATCTGAATCAAACAGACAGGGACAGCCTCTATCAACTTATGTGTCGAAATAAAAGCATCTCACACATGAAAGGCAGGATCTCCATGGTTTCCCTTGGAGCCAGGCCTCGTTGCCATGGGAGTGGAAGGCGCTATTGGAGGAGGAAAAACACAGAAAGACGAGGCACGAAGACAGTGTCGTCTTTCCATGTACAAAACCTAATCATGCACAGTTTATTTTGCCATTTTGCTGCTGATGTCACAATTTTTTTTTAAAAGTAATTCTAACTTTACGTTGTACTTTGTGTATTTAATCATGTAAAATATTTGTGTTCAGTTTAAATCCAGTCCACCTCACCTGACACATGACGTGTGCCCTGGCAGACTGTTTGCCTAACTGTTTAATGGCTATTCAGACAATATTGTGCAAGCCCTGTCCTGATTGTCCTAATGCATTTAAGCATCCCATCAGCATGTGCCTGTTCACAAGTGTGATCAGACCCCCGGAGGCAACCGAGAAATGACACACACACAACTGATGTTACACAAGGCCTGTCAATTTACCCAATAACCAAACAGCCGTACTTGTGAGTAATTGTTTGCCCGAGCCAGACCAAACACCTTGGTTCTGTTTATATAAGTCTGATCAGATGTGAGGAAGTCCAACCTACACTATGTTTGGTTGTTATGTACTGAGCAGGTCACGCTTGGACTCAGCTCCATGCAGTGCCTGAGGTGATTGAGTGGGTGGCGTCACGCAGGGCAGGTGCACAGGCTAAGTGATGAGTCTGCTACGTGCGGATACAGCATATTTGTTCTCGGATTTATCGTAAATTGGGAATGTCTATACAGATAACAATAGGTTAGGAGGTTGCATCGAGTTAATTTGGCGCCGTTGTTAAATAGATGGTGTAATTGAGAAAACAGAGGCAAAGTTAATGACCTGAATGTTCAGAGCGGCGCTGGAAATATCAATAAAGTGGGATATATTTAGTAAATCAAATATTCAGAGTAATCAAACCATAAAGTAGCTTTTTTCCCCCAATCATCTCAACAAACAAGTGTGGCATTTTAAGGCAAAGCCTAATGATCCTTATGATACTCACCACTGTATTCTGTATGACAAAGATGGTTGGTCCTCTGGCTCAGAGACGTGTTAAACACCTGAATGTTTTCATTTATAAATTCCTTATTAGACATTCACCAAACTAAACAACATCTATGCTGGACTGGACCGCAGGACCCTTTCAAAGACGCTCCACCAACTGTCTTATGCTTCAAGTTTTGCAGGTCTACATTCTCAAGATTGACACTTTGAATCCTTTAACTCTGCATATTTTTGTTGATCTCGACATCATTGCAAATGAGGGGAACTTCCATGATTTTCGAGGCTTAAATTACGATTTTAATTGAACTGAACTGAGAAGCAATTCATTTTAATAGCATTTTTTTTTTTACCATGTCCCACCTCAGTTAAATACTGAAGACTCCTGTGAGTTTGAGTCAGGCATTGCCAGCGCGTGTGTGTGCACGTGTCTGTGTGTCTGTTACAGTCTGTCAGATCTGGTTTCATCTTACGTGATGTGTCCTCACACAAACTACTGACGCAGCTGAAATATAGCGTAAAGCCTGCTCATTACTTCCACTGATGTGCTGCAAAGCTGAACATTGCCGGTGTTTACCAAATTGAACAGTGGGCCATAAACAGTGATGTCACCTCACTGAATAACAGACAGTGCCACCGCTGACATCATGGAATATCTTAACCCCCTTTAATCAGGTTATTTGATGAAAGTTGTGTAAGATAACATTTTCGGTTTTTGAAAGAATTTGTCTTTCTTGTATCTCATTTAGATAATGTCAAAATAGAGGTCAAAAGCATTCTCCCTCATTGTTCATCTGTGTCACCCCTTTGACTATCGTATCTGTTAAACGTCAGAATGCTTTGTCCTGAGAACATCATGCCAATGACAACCGATTGCCGAGGAAGGTGAATAGGTCGTTACAATGGACGTCCACTAGCCTTCGTCAGTCTAATTCCAAAGCCGTTCTCATCCTGAGAACATGAGAAGGTGGAGTAAAGCATTGGTCATCGGTCAGACATCTTTCCAGTGACATTTTAAGGTGTATATTATCTATTTTGGCACAATATAAGAGCCTGGTAAAACAGAAAAACAAGATAAGGAAACTGGTTTGAACAGACTCATTTACTTAGGAAGCTAAAACAGTCGAGTGAGATATGGCAGGGGGAAGGGTATACTTTGCATGTCTTGGTATGAAAACATTTTCTTTCCATTTCAAGAAACACTCAATAGGTTCGACCGCAAATACAATACTATACCTATCGATGTCTGGATGTAGTTGTTGTCAATTCCAGCTCATTACTTTGAAATTGTAAATGTGCATTAGCTGGGCAAAGGCATCCTGGTGAATGAGGGGTAACCAGGCAACTCTTTTCAGACTCTTGAGATTAAGCCAATGCACTTCCCCTGTTGTGTGTTTAGATTCATGATGCACAGCTCTTAGGGAGGCAGATGTTTCCTACAGATAATATGAAATGACTTCTAGCAATCAGTGCTCAGTACTAAGTAGAAAACACTGCAAATCCTGTACAAACAGCCTCTCATATTTGCATTGCAGTACGTTTTTCTTGTGTTATGTTCAAAAGGCAAATATAAAATCATATGAGGGAAGTATTACAGCGTGTCTGTCATATTTCTCATGGTGATGTATTTATGTATGTATGTATTGGTATTCATACCATGGAGCTATTTGTTATGGAGAGAAAGGCAGTTTGTTTGTAGTTTGAATTAAAGATATGATGTGCAACATTTCCACATTAAATAGTCGAAGAACAACTAAACCTTTGTCATATATTTTGTTGAGTTGTGTACTTACATTATCCTAAAATTTTCCCCTAGCGGCAGAAATTACATGTTGTGCGTTTAACTGGTACCACTTGAGGTCAGCATTGGAAATGTACTGTTTTCCAGGATGTTTTATTTTTCTACAATGTTAAAATGCCTGTTTGATGTGACCTGACAGTTGTTATGAATTGACAATAAGCTGTTATTCAATACTTTTATTCGCTACCATTGATAGAGGACATTTTTGTATGGGCGGCACCAGCTTGGATCAAGGCCCTAATGCTGCTGTAACCACTGTGCTATATAAAACCAACGCTTCCGCGCTTTTGAATGGAGATAGATCGGTGGAAAGCCCTCCGAATCCTATCAGTGGTTTACCAGCAAGGGGAATCACGGGTAATTCTCATTTATTACAGGGTATTTCACAGCTGAGTCAACACTCAATACAAAAGTGGCCAACAGCGTCAGGCTCTCCACAGTATCAGGAATGACATTCTGCGTAGAGAGATATTGTTGAAAAATGTAGTTTGTCTATGTGGGATGTTTATAGGTTTCTTTGTCGCAAACGAGGTGCTCCTATGTATCACGGAAGCACAAAAGCCTGCGTGTTAGGCCATGTATTGTAGCAACACAAAACCCTTATTTCCATCAAGACAATAGAGGAGGGATTGCAGGTTTTTGTGGCGATGCCGAATCTGTAGTTCAAACTGAAAGTGGATCATGAGCTATATTTGTCCAGAGGCTTTTCTTATTGGCTCAAACCAAACGGTTAGATCTAGTAAAATATTTGCATTATAAAGCGTGCGTCATTACAGCCGTGGAGCTTTAAAAACCAGTCTCCCAGCAGATTATTATTAACGCTTTAGCTGCAATAGCTATTTATATGCATTTGTGGATGCTTCCCATGTCTCCACATTACTGTATGTATGTTTTGTCATACACTGTATAACCAGCAGTTGTCAGTCCCCTATCAGAGCTTTTCTCAGCCCTGAGAAACCTATTAATCTTTAACTAGGAGCTATAGTGGCAGCCGGTGCTTTTAAGCCTGATCTTTATTGCTGAAAGCAGCAGGATATACTCGCCTGAAGTCTACATTAGGAGCTGCTGATGTGTTTAGTTGGGTAAACATGCATCTATATCGCATGGAGAAATGCTGTTTTTTGTCTTCGGCATGAAAAGAGGATGTTTTGTTCTGTGGTTTCTGAAAAGAGTGGAGTTCATACTTTATATTACAAGCCGAGATGTGCAGTTTATCCTAGAATTACACAGTTCAATCATTCATTTCTTTTTTTTGTAATCTGTAAGTAAAAAATATCATCTTGAAAGGTCAAGTGCATGACCAAGGTAAAGGAAGAAATAATCTTTATTTGGAAATCTGTATTAGTTTTACTGATAATTGTCAGCTACAACATTGCCTCCCTTTATTAAAAATCAGATGAAAAATACCTGCTCTTCAGCTTGCAGGTTTCACTAACAGCTTTTGTTGTTATTCATTCTTCCTGATATTTAACACTAAGTGGGATGTATAATTTCAGAAAAAGAGCAGATAGAGCTTCTTTTGTGCACCGATTAAAATTATGCATACTCAACAGTGAAAATTCCCCTCGAAGGTTTCTGGTTTCTAGTGATATTTTTAATCATTGAAAAGGTCAGGAGGAAAACAACAGGCTTAGGAGAAATTAGAGAAGGTGGGTGTCTGACGCCAGCCGATGCTGCATCCACGTTAATACACCAAGGAAATAAAAGGCTGTAAATCACTGTATTGACATTTTTGTGTTTGTTTTTAAGCAGTTGTGAGGCGAGGATGCTTTTTGTTGGTGCTTTTTTTTTTCTGAAAGTAAACTTATTCTAGGCATCTGAAAATATTGAGAGTATTGAGTGGGCTGTTCCTCTGCACAGACACAACAAATATGATGTTACAACGAAACTTGAACGCATAGGTTTATTTTTGGAATGTATTAAAGACAGACAACCTCAGTGTTTCCCATAATTTAATCATAACAAAATCTCATTTGACAATACAAAAAAATCAAATAAATATTCAAATACATAAATAAACAGTGAAGGAAGTACTTAGGTTTATAATGTCACAATGCTAGAAAGAGGCAAATCACAGTCACCCAGGAGATAATCTCTTTTCAGGGTGGACATTTTGTTCACCACTTTGAAGCGAAGGGACCGCTGGCTGAGGTCTTCCTCTGAGATACTATCAAAGAAGAAATCCTCATTGAAGATTGGATTACGGCTCTTTCTGATGACTGTGCTGCGCTGCTTCTGCACTTTTCCGGGAACCAGAGAGAGGCTAACGCTGCAGTTGATAATCTTTGGGTCTACAGAGAGAGGATAGAGGCCCTCAGCGCTGATCAGTCGAACCCGTAGTCTTTGGTTATCCGAGCAGTACTCTGCTGAGAGTCTCAGGCTGCCGTCTTTCCCTATGGGTACCATTCTCTCCTTCATTACCCTCTCTCTGTGCAGAGTCAAGTCCATAGGGAAGATGGTTGGCGGTGCCAGGCTGTAGCTGCTGGGCAGGCCTTCAACTAACCCCTCTGATGCCCTCCTCATGACATTGGGGCTATTGTCTGTGGAGCTGCCTTCATCCGTGGACAGGGAATTGTTCCTGGACACCATCGCCTTCCTCATGTTCCTTGACAACAGCAGTTCATGGCTGAGTGCTTTGAACAGGGAAGACTTGGCAGGGCACCTGGTCAGCAGCGGCGAGCTGAAAGGAGAGGATTCGGTAGAGGAAGTCGTATCGCTGTCCAGAGTGGTCTGCCAGTTCAGGGTGTATCCTCTCGGGGAAAGCCTGGAGGTCAGGGAGTTAAGGCTGAAAGAGGAAGGCGAAGAGGAGGGCGAGGTGGAGGAGGAGAGTTTGGAGCACATGCTGGATCGACTCTTGGGCAGCAGCAGGGGAGAGGAGCCAGGATCAGAGTGGAAGAGCGACTCCTTCCTCCTCGTGTGGGGGCTCTCCAGTAAGGTGCAAAAGCCGTAGCAGGTCTGAGCTTTGGCCAGGTGTGGAAGGGACAAGGCGGCCTGGCTATGGGGATCTGCATTGGTCGTCTCTTCATCACTGCAGCCATCGCAGGGGTTCTCATCCACACTCTCCACCTGGATAATGTGTGGGTTGATGGGCTCATGACGTGTTATCTCTATCTCAGGGCCAGCCCTCTCACAGAGAGACACCTTGATGCGAGCAGCTCGGCTCTGCTCCGTATTCCTCATCTCCTGCAGGGATGGGATCGTTGGCGGGATGCAGAACTCAGGGATGTTGTCAGGGGTGATGACGTTGGGACAAAGGGAAATCCTTTTGAGTTTGTCACCTTTTTCTCCGAACATGATGTCGCCGATTTTAAAGCTGAGTTCTGCTGATGGGATAGGTAGGTTAGATCTCTCCACTGACACACGGATCTTCTCCACCACCCACATGGGTCCTCTGGTAGAAATTAGGAAGCTCTGAAAAAAACGAAAGGACATTTCAGATGCTGCATTGTGTTTAAAATCAAACACACAGAAAGTCTATAAAAGAAAATTGTATTATAGTACCTACAAGCATTAACTTTCTTACCTTTTATTCTGAAGATATGAATAATCCACAAGGCTGTCCTGAACAGAATGGACTGAGGTTCAGACGGAGCAGACGGAGGTTCTCTCTTGTCAAGACCTGCACATCTGTGGCTGTTTGAGAGACCAAGACAGTTTAAATGAAGCAGGAAATCAGTGAATCTAACACACGCCCCCTGCGCTGCTCCAACAGGATCCTCCCTCCCGCCTTGGCCACCGGTTCCCATGGAAATATCCAAACCACAACAGATCTCGGTGCCCACTGTTGTAGCCACTGTGCTGTTTTAGCAAGATAAGCTTACTACAAGTGCAGAACAAGTGTTCACAAACAAATGGCAAATGGCTGTTAATTCACATGTTTGTTTTTCCATTTATTTAAATTAGATGGTGTGTGTGACCTTCTTGTGTGAACATAAACAAGGTGATCTGATAAGATAATGATTCTGGACAATTTTACGTGTACCTTTTAGAGGCACGAGTTCAAGGAATACAGCCGACCTAGCTTTTGCTGAGAGCTACAGGTCAATCAGGCATCTGCCTAAAATGTGTTTTATTGAAAGTTACAACTTAGTCCTTCGGGTATTTAAATAAATATGGCAAGTCCTATTGGTTGAACTGGTCTGTATTAGTTTATCCTGGTACTTCATTGCACTATCGAACTCACTTTTAAAATAAATATTTAAACTCTGGACACATTTTAATGCCATCATCACTTCACTTTCTACACAGAATTTATATCACCACACATGTCCCAATCATTCAGCTGGATATAATATTTGTATAGTATATGGAGTATAGTGAGTACAGTGTATCTATTCATGAACCAACACGTCACCCTTGCTGAAGAGCCGCTGAAGGCAGGGCAGACCACAATGTCTCTTTATCAGAGATACGGTTCCTGAAAGGTCAACATCCGTGTTAAAAAGGACAATGAGAGCATTGATTTATATACGACCACACTGAGCATTGCGCCTTAGGCCTTTAACCTTTATTGAAACATTGCCATGTCAGTGCTACCATCTTGTGGTGGGACACGAAGCAGCTGTAGTATGAACGATCACCAAAGTGATGATGATGCACGACAGAAAGCTGGATTTGTGGCTCGTCTGCACTCAATCTGCTGTAACTTGGCAGTCACTGTATATCATCCTCCCCAATAAACAGACAAACAAATAACTTTTTGACACACTTAAGTAGTTGAACTGAAAAAAGCAGCTTGTTTTTGCATATTTACAATAAAATGCTAAAACATCAAGCACATCCCTTCAGTCACTTTAACTTTTGTCCCTTGGCTTTTCTCCGCTCTCCACTGAAAAGCAGTGAGACCTTCTGTTAACACGCTCCACTCTGCTCTGCCCTGGCCAAAGTTCAAGTGGGGTGGCTTGGTTACCCTGTGTAACCAGGCACTGAAGAACAGCATGATGTCACTGCTTACAAAATACCAGGAAAAGTGCCCTAAATGGGGCTACTTCTCAGAAATGTTGACCAAAATGTTCAAGCGATTCAAGCGTACCTCGTGAAGATTTTGTACCTCTCAAAACCAAGTCAAGGATATAATGAGCTGAGGTGACTTTGAGGTGACTTTGATCAGAACATGCACATGATCAGACACACAGTACTCATACTGTGGGTCTCGGTGTGAGTCTGCTCTGTGGCTTTGCAGTTTCACCTAACTGAATACAACATGCATAGTAATCGGCAGGAGGAGAAGTTCTCTGTCGTCTGGTTGCTATCAATAATAGGTTTTAGGAAGTAGCTCAGCACTTTCTGGGATTTAGAAGAAGGGAAGTATGAATCTAGCTCCAATATCCTCACAGGCCAGAGAGGCAGATGATCAATCCTGCTATGATGATTAAAGGAGCACTGTGTAGTTTTGGGGAAGAAATTTTAATCTGAAGAGAAAGATCTCTTTTTTTTTTTTTTTTTTTATGCCTAAACAAACTAAATAAACAATCTGACCTTAAGTCTTACTGTTTTACTTTGTTTATATGTGGCGGACCCTGCCACGTTTCTAGCTTCGAACAGTGTTCTGGGGACCTTATTTTCCTCTGAGAACAGCTTGTTTATTCAGTTATGGAAAAAAAAAACATTTCTTAGTTTGTATTATTATTACCTCATTACTATTAACTTTACATTTTTTTTAATTCAGAGTTTAAATTTCTTCTCTAAAACTACATGTTGCCCCTTTAAATATGTAGTTGATACATTCACATACACTTCAATTCAAACCCTCAAGTATCTCAGTTGCATGGATACTTGAACATCTCCATTAGGGGGCAGTACATGCTCAGGTAAAAACAAACAACAGCACACCCACTAAAGATGATGAACTGAGAGGGAGATGTTAGTCTGACTGAAACATTAAATATACTCCAATTAATAAAGAAAATAGTTGCAAAACTGGAAGAGTATCTCCTCGGGTGCTGAACTGGAGTACAGAGTGTATGAATCCATAAGTCAGCTGGGCTAAATCCCCTCTCCAACAGCCATGCATTCTTTCAGAAAATCCCTAAAATAAACATGTTCTCGTCTGGGAAGCCATTAGTTTGACATGTACTGCATGGTGTCTCCCCGTAGACAGGATCCCACTTATCTATTTAAACATCATCTCCCATGTGCCATCGGTTGAAGTGTCAACGTGGGATAATAAAGCACAGCCACACTGCCCGTCCCTCCACTGATGGTCGCCCTGCTGACACGCTTTCGGCAGGTGTACTTGACTGCTCACATTCAAAGCACTTTCAAAATAAGAGTCATCGGAATCTTTTCGTGCGCTCATCTTGTCGGGTGTATTTTTTTATTTTATTTATTTATTTATTTTTTATCTCGCAGGATTATCTCTTGAATCTGCTCTTGAGCCGTTCAATCCTCGACGTGGCTTACATGCATGACGATCAGAAAATCACGGGTGAGTGTGTGACGCCGCTTCCTCTTTTCGGCGCATAGATATGCGGTCGGTTTTTTTTTCTCTTCTCTCTCCCTCATCCCTCTCTCCACTGTACGATAAACGAGGAGGGGCTTGATGCCGTGGAGGAGGCAGGCAGGCAGGCAGGCAGGCTGAGCTGACCCGCTTGCGGTGTGTGTCGCCTAGCCTACATCCAAGCCGGGTCGCATGCATTAACGAGTGACAGACATCAGGTAGGATCTCGCCTTCATCCTTCTTTTCTTTCTTTTCTTTTTCTTTTCTTTTTGAAATAAGCTGCTTGTGTTTTAAAAAAACCCCTGGCGCCGTGCTTGAAGGTGCTTGTTCCTCCCAAACGGGGCTCTCACTACACGGAGGCGGACCGCTCGATGTTGGCTCAGCAGAAGCGCTGAAAACATTTCACATTAACAGCCTGCGGGTCGACCCTTTTTTTTTTTTTTTTTTCTTTTTTTTTTCACATGATCGGTGTGATGTGCTCCACTTCTCCATCTCCCCTGCTCCTCTCCTCTTTTTTTGGGATTTAACATCTGTCGATTTGCCTCATGTGGCGCGCTGTTACGAGCCTGTCAAATCTAATTTCTTCGCCTAATATGTGACTGCCAGCTTTTTGACATTGACAGTATCAGAGGTAATGAGATGAACGTTTTTTCATTGACCTACTTGTTTGGCGATCTTGCTGCATGTTGAACAATCGGGGTTGCTCGTATTTGGTGCTCAGAAGTGGGCTAAATAGGCAACTAATGCTGCTCAGCTCCAGCATCCCTGCTGCTCTGTACTGTAACTTGGACTTGACCTGAATGTTATCTGGATCGGCTCAACATCAGAGCCACATTCACGATGTGAGGCTGTAGTGCGCATGCATGGATGTGCCCACTGATGATTTTTACAGCAGAGAGATACTCTATGATGGTCAGTTTGGTCAAGTTTGTTGAGCTCAGTAATCCTGCTCTGCCTCAGTGATAAAAATCTGCTATTTCATGAATCCCAGTAGAAGAATTCCTCCTTTTTTTTCTTACCTGACACCTGCAGAGGTCATGCTCACCTGGATGTGTTGCTTTCTCCACCAGCAGGGAGGGGCGGGCAGGGTGTCCACTGAAGGACATGTCTCCTTAACCTGCTAGGCCGCCCCTGCTGCCTCACACAGATGTGTGTGTGCTGCACTTGCGAAGAGGCATTTTATGAGCTGTGACCATGTGGTGGTTTCACACAGGTACAGGGCATTAACTGTTCGGAGAGCACAGTGAGTGTGAGGTGATCTAACCGCACAGTAAACCTGCTTTTTCCATGGTCTGTTCTCTTCATGTTCTCATTTACTGATGAAGCAACTGTTTGAAAAATGTCACCCCACCCTTCCTCAGCGTAGAGCAGCTGAGCATTTTCCACGAGAGGCATCTTGTATATTAAGGGTCAATTCAAGGATACTCATGCCGTGAGAGGGGTTTCAAGCCAGTGTTGAGGAGTGACATGTTTTGCCCGAGTGATGGCACTCAAAAAGTCGAGCTGTATCAGCATGATGCAGACAGCTGTGATTCGGGATGGCTTTATACAGGAAGGCACCACTGAGGGTGCTAGGGATTTGATTCCTAATGGGAGCACCCATACTAAAAATACTCCCTGGTGGTACTGTAAGGCACAAGGATGAAAGCATCCACCAGCCATACTGTAGGAATATGGGCTCCTCGTTTCATCATTTCTACTAGAGCTGCACGATATGGTGAAAAAAAATCCTATTGCAATTCAATTATTTTGCCAGGTTTTGCGTGAGGGCGATCATTTTTGCATCACAGTTTTCATTTTCTCTACCGAGGCCATTAAAATCATGGTGATGTGACATTTGTTGGGGTCTGTATCAAACAGAGATGTTTTCTCACATCTGGAGAACATCTCAGTACTTCTTTAAATTCCTGTTTTGTCAAAAAAAACTGCAACGTCTTGCGATATGGATATTGCACTAGACCATATCATGATCTCAATTATATTGTTAATTAATTGTGCAGCCCTACAGCCTATCGTGACGTAACCCACTAGTTTGTGGAGTGCAGTTTTGATGCCTTAAGGGTTTGGAGCCAGTAGTGGCAATATTTGGATGAGTGTGTGGAGCTCTTTCCTAACTGATGATAGCTAACCAATCATAAGGTCATTTGTGATTTGCATATTGCATTTAGCAATATTGCGTTTTGGATTATATTGCGATTAATTGTGCAGCCCTAAGCAGAGCCTGACCGATATATCAGTAGGCGATGTTTACGGTAAGATATTTACGATAATTTATAATTATCCAATTCACAGTTATCATTACCATATTATGCAAATTTGTAGAGTTTATGTTGTTTTGGGTGAATACCAGAAAATGTTTACATGATTTAATGTTTAAGAAAAACATCATTTTTCTCATACTGTTCATTGCTGCAGCGTCTCTATTCACTCTGTCTGTACGTTCCTGTCTCTTTAAGGCCCTCCTCCCGAAAAGCCCAGTCTTCTCTGATTGGTCAGTTCTCACAGGCCTGAGCAGGCACTGCAGTCCATGTTTCTGCATCAGCTCTGAGGGCAGTTTTTACAAACGGGCCAGGTGCATTTCTCTGTGGATTGAAGAATTTTGATACTGTAACAGTATTTATACAGCACCTGGACCTGCTCTACAATTAAAAAGCACATGGAAGGCTCAGTTTCTATAATATGCGATCTTTAAGTTTGGTGTTTCAGAGCACTAATATTATTTAGGCCACAAAGTTTATTGCTAACTGTAAAATATCCTGCCTCCATCACATATCTTTGTCACAATAAGCAACATTGGACAATATATTGATATCAGACTTCTTTGCTTTAGCCTTAATTTCTACACAGAATTCCTCAGTCTTACCTTCATGTGTGTAAAGTGCCAATTAAATACTAGATGGCTGCTTCTTGCTTTGCTATTTTCTGTCTTTTTGAAAAGTGTGCAGTCCCTAAAGTGTATATAAGGTGTCTCCAGACTAAACGGGTTGGATTCTGACAGTTGGAGGTGTCAAGCATCACCAGTTTTGCTTTGGCGCTGACGTCTGCTTCATGCGTGATAGGATAGAAGTCTCAGCGACTTGCTTTGCCTCAACAGAAAAACTACAGCCATGAACTGTTTCTGCTATAAGAAATAATGACAGCTGGCGTTCATGCTTACATGTTCTGACTTACGTCTTGAGTACCTTATCAATGATCCATAATGATAAGAATGTCGAATTACACATTTTTGGGATTTTTAGATATATTTGATCTATATCTGGAATATATGGTAACATATTTTCAAAGGGGGTACATGATTAAATCAAATGTGCATCACTTCTATTGTCTAGAAAAAAGCTTTGTTGAATGGCAGATTGTCAAAATGTGCCAATAGAGAATAATCTCCAGATTACATAGTGCTGGAAAGGCTTTATGAATCACAAAGACCCTTTCCTTAAAATGGAATTGAGCAGGATTGTCTGTAGGATTAATGTATTTACGTTGAGACTAGCCATAACAGATTTGCTCATTGTGTGTGCATATATGTGATTGTTTTTTGTGTCAATGGAAGGACACAATGTTTGCAGCAGTAAGAGCAAATAACATTTTGCATTCAGGTATGTCATTTTGTGCAAATACCGGAGCTATGTAAATTTAAGCAGTGCATCTATTGACTCACAATATGAGCTGTTTGCTGGCTGATCTTAAATACAGAGGTGGAGACATCCTCCGTCGGAGATCTACAATGAGTACTGTACTCTTTCCCACTACACAGTTATAATTAGATCACAGCAACACCAGTGTCACAAGCTCATATGCAGCATGCGTCTGCCAGCGGCATCTGATAGAGGCTCAGTGTTCCATCAAACAAAACACTAGATGCTATTCACAAGACCCAAGGTTAGAAAGGCAATGTGTGTCCGTTTGTAAGCTTGTGGCTAAAGAAATCTGAAACATTTTCAACTAGAAGCACAAAAAAGTAGTACAAATGAGTAGATATAGTCAAGATTCTACATTTCCCCCCTGTCGAAGCTTTTAAAATATTAAATACTGCAATTTGGCTTCGCAGCGGTAATTAAAACCAAGCACTATTTAAATGGTGCCTTTTCCCACTGATTGCCAGCTATTGAAGAGGCCATTACCACAGTGATTCTGTATTATGGGCAGCTATTAAGGGTGTCTCCGCTACAACAACTTTACTTCATGCTTTCAACTTAACACTTAATTTACTGGGAATCGCAGGTCTCAAACATGGTCTTATGAAAAGTACAGTGCTTTCAGTTAGCATTCCATACATAACACCAACGAGGCCACACATTCCCATGTATTTAAATCCACTAAGTGTGAGAAAGATTTGTTAAGGACAGTGGCTCGACTGTATTTCTGCGCTGCTCATTAGAAAGTGATTTTCCTCTCAGCTGTTGCAGTTGCTCCGTCATCAAGAATACGTTCCTGGTCGGAATTCCCCAGGAAATGTTCGGTCGAGAGGCTGGGAAGTAAGGGTATTGAGAGTCACCCGAGAGTGTGATTGTTGAACCATATTTAATGCATGAGTGTGTAGGAGGTGGAAACTAAAACACACCCCATGCTGTCGCTGTGACCCAGCCTTTGTGTTTCATGTCTAGCAGTGGAAACAGATCGCTCTCTGCTATGCATTTTCTCTCTGTCGTCGCTGTGATCACAGCCTCTTTAGGGCCTGGCTCGCGTCCAGATCTGTTTCTATAGAACGAGAGTCGGATGTATAAGCTCGCTGCCATTCTAGTACGTCAATCTGAATTCATAATTTCCGGTATTTTTCCCAACAGATGAATGTGGCAGGCAGTCAATATGTGAGAGCTTTAATGCAGATGGGCCTTTTTTTTCCATTAGCGAACACTTGACCACATTCCCAATGTGCTTTCAGATTCAGAGGAAGGTTGATCTCACTTGTAATTAAGGATCAAGATGAAATTTACTGCACGCTTGATTAATGATTGTCAGCCATTATTATGTCAATGCATTCAATGCCAGTATATCCACAGGTCACTCAATTGTTGATCCTCTTGATGTGTAGCAGTTTCATGTATTACAGTTTTGTTTTACTGTTTATAACTTGTAAATATACAATATAAATGTTTTGTTTTGTTTTACCGAAGGTAGAAAGCAATTAATTGTTATTTCTTCTTTCCATTTGTGATCAGATCATCTGATGTATGCAGCGTCATTTATTAAACGTAAGCATGAAACAAAAAGTGGCACTATACATTTAACACGATCCTCACAAAGCTGGCACTGGAGGCTCATAGAGTACTTACCAAGTATTTACTGTCCATGTGGTCTAAACCGACGGGTCTGTGCTAGCGATGTGTAAGCAGACTCAAGAAGTAGGTCAGTAGATGCCGCCGTGGTGTGTTTCAGGTCAGAAGGCAGTGGCACAGCCCGTGGCACTTCTCATCAGCGGGTCAAATGCGATGTCAGTTTGAAGCGGCGGACGACAGGTCTGACTCTCAGTCGTGCACGCATGGTCCCAAAATTGGGTTAGCGGCATAAAATAAAAGATGTGAGGGTTCCCTGAGCACCAGCTGTCAGCTTAAGTAAATAGCTGTCGACTTACCTTTTGGCTGCCTGGCTGCTTTTATATGTCCATGTTAGTAAATGTACGTGCATTTTGTCAATTGTGCTTAATTCAATTAATGCTCCTTCACGTAATCTCTTTTGAGATAGGTCTATTATTTTGCTGAAGTTTAATTTAGCAGTGAGTGAGCATTTGTGCTTAGGTTTAAAATAGCTTTTGTGCAGATTGCACTTTATCAGCATTCAATTGTACTGAAGAGTCAATGAATAGGTGTGCAATTAATGCTTCTTAATTTAGCTGGGAAAGGTGCTACTGCTGCAGATACACACAGAGTCTGTGTGGTTTTAAAGTGGAACTACTCTGTTCTGGTGTTACAGAGGAATGATCAGGAACATGACCCACTCTGGCTGAGGCGAACTGATTATCAGTGGTACAGATCATGTGATACATGTGCTAAACATCATGTGATGTATAGCCTCCTCTAAAAAGGGGAGAGTGGTGGAATGAAAACTCTTTTGTCTCCAACGTGTCTGTTTCTATGTATGAGTGAATAAAATGAAGAATTTGGAAAGTACTAAAGGAGCACATGTACATTATTACGTTAAAGCCAGTATTTTCCTTTCTGTTCTCACGATGCTAACTGCTGCTTTGGGCTTTAAGAGGACAGTTTATCACCTGGTAGTCTTTGTTGAGGTATAATGGCTGCTTGTGCCCAGCCGATAGTCACCTCGTTGTAACATGCCCAGCTTCCTTTCACTCTATTGTAGGTACAATGCTCGGAGCATCTAACTGCCAGGAACCATCTCTTTGTTGAGAAGTGTATTCGAAGTTACACTCAAAACAAGATTCTGCTTTAAGTGTTCTTGTGTCTTCTAAATGACTGTGTTTTACGGCATAATCAAAGAAACGTAATTCCCCCTCTATGTACATACAGTACGCTGTATATGTTCAGAGCTTCATTAGACTATGTTGTTATTATTTTGGGAGTGTTTTTTTTGGCCAGCTTCTCAAAGAAAGCACATTAGAGGCGCACTCTCAAAGGCTCTGATGGGTTTCATCAGCATGCTGGGAGTGTTTTTCACTGGCAGGGGGTCTCTGAGGAGCGCCACAGGAGCCAGAGGTCAATGACAGTGGGGCAGAGATCCTCGAGATCGAGCCACTTGCCATCGATCTGCATCAATGATACATCACAGCCAAATACAGCTGAGTGGTAGGGGTCCTGCAACATAGTACATTTCAGACATTAATCTCTTGATGAGACAATGAGTTTTTTTTTACACCCATGACACATATTGATAAAAATCAAGGAGCACCATGTGAAGTTATCCCAGCCTGTAAATTGCACATGATGGGAGACATCCAGAGGTTGAGAGGCTCGTCCAATTTTCGGACAGAGGGAGCAAAGGCTAGCAGCACTGGGACAGAGGCGAGATGGAATAACAGACAGATGAGGTAAACAAAATGATATTGCAGCTGAACGGCACCGTTGATCTTGTTTAAGGGAGGATTGACAAGGCAGTAGTCTCACATCAAGGTTAATTGAGGGCCATCAGGTCCTTTGTGTGTACAGCAGCTGTCAGGCTGTTTTTGTGACTGCCCAGGGGAAAGGACTCTCCTGTCTGAAGAGCAGCACTGAAATTACCGCTATCCTCTGCTCTGATCCTCTGCCGGCTGCCATGGTTGCTGACCGAGTGAGATCTCTCTTTCTCACTGTGTGTGTCTCTCGGCTCACGGCTGTGTAGTGTCAGCACCTTGAGTCTCAAAGAAGAGCTGTGGACCGCTCTGACACACTCTTGTCGAAATGATTTCATATTGGCCTGGCGAAAGAGCTTTTAGCAACTGGAAGCTGTACTGTATAAGTGATTGTGTTACTTTAGCCTCGTGTATTCTGCTCATCAGCAGTGCAGTGACCTTGTGTTAAGGGCAGAGGGACGCTCTGGTTACCCTCAGTGGAAGGCGATATATAGGATTACATTCGTCGCCCTGGTTTTGGAGATGGAATGATAAAGTTGACTCAGGAGTCGATGACATGATTGGTGCTCTTCATAAAGACCTTTCTGACGGTGTTCATTTTGAACTTGGATGGGGAAGCTGTCCCTGGGAGAGCCAGTGCAGCCAAGATATACTGCGCTGTGGTGCACAAAGCTAGAGGCTGCTACATGATTAAAAAAAATCTCTAATTAATCAATGCAGTCATGCAGAGGGATATCTCACAATCTAGTGCTTATTAAGGATTCTTGTCATTTTCCGGCTATAAATAAATGAGTACGTGAACGTGAAAGTGTTTGTTTATAATGACAAAACCAAATAAGTCTGTTGTAGCAGCAGACAATTGGTTTTGGCGAGTTACCACTTAGCTGGTGTCCCTAGCAGAGCATTTTGCCACTAAAGAGCCACATTTATTCCAGTATTTGGCTCACATTGGTCCGAAATGTAGCAGGAAACGCAAAACCGGAAATACTAATCGGCAACTTTACTGACAGCTTAGTTATAGGAAAAAAATAATTGACAGAAAAGGCTTTGGCTTCTTTTGTAAAGTGAAAAGGGTTTTTATAGAACAAAATTATATTTATATAAAGTCCAGTGTGTAGGATTTAGGAGGATCTATTGGTCGATAATATTCTTAATTATGTTTTCATTAGTGTATAATATTCACCTTGAAATAAGAACTGTTGTGTGTTTGTTCCCTTAAAATTAGTCTTTTGTATCTGCAGCGGCAGTGGGCAAGCCCCCAGGAAGAGCAGCAGCAGGCTTTTAAGTCAATTGGACATAGTGGCCAAACCGTGTAATTACAATGACTTGTGATGCGCAGGTGCCCAAAAAGATTTTTCCCATGAGCTTATATTGTGAAAGAATTGGCTGTACAAAGGTAGATCATATTTTTGAAGTGTCACAACATCACTCTAAGAATTTGATCCATTCGGTCTGATAACATTTGGATAGTCTAGAAGAGCTGCACGATTAAACCATTTTAACTCCAATCATGTTTTCAGGGGGCTACGCTGGAAGTTAGCTAGAAGCAGAATCTCCAGTGTGCACGTTGTATAGGCCCCACAGTGCGAAAGCTATGGGGTAGATGCAGAATTTTATACACATGAAGTCAAAGTTTTTTGTCTTCATACGCCACTGAGAAACTTTCAGAGTAACGAACAACTTCTGCTGTATCAACTTCTCATTATATGTCCATGGCAGCAGGCCCAGAATGGACAAACCAAACGCGGACACTGTGGGGGGCTGAGATGAGGGGTATTTTGCTGTTGCAGCCTCATCACAATTCTGCTAAAACTTGCACACTGGACCTTTAAAAGTCAGGTATTGAAACAAAGTAGTATGAGAAAGTTTTACATGATACTCTAGTGACTAATTACTTGGGATCAAAAGTACAGCATCTAACATCTGTTAACTTTAAAACTCTAGGATTCATCTGCTCTCTTAATGCGTTAAATCAACCTTAGTTGTTATGCTGATCCTCTGGGGCGAGTGCGACATAAATTCTAAATGGTCTCTCTGGGACTAAGGTCACCCGGCCTGATGGCACAAAATCATTAGCAGAGGAGGAAATTTTAATTCAAGTCGGACATTGATTATACAAAGTCCTGATGTTTCATACTGTAACCTTGTTTGTCGGTACGCTGTTGTTCTCCGGGCTGAGCGAGAGTGGAATATTAATGCTGACTTTCTCCAGAACATGAATTGTCTGGCAAATCAGAACCTACGAGCCGACTTGAGTTTGTGTTCAATTTCCTGTTACCATGTCGGCAGCCACTGAAGTGAGGGACAAATCAACATCCTCCTGAAGCAGATTCTAATACCACCCCTCATCTCTACATCTTTATGCCCGTACATCGTGGTCTGTCAGTGACATTGCATGACATCTAACGCTGGATGAGATTACCATGCAGAGAAGCTGTGGATTGATACCTTTGCTTCCTTGGTATGTCTTCTGGATCTTGTGAGAGTTTGCGTATAATTACACAGAACAGGAATAAGGACAAACTAGCATTCATTCATCTCTTTAACATATGAATCATAACATCATCTGGCCTGTACAGGGGAGGAAATAGAGCGACTCCAGGCTACAGGAGCTGTCGGCACAGGCAACAAAACTACCATATCATGTGTACATTGTCTGTTTGATTGTTTCCCCTCCATTATGCTCTCTAATTTCTTCCCTGTGGCTATTCTGTCGTGACACTGGCTCAACCTGCTTGCAAACATGTGCGGTACGATTTAAAAAAAGAAAAAAAAAGCCATTCAGTAGAATAATTATGTTATTTATAGAAGCATTGTCAAATTTAATCCACAGCTCTGACTCATGTCGTCAAAGACATCAAAACAGGCGGCCATTGTTTGGTTGATGCCTTGCTTGTTCAGTACAGCATAAAAATGAATGGACAGTGCTTTATGTAAGATGAGACATTATGTTGAAAAATGCCCTAAATAGGGCAACCATTATATGCTTACTCTTTTCATTTGCTTGCATGTTGTCAGAGACAGCTTCCCCAGCTCTCAAGCTGTAAGAGTTGCTCCTTTTCATTTCTTGAAAGCATCATATCTGGACTGTTAATAACTGTGTGCAGTATTAATTGGTTAAAGCAGTGGGTACTTAAACAAAGTGACAGCTGAGGAGCTTTGATTCAAAACCCCTTATGAGCTTTTCTGTATGAACAGACGGGAGTTCTGTAACAATAAAACAGCCCTGTGTGCTACCAATACAGCTGATGTTAAGACTATAGGGAAGAAAACTATAAGGAAAAATCTGGTCCGAGTGAAAAAAGGGATATTTTTAAGCAAATTTAAGGTTAATCATGATATGTGACTGTTAAATTTGGCATGAATGTGGGCATCGGAAGGCACCAGAGGAAGGCTCAGGGCCTTCCTCAATTAGGTTGCCTTCAGGAAATATGGGTACTTTGATAAGTTTGACTCAACACTTTCTATATCACGTGATTGGTAGTGAAAAAACTCCGCTTAGCAAGCTGTTTTAGACTGCTTTTGGCAACAATTGATATATAGGAGCAGTAAAATATGCCAGATTGTGAAGTTTAACAGCCGTGCTTTGAGAAATGACGTTTCTCATTTCCAGATAACACTGTGAACGCAGCGTAGTATCCACGGATTGCAATGTCTTTTCCAAATAAACAAACCTTTTGGCCCCAATTTGGCTCCATAGAGTGCTGCTGGCACCTCGGTAGATTTGTTAACATCTCCATGAAGTACTGAAGTATGCGCCATATTTCTGTCAATGCAGTTGGCATAGGTGAAGAGGATGCTGTTGATTTTGGATTACTGAGGACACTTGTGCAGTCACATAGTGCCTAATTCCATGGCATTTGAGGATGACTTGCAGGCCCAGCACACATGGATCAAAGCGTCTTCTCTCTCCTTCTGTCACACACGCGAGTCGACAATGGACACACAAACTCTCTTTTCATCTTCTGTTCAGTCTGTAAATACAATACGGGGAATGTATGAAAGCATAGAATATTTTGTATGTGTTTTAGGACAGGAAATGCTGCATCATTCTGTGGATGTTGTCTGTCTTTACGTCCGTACGCACATTCATGACAACTCTCCATCACTGAGTTAGACTGACCATGTCTCAGCTACTGCACACACTCATCATTGTCATTACTAGAGGGCTGCTGCAGTATTCACTTTAATCAAGAAAGTATCAAAACATCTTCTCAGACTGATGGATGTGAGCAAATTGCTAGGGGTGCATGCAGTGTGTTGTTCCAAATATTTCTAAAAGAATATGTAATGGAAAAAAAAAAAAATCAAACAACAAGCAACAATACATGGCACAGTCTGAGAAGTGCTTTTCTTTGTAATCTAATATTAGAAAAGTGTTGAATCTGTTTTTTGCCCAAATAGAGATGATGTGTGTAAATTTAAAATGATACGGTGTTAATTTCTTGCCACCATCACCATCTGTTCAGTCCACTATATGGCAGCTGTTTGCTTCTCTCTCCGTCGAGTCTTTAGTTTCTCCTCAGACAGGAAATTGATGAGCCCGCAGCCAATGGAGGGTAGCTGCCCACCCGCAGTGGACATGCTACCCCAGCGAGGCTATATCACCCACAAGATGACACCCTCTCTCCCATCTCTGGCTTGGAAGGAGTCGTATAACATCGCCAGGTGTGTGTGCCAGCCTGAGGTCAAGGGTCATTCTAGTACTAATGACCACGGCTGGCGATCCTCCCTTTTTAAAAGACAGCATTAAGTGGCTGACGTGCAGCTTGCTGCCTCTGGTAATTCCTCATTTCCTCTGATTTGTTTCTGCCGCGTCTCATTCATTATCCATGCTTTGTGCCCTTTTCATAATCCAAAATCAAATGTAGCGCTGCCACATGTGGGATTATTGATGCTGTTATTTAATGACTGTCAGGATCTCTGGCGTTTATTTGTGATATACGGCCGACGGATGTGAAGAGCTCATACTGGGAAACATGCACTATATTTACAGTTTGATTTGATTTCACTGAGCCTGGGAAAAGGCTGTCATAAATTACAGGAATCTCATGGAGCGAGGCACTGTGAAGCTTTATAAATTCCCCACTGGGAGTAGGGACAAAGAGACGGTGGAGGAGGCTGTGCTCTGAAAGGCCGATCTGTATGCAACTTCAGTGGGAGACAGCATCCTTGACACATGGCACGAGCTCAGAGACATTGCTTCGAACGTGGCTGGCTTGTCATTTATGGGCGGCTCACACTGCTCTCTGCTAGCCCTCCTCACTTAGCAACTCTAAGTGTAGATAAGGATTGTTAAGGGTATTTTGGAAGGTACTGCTTGGTGTTTCTAATGCCGAGATTTCTGGGTTTACTTATTCCCAGCAGTCTTTTAGTGAGTGAGACTATCTTTAATTCAAAGTAACGGCACTAATGATGCGCTGCCAATATCTTTTGCGCATACACCAGGCCTGCACATCCTGGATGTCTCAATGAGATGAGTCTGTCTGCCTCCCTTTGGTGCAGAACCGTGGGACTAATTGAATTACACATCCCCCTCCTTAGCTTCTCGGTCCCATGGGAGTGCACAGCTAATCGTTTGGAATCTCTGTTTTTCAGAAATGGGGTAGGGCGAGTGTATCAATGGTCCTCCTGTGAGCCTCTGTCCTTTACTGTCTCCATAACATCTCCATAGCTACCATAGGTTCAGATGTCGTCACTCCTGATGGATCTTGACCTTTTGACCTCTAAAGGCTGCGGTGCCGCCACAGCTGGTACCCAGATGTACCCCACAAAGTTGTGTTGCTCGTTAATGAAAATAAAATGAGCTCAATGTAGGAGGTTCGCTGACGGCTTTTCTCCAAAGCAACTAACAGTTATTGTCATTATTAAGTAATCTTCAGATTAAATGTCCACAAATCATGAAAGGTGCTCATCGCAATTCTCAAGAAACCAAAGAGACGCCTTAAATTTGCTTCTTTTGTCGAACAAAGAGTCCAAAACCCAAAGACTCTTCATTTCCTATCATAAATGATAATGAAAACCAGCAAATCCATAAATTTGAGTGGTTAATTTAATTGGTCGTCACAATAGTTGCAAACTGACTTTCTTTTGAATGACGAGTCGATTAAATGGACTAGATACTTAAACGACAAAGAAAAGCAGAACATTGTTATATTTAAGAAGCTGGAACCATCAAGCATTTGACATTTTAGCTTGAAAAATGATTGAAACGATTATTCGCGTATCAAAAATAGTTAGCAATTAATTTTCTATTGAATGACAAATTGATTAAAAGGAAAATCATGGCAGCTGACTTTTCCCCAGAGTACAAGTCTTAGGTGGGTCTGTATATATTTTATTTGACATTTTGAGGACATTATAAACTGAAATATTGCCAGCTAGTTATTAGGATAATGGACCTTTCCCTGCACCTGTACTTCGGAGGAGAGGTGTGCGCCGAAGCCCAAAAGCGTTAAATGTCAAACCTGCCAGAAATCCTGAGCTCACAGCTTAATAATGTGACAAAGGCTGTAGTGAAGATTAACACTGAACCCAATTAAACCCAGTTCACTTAACTGCACCGGCTGTTGTAAAGCATTGTCACAGATATCCGCAACGCAATTTATGGCCAGTATTAGGAAAGTGATGTATAGAGAGCAAAAATTACACATAACAAATTAACACGTTAAGTGCAGAGGAAAATGAATGCACTGAAAATATAATTGATTTCTGTGAAATGTAAGCCTCGTGATTATCACTGGAGGTCATACTTTACCTGCCTTTTTCCATTTACAGTAAATTGATTTTCTAATTGCTTCACTTTTTGTCAGGTAATGTGAATTACTTATACGCCTAGAAAATCAGACTCTAATAGTATTTCATACAACATGACCCTGGGTCTAAATGCTGGGAAAATATGCTGTAAGTCAGAGAGAAATGTTTCAGCTGTCCTTGCCCTCTGTCAAATATTGGCAAAGCTGTGGTGAAACGTCGGACTTTGGTTGTCCCTGTCATCTGCTATTATGAATCCCTCCCTCTGTCTGGGGTGCTTTCGTTGTCTCCCTTTTCATAAATCAGATTTACTGCTACATCTGTAGTGCCCATGCTAATGAAGTAACACCCAGTGCAGAGACACGGCATTGATTTCATTTCCTGCCTCTGTGGCTGCTCCCTGGGTAGCTAGATGGAGATTACATGACGATGTCGTATAAAAGGATAGATTAAAGAATCTGTATCCAACCGGAGAGTCACAGCTGTGTGCTCAGCCTCACAATTAGATGCAGAAGTTTAAGAGAGAGCGATAGAGATGGCACTCGGTAGTACCATGGGCTTCCTTCCCTTTTTCCCCACAGATCTTCGGAGCGTAACTTTTTGTCTTGTTAACCCGAGCTGGATGTGGAGGATGGCAGGTTCTTTTCACTCCCACACATCTCTGCCAATGAATCGGATGATGGTACCCCTGTCAGAGATCTGCGGAGAGGCAACGATGAAATGGATGGGTTGTCCGGTTATTAGAGAACAGAGGAGGGAACAATTCATTGTCTGCCTTCATACACATGTGCTCACCCAGTGCCCACAGTTTGTCTGCCTGTCTTTCATATCAGTTGTAGAATGAGGAAACAAGGCAAGACCGAATGTGAATATGACTGTTAATGAATGATTGGTGCCATTTCAAACTAATTTGATTATTCAACCTTATTCTTAACCGTTAAAAAAGTATTTGCTGGCACGTTGTTAATACTTTCTTTATATGTAGTTTAGTTACTAGTTTAGTCCAAGATAAATGGTATCGTATCGTATCGTATCGTATCATATCGCATTGAATCAAGTTGCATTGCATCGTATCGTATCATATCGCATCGTTGATTGTTCTCTCATACGGACAGAAATGTCATCATTTTTCCTATATTATTAGCCTTTCTTTGGTGCATTATTACAATATGCCAACTGCCAAGAAAAGGTCACAGAGACAGTGTGTTGTTAACTGTGTGCAGCTTGTCACATTCCGCTGTTGAGGCTATATTTAGATTTTTGTTGAGCTGCAGGAAAATTGATGCAAAATCATTATCTACTGTCAAAATGTGAAGATTCACTGCTTTTATCCACATTTATGGCATTGTGGGTATTTATCACTTTTTTCTGACCTTTTAATGGACTAATGTTTTATGATTGATCCAGAAAATAATCAGCATAGTCATAAAAAAAAATCATTAGTTGCAGCCCATTACAATCAAAAAGCAAATTGCGTGCAAAGTCCCTTAAGAGTCGTTCTAATTTTAGAGCACAGTTTTACTATCAATAGATTGGATTGTCTGCAAGAACATTGCCGTGCTCAGTCTCACAAATGTGTCGGTTTTGTGGCTTTATCAGTTGAAATAACTTTCTCACATTGTATTTCCCCTCAAGGTGCTGTTTTGTTGGATTTTTGAGGACCAGATACTCTCACATATTTTTCCAGCGCAGCATTTGATACGCCTCGTTCCACATTTCTGTGGCACACTGCAGGCAGGACATTTGAAGCATCAACACCACAGTTCTGATTCATTCATCCAATCAAGTTTGGAGCAGATGCACTGACATGCCTTAATTGTATTTCTATGTTAAGGCACTGAAAACAATTGGGATTGGCATTTGAAGACTCCACACTCTCATGCTCCAAGCACATTACTGGGTTAAAGCATTGCAGATCCTTCAAGGCTTTTGAAACTGCCATCTTCTATCACAGTGCCACTATTTTTGTCTGCCATGACGTACTGCTCAATTTTGGAATTGTACTGTCTTTACTTGTGTAATTCTAACCTTTAGCCGACTAAACTGTTTTAAATATATGTGCTGGCCTTTAAAAGGACTTGCAGCCAAACCGAGAGTCAGCGTCTGCCTCCTGACTGCTGAAATGACCTCATGATCTCCACCGGGTTTGTCTTCGTTTCAAAAGAACAAGTTAGAATGAATGAAAAGTAACACATCATTGGTTTGGATTAATCAGCTTAACCTATAATCCTAAACTACGCTTTAGAAATGATGCTGTTCTCCTAATTAGTACCTCTGCCCCCTCACCTGGGTTTCAAGCCAACAGCTGACTCTTCAGCTTAATGCTACTGTAAGTCAAAAACGTCAAAAAAGGGCTTACCTTTATTGTGATTTTCAATGGTGGAAAATGCTTACAGTACATCCTGTTTGATCTGTTCGACACGACATACAACTTTCCTTGATTTTGTGTCAGTGAAGAGAACCTGTGCAGCCTAAAATAGCCTAATTTACTTCATGCAATAGATCCAAGTGTCAGGGCACTTAACACATTTTCCCCAGCTGGAATACAAGCCGCGGCCTGTTGAACTGATGAATTTGAAATTCAAATATTTAAAACTTGCTCATGTTCAAACCTCAGATAGAAGATTGTCAGCGCTATGCGCTATGATCCTGTTTTTGTTCCTGCAAGTCTTGAACAAATGTTCTGTTATTTAATGAACATAAAAGTTTGTAAAAGTATTTTTTAATCGATGCTGGATCCTTAGTCATTCTATTAATTGCTAACTTTATTGATCCCCAAGGGGTAAAAACTTGAAATGATGGGTGGATAATGCCCAGATGTTCCTCAGAATAGATCAAGAGACACGTAGTTGTTAGGGTTTTTAACGAGGACATTAACTGATATGAGGATAACAAGTATGTGTAGGATAAGAAGCTGATGTTCATAAGGTTCCACCTCTTTGATGTCCTTGGTACTGTATGTCGAGTTTTTTAATTTGGTTTGACGTCCTGATTCTTTGTTTTCACCTCATGTTGTCTTTACTTGGAATTCAAACCCGCACGCTGTGACAGATGATTACCGTGTTTGGATCGTCACCATCGTCACCAATTAATGACAAATTGCCGAAGCTGTCATTTGAATAGGGTGTTGATAATAAGTTGTGTAGGTGTTGTGTTTAGTGTAGATAATGAAATGTTATTATCGTTACTTAAAAAGCAGAAATAATAAGAATTCAAGTTATTAGCTGGCTGAATGCCCCCACTTAACTAATTAGAAGTCTGTGTCAGCATTAATGAGTTGTGTGCTATGGTGGCAGAATTCATTGAGGCAATTAGTGAATCTCAGAAAGCATGACACTCCACGGCAAATCGCTGAGCTACACAGTAGCTGGGTCACTCATAACTGACAGCAATCAGCAATACGCAGCTCTGAGAATGACCTCTGGGGTACGGACTGTGACAATCAGCTCCATGAAAATGTTTAATTTACCGCTATGCTGATGCATTTGTGTTGCCATGAAATGATATTATGTAGTGTAAAGTCTTGTTTTGCTGCGTGTGTGGTGGGAAAAACTGTTCAGCTGAGTGAGCATTTAACTTGGCATAGCCAGAAATCAGGAGCAGATGATGAGAATAAACAATGAAAGAGACTTTTATAGTCCTCAACATCAAAGTCAGATTCAGTTATGTGAAGTATTTGGACCTTGAATGAGCTGTTCAGAACATATGGTTCAAAAGGGTCGACATCTAAGACAGATTTTTTCTGTAAACCAACAGTCGAGATGCAAAGGAGAAAATGCATTTTGCCATTTTTGCTGCACTGTCCCAAAATACGTAGCAAGACTAGGAGTCTACGGCTATGCTAGATGCTCTGTGAGGCTTTATTTAGGCACAGCAGCGCTTTGAGCTAAATGCTTATGCTCACAATGACAATGCTAACATGCTGATGTTACTCAGGTATAATGTTTGCCTACTGTGGTCACCATCTTTGTTAAGAGTGATAGCACAGCCCAGTCGCCAGGATAAAATGTCAGCAGTCGACGTTTCTGCAAACCACAAATGTCCAAATACCATATAAACATACCATATAGACATTTGTACAAAACGTGTCATATCGTGTTCACAGCACATGTGTTATCACGTTTTTGACAAGGGACCACAGTGTTTCAAAATTGGTAGATATTTTTGATCAAACGTTGGGACAGCCGTGTTTGTGCCAACCAAAACGGATATTTTCAGCTAACACATGATGTTTTCCTAACCCTATCAAAGTTGTTTTTGTGTCCTAACCTAATCAGACAAAATCAAAGTCAGGGAATCACCACGGTACAACCAGTAATTGTTGAGATATTTCAGTCTGGACCAAATGTCGGACCAACAGACCGACTCCCTAGAGTCACGCTCCTAGCATGACTAAAGGTAGACTAGAACATATATTCTTTCACTTTACACCCTCTGTATTGTAAATGTTAACTGTCAAATCCCATAATATTTTCTTTGTGCTCTACGTTTCCTCCGTAGCATGTATAGAGCCTAACAGTCTCATTGGTTGAGAACTGGTTCTGAGACAGAAATGATAAGACTGTCTCTCCTACAATTGAATTTCTTTGGCTGAATAGTATCAGTCAGAGAAAGCTATGAATGACGTGAGGCTTCAAATAATTTAGCCAAGCTGCAGTGTCTAACAGTGAAGCCTGTTCTCCTGTGGACATGGGGTGATAAAAGGAAGCTGAGATTAGAATGACAATCGTAGCAGGTAGATGCTTTATTTTTGTGCTCGTACAGTAAGGGTACATCTCCAACAGGGAGGATTATAACTACAGTAGATGCAAGTTTCATAATTAAAGAAACACTATGGTGTATGTATTGTGATGCTACTGTAAGTGTATTTTTAATGCAAATAGGACAGTTATGGCCCTCATAGTAGTTACTGTAAAATCTCTGAGGTAGAATGTCTTTTTCGTTGTGGAGTCTGCACTGTGCATTAAGGATCTTTTCTTTCCCTCAGGATATGTGTGCTTTACCGATCACTGAATGGACTTTAGGTTAATCAACACAGAGAAAAGCTTTCTTTTGTTCTAATGGGCTTGAGTTTCACTAACCTCATGATGTCACATGCTGGCTGTGGACACATATACATTAGTCACACCAGCACAAGAGCCCTAAATGGGAAGTGTTTTTGTGCCATTTAAGGCAATCCTGCTCTTCTTTAGAGGCCAGTAGGAGGATAAACCTGCAGAACTGTGAGATACTGACTATTATACCCTGGACACTGATGAGAAATTTGTAGATTCAGTCACTTACAAGTTCTCTTTCTGCTTGTTAGCATCAATCAAACACCATCATCCTCTAATAGCCCCTTCAGGAAGTACTATGTGTATCTGTATATAGCTCCTTACCAGGACTTACTGCACTCTTGTCTGAATTATTGCAGTTTCATGGATTTTTAATCAGCACACTGAAAGCCATAAAAATGTATTTTCTTCAAGGACATGATACTCTAACAGTTTCTGTCCATTTGAGGCAGAACTATTGCATTCGTCGTGTCCTTCACCAAATGCCCTGTCTTTCACAGGCAGGGTAACAGTCTTAATTACACTCAGATTGCAGGGAGGAAAATAACTGCCCATGTAAAGTATAGTTTGGTCACTGAACCATCTAAATACCTTGCCTGGGTTGCAAAATGGTTGTTGATGTTGTTTATTTGTTGATCTTCCAAACATATTGGGTAATATCCTTGGAATCAGGGTCACTAACTACTGCATTATATGCCATAAAATGTAGTGTGTAAGAATATAATGAAAGTTATGTGTAAATACAGTGATTGTAGAAGACCTCCCACATTCTTGTTGATGTGCACAGTGACTCTGAAAATGACCAGTAGTGCCTTAAGCTTGCATTCTTCATCTTTTCTCAGTAAAGTGTGTTCATGTGTTTTTGCTGAAGCAATGCAGTTAAATATGCACCCTTTGAATTGAGTTTTTTGCTGAAGAGCTGCATGATCACTGAATTGGCTAAAGGCTTCTTGGACATTAAAGGAAGAGTTCAGCCAAAAACTTAAAATTCACTCACTGTCTACTCTCCCTCATGGCGATAGAAAGTCCGATGAAGTTTTGTTGTTGACAAAACATTTCTGGGGCTGCGCAGCAAAGCAGCGTTAGTGCATTCTCCTAAAAAAACTAAAGTAGATGGGGACATGTTTTGAAACGTGAAAAAAGCAACCGAAGAAAAACAACATAAAATGGCTCCATACATCTTGTCCAGCATAATCTACCGAAGCCTCAAGATCCCAAATTGATGTGCGGTCGAGCTTAATTCGAGGTGTGCACTAACACTTTTAGCGTAGTTGCTACTGTGAAGATTTTGGCTTTGAAAGGGGTGAAAGTAATCTCTTTTCAAATAAATTTGAAATTTAGGATTTTGGGGCTTGGGACACTTGGATTACACAGGACGAGCTCTATGGAGCCATTTTAGTTTGGTTGTTTTTTAATATTATTGTATATAATATCATCTCCTTCAGTTGTTTTGGAAAATGCTGCAGTGCTGGTTCGCTGTGAAGCTCCAGAATTTTTGGTGGACTACGACACTTGACCCAACTTTCCATCGGCAACGCAATAATAATTTTTTGTGCAGTTGCATTGCTTATTTTTGCATTTAAACTTTGCATATTTGCCAAATATGCACACCATAGTGTTGACAGAATCTTTTATTTTCTTGTACCTTTAAGCGGTTGTGTGCGCCACGACAAACTGGCTAGCGTGACAGCCTGCAACTAGAGAGAATCTGTTAATTACTGTGCATTTGCACATTGGTGTTCAGTCAACATACACAATCATGAACAAACAGTACTATAATGAGACTGTTAATCATAATTAAGAGCTGCACCTGGCAGCAAGAGGCGGACATATTACAAAAACAACTTCACATTGTGTCTGGCAGAGTTGATCCCATGTTACCTCGGCTGATACTCGTTAGTACCAACAGGTGCTTCAGCCTGGCGCGATGTCCGTGGATGTTTTAGGGATTAATCAAATTCTGTGTCCTCATGTCTGGCAGTGGTGTTAACAGGAAAATAAGGTATATTATGTAGACAAAGACTAAATGCACAGGACTCATGTTTCAGACAGTGTTATATTGGTATCTTCCATATGCTTTTCTCCTCTGCAGATGTTCACTTATCTCTTATGAACATGAAGGGTTGGCTGCATCTTGGTGTTTGTGTTGTTGAGGTTTGTCAGATTGCTTTAAATGCCAACCAACTATTCATGGTTGCAAGGCAATACTTTCTAGTTTATATGACTCCGACGATCTGATGATATATCCTTAACATTTATTAGTATGCAGACACACGGACAGAATCTCTTTATGACGGTAACTTATATGGACACGCCTTGATTTAAGTATTTCTTACCTGTGTGCAGGAGGCGCACTATGAATTGAATTGGCTGTGGGGTGCGTTCTGCTTAAATCAAGGTCTAAGAGTCAGGCATATATAATTCAAAAGAAGTGTTAGTAACTGCGGCTTCTTTATTCACAAAATATTCACATATATTTCTTGGCTGGCATCATTCCCTTGGCATTTTGACAGCTTTTCTCTGAGCTACCCCTTAAACCTGCTCCACCTTCGACCAGATTTCAGTTTCCTGTTCTCATCCATTACTCAAACGATTTCTGTGGTCAATGAGCCATCTAGCGATGCCGGGTTTGAGCCTGATGATGCGCTTTGCATTCAGCTGCCAGTGAGTGTGAGTGCAGTGTGTTTGTCTGCATCCACATTAGTTGCTGTGCATCCAACAGTCTCTAAGCTCATTACAGTAATCAGGTTAAAAAGAGGGGAACCGGGGAACGCTTGGCCTGCGGCATGTTTCCTCTGGACTTCCCCAGTGAGACGGCGAACCTCTCACACAGGCTCCGGCTGAGCTACTGGGACCCGACGCTGCAGACGCCCGCACCTAATGATCGGCTCCCGCTGCTTCTGTTTGTATGAAACCCACACTGGGGCATTCAACTGCACCCATGCTGTCATAATGACCGGCTTGTAATTGTAAAGCCCTTCTGATATGCTTCCATTCTTCTCCGAGTTTCTAATCCATTTATTGTGGTCCACACTAACACATTTAGTATATAGCAAAATCCTGCTTATTACAGTTTACCGTGATTTTGCACAGATGAAGCATAAACATTGAAGCGCAGATGGAAAACAGATGAGTCTTCCCATTAGTTTGTCTTCACGAGACTGCAAAAGTAGCACAGTGAAACAACATAGAACAGTGACTGTATTTACAAATGTAGCAGGACTGTCTATGAGAGAGGTTTTTCGGTCACTTTTGTTGCTTTTGGTTTTTGTAGCTTATATTTTGTTGAGTCACAAAAGCTGTGATTCAGCAGTAATCATAGTGTCGGCCTTGCATAATGCCCCTCCTGTTTGTGCCTTAGTTTTATTTTGCTTCTTTCAGTACATAGTGAAATTCTTGGATGCTTACGGCTGAGTCTTTTTATCCAGCCTCATGAGAAAACTACAGAGCAAGACAGTAAACGGGATTCAGGCATGCTTCAGTTGATCTGCGATGGTGACAGCTTGGGCTCTGTAAACACTGGATGTGTGTAGCCTTCGAAGAATCTTCAGTGACCATCTTAAGATCAAGTAATGAAGCTTTTTTTTTTTTTTTTCGCATTCACTGGCTTCGCTTGCAAGCTGCACTGCTCAGAAAAGGCCCTATTTTTTTCTTCCTTCGGAGCTGACAGAAGCCACCTGACCTGGGAATTGCCCAAAAACCGGGGTTGCTATGGTAACCAGCAGATGTGGAGCATGAAATAGTGAGCCTGTGAGTCCTTAACTAAGCATGGCAGCATCCCTCACATGCTCCGCTCAGTATATCGCGATGCTCTCTTCTGTGTCGGTATAGGTCCAGCTGCAAGATGTGTCCAGCGGAGGTTTTCTCGCTGTGTTCCCCGTCCGTCCCCTCGGCTCCGAGCTGAAAGCGTGCGCAAAAAGAATTTCAAGTAGTCAGCATGGTTCTCGTCAGTTGACCCTGTTGTTACACAATATGCGAGGGGGGTATGCATGCTGAGTGTGGGTGCGTGGTTAGTTGACCAGATGTTTATGAGGGGGGATTTAAGCCAGAGATGTTTGTTTCTAGTAATCAGGAACACTTGGATGTAGTTTAGGCGTGGAAATCCAGTAAGAAAGCTAGTGTGAGAAATCATTCTATGGCTCAAGACTTCTACAATATATAATTCATGTGTCCCTGTGTTGAAGATAATTTATTGTTTGTTTTGCTTGTCCTAGATCCCAGGGGTGGAAAGTAACTGACGACAAGGGCTGTTGTTGATATAATTTGTGTGTTTTTACCCATAAACCGAGAAATTTAGTCTGCATGAAGTTTATTGTCAACAAGGCATTTCCATCAACAAGAATATCAGATTTCAATAGCAAAAACAGATAAGAGCTACTCTTAAAATGAATAAAACGGCACCAGTTTGATTGCAGTTCCCTTTAGTCCACAACAAAAAACATGATTTCTGAAAATTTGAAGAAAATGAGTCACCTTATCGCAACAAACCCACACCCGTTTGATTGATATCGTTTGCAGTGCGAAAACATGATTGAGGAAAATAAATTAAACAACCAGAGATATCAGTTTCTGCGACTGAACGTTTGACTTCAAATCAGGATATATTTATGTTTACGCATTTTTCATTACTCCGAGTGTTTGTAATTTAAAAACCTAAATTTTCCATTTTCTCAAAGGGGGTATGCCTTTCCGTGTAGGCAAGTGAAATGAGAAATACATTTATTTTGTACAGTGCCTCTCCTCACCTGGAGATTGTAGCCAGTACCAGAAGAATCTAGTTACAAACATGTATTCTCTTCTTATTCCTAGGAGAAGCCTCCCAAATTTCTCTGCAGACCTCCTGTGCTCAGCCTCCACTTGAAGAACTTTCTGAAGTGTACAGCATTTGTCAGAGGGAAAGTTGTTGTATACGCCTTCTCTGGCCAATTTAAACATTTGATTCTCCAGTGCTTTTAGTCCTCGCTGAGAGAAAAACAAAGCTGCAAGGAGTCGCACAATGATACTGTGCTTGGAATGTACTCCCAAGTTAACTGAATAATGGAGTTCTTTCGTTTGCCTTGGCCTCGCACAAGTTTGCTTTTAACTTTTATTGTGCGCTCGAGATGTTGACCCATCATCCATCATTTTTGGGAGGGTAGGCGCTCTCGAAAGCATTTTTCGTTAATTGAGTGGAGGGAAAAGGGTTCTTGCTTATGTGTTCTCTGTAAAAAATCTGCCCGTCTTTGTGCACGTTTGTCTTCTTGACGACACTGTGGGGATCAATGTACCAGCAGACGATATCACAGACAGTTTCTCATTCTCACAGTGCAGCTCTCCACTCAAAGTGCTACATTATGTTTCTGTGCAGAGCCTCCAAAGCATTGAAGCTGAAGTGACACTTTCACACAGAGGTATTTTCATTTTTCAGACACGCTCTATCAAAGGGAATCAAAGTCAACTCTCTCAATTTCTTTTTCTGCTGAACACTTCCATGTACTAGTGACAGGATAGCTGAGAGGCCTGCTGGATCACACTGGGGTTGTATAGTCATGATAAATCAGGCCTTAACATTGTCAAAGCTCTCTCTTTGACCTTGCCTGCTTGACATTTAAAAGCTGACCTGAGCTGAAATCACCGCGTATAACCTACATCCAGATGACCCTGGAAGCAGTTGCGACTGTGCACCCGAGGGCAGAGTGGACGTGGCTGCTGCTGCTGCTGCTGTCCGGCCTTATATGTCCAGGAAAAGGTGGGTACAGCAGCAGCCATGGCAACTGTGGGCAGAGTTGCTGATCTGGAAACAATGGGCCAACAACATGGCCTCTCCCTGAACCTCCTCTCATGCAGCAACATGGTTTCACTCTTCATCAACAGGGGATTTTATTGTTAAAGTTACCACTTTGACACGGTAATAGGCAACCATGTTGGTAAGTGTAGCTCCTGAAGACGTTGTGCAGGAAAACTAATCAGAACGGCGCTTCACGATTTAAGTGATATGTCTGCTTGTGGTCTTCCCAGCTAAATGTTTGATTTGCTTAAAGAGCCAGAACAATGAATCTCCACCTTTGTGTGTCAGGTTCCTTCCTCTGCAGCATGCCAGAGGACATTAAATGCCGATAGAGCCGCTCGCTGTATCACACTTTGGAGAGAAGCCAGTGTATGTTCCGTTCCACTGCTCTTGATACTGTAATCAGCATGCAAGTGGTGCTAGGCAGTCAGCCACTGAAGTATGAGAGAGAGGCTCAGAGCTGGGGAGGGAGGCAGCGCAGACCGGAGATTGGAGTTGCCTGATTTACAGGACATGACACTCCGGGGCAGAATATAGTGATCGTGGGAGCCAGAGGTGTGAGAGCGTCGTCTGATACTCCTGCTCACAGCCCACGGCAGGATGATCCATTATGGATATTCAAGTCAATGAAACATATTTGTGTGTGTGTGTGTGTGTGTGTGCGCGTGGTCATGCTCACAAACACCCACATTCACCTCACCCTCTACCTATTGTGCTGTCTTTGCTTGCGCTACAATCTTAGGCATCGACTCCCACATGGTTTGTTAATAAAAGATTGTGTTGCTCATTTTTCACGTGTGTTGTGTAATGAAGTCATGTTTGGCAGGCCGCTCTCGCAAGCTGCTGCTTCTCATAAGGAAAGGCCGCATCAGTTTTGATTTTGTTGCAAATTGCCGGGAGACAGATGAGCGTTGAGATACTGTGGGAGCTGGGCTGGCATCTTAACTGTGACCTTTCTAATTGTGATGCAATGATTTCACGAGCCGGCTCTGCCTTGTACTTACATATTCTTGCACTAATTACTGTCACATCTGAGAAGTCGACTTGATACTCCTTAATCTCGCTGTGCCTGTCCGTCTGCATTTGATAAAATAACTTTTCAGTTATGTCACACTGTATTGCCGGCACACACAGTGGTCCTTCGATCACATTGTGTAGTGTTGTTGAGAGGAGAAACAGAGGGCGTCTGACTGCAAGTCTCCCAGTTTGTTTGAGGGACGTGGCTGAAAGGATATTAGAAGGATACCGTCTTTTATTTGAGTTGATTTTGCAATATGCTCAATCATTTTCTGATTTGTGTATTGTGCTGCTCATGGGAAATCATACATTTTAGCACATGAAAGTTTAAATGTACTAGCTCTGCCACTTTTTATTCAGCGTGCACCGTTGAATAAAGTGTGCAACATTTGACTCGGTGTACTAAGATAGCATCAGTTTATACATTTCGAAACTGCCTTCCGAGCGTGTCTTGTGAAGCAAGGAGAGGTCAAAAAGTCACACTGGAGGAGTGAGATTTGTCTGAGATTACCTCATGTATCCTCTATAACAGGGGTGCCCAAACTTTTTCCATTGGTGGGACAAAACTGAAAGTTAATGTTGGCCAACGGGCAATAAAGCAAACACCTCTTGTGTTAAGATGCAAAATGGTACTGTATGGAGCCCTGAGAGGCTCTTATGTGTTTATTAAGACAAAAATAATAGGGTACATGATAATCTTTCCAAGTTCCTAATTGTTTTTTTTCCACTAGCCTCTTCGGTCTTCCATAGATCCCAAGTCCCACTTTGGGCAACTCTGCTCTATAAGACATTGAAATTAAGATCAAGGTTCAATGAGGATGTAGTAGTAATGCTGAATTAGAAATAATCATCAAATGAAATAATATAATTCAGGAACATTCACTATAGCTGCTAAATGGTAACTGAGAAGTGCACATACCTCCTCCCACTTTGTGGAGCAGGCGAGAAACTGTATTTTTTTTATTATTACTGTTTTATTATTCTATAATGTTTTATTGAAATAATTTAGTGCAGCTCTTCCACACTTCTCTTCGTGTGGAAGAGCTGCAGCCAGTTTGTGTAAATCTTCTTTCTTTAGTGATTGAGGTTGTATTGAATTTTATAGAGACGGAAAAACAGAAAAGGACAAGTCAGTATATACAGCACAGTATATACAGTACAGCGTGCAGCTTATTTTAGGACTGAGATATTAACAAGTATAAGAGAAAAATTAAATCCCTGTAACATAAGTGTAGAAAAGAATAGAACTGCAACAATTAATGGATTAGTTGTTAACTAAAATAGTAATTTTTTTAAGGAAAAAACATCTAAGTTGTTTGATTCCAGCTTCTTAGATGTCAATGTTTTCCTCCATCTTCACCCCTCTTTGACAGTAAATCGTATCGTTGGGTTGTGTACAAAACAAGACATTTGAGAACGCCATGAAAAACACTTCAGCATTTTTTGATATTTTACAGATCAAGAACTGATCGGATCGTTTAAAAAACAATCGAGAGATGAATCTACAAAAAATAATAATCTTTAGACGCAGCCCTAGAAAAGAGGCTGTGAGTGTGAACATGATAGGGAGCTAAGCCGTGGGTATATCTCAACATTTCTTTATCTGTCCACAAATCTGCACCTGCTTCTGAGAGGTGGGTTCATTTCCTTGCTAAACTGACCCTTACAAATCAAGTGAACCTCAGTAAATACAGCAGAATGTGCAGTCAGCGCACTTCATCACAACTCCTCTTGTGATTTGTGTATGCATAAAGGAGCTGAGTACACTTCACTGATTGCACGCAGGTTGCATCTCAAATGACAAGCAAACTGAGCTCCCAGGTCGGTAAACAACATGGATGTCTGCGGGTGAAAAATGCATCTCGGAGTTGGAGAAAGTTAAATAAATCATACCCAGGGTGCCAAATGCCAAAACTCTCAATCACCTCGGATTGTTTAGGGGTCCCTATGAAAATCTGGTATAGATGAAGCCGTGCTTTTGTTCGACAGAGACGTTGTAAACGACAACCCATTCTGCCTGCTGTCAATCACATGCTCATTCTGGGGATGCTGGTCCCTGAATAAGGAGTTATGGTCCACCGACCCATAATGTTTGAATGCACTGCAAGCAGCTAATGTTACAGTTTATGCTTTACAGTTTTTGTGAGAACTGAGAGGGAACAGTCGTGTTCCTGTGAGCAACAACCTGTTTTGGTTTTTCATCTGTTGTATTTGTGTGAGCGCTGATGTATTTTATTTGACAGGTGAAGATGCCTTTTTTACTTTTATACTGATTTCAGTAAGTAAGCTAATATAAATATTAAATGTGCACTTTGTAAGACTTGGCACACTTATTGAATTCATACTCTGAACAAATATGGGGCAATACATCACCAGAGTAACTGATAACTGCTGCTAGCTAGTTAGTTAGCTGAGTTAGCTGTGTAGCTAGCGGTCCCATGAGCTGACTCGAGTATGCCTCGACAGGGGGTTCGGAGCAATGGGGAAGTTTTGCCGTTTAAAGCAATAGCACAGGAGGCTGGAACTGCTAAGGCTAGCTGGTTAGCATGCTAACTCCAGTAGGTATCTCTTCAACACAGCACAGAGACGTCTGTGTCCTACTATTGACACTGTCATTTCTTCATTTTCTGTTGATGATCTTATTTTTCTTTTTCAATGTTCTAATATAAAAATCTTACATATTGCACCTTTAACAAAAATAGGAAATCTGTTGGATTTTCTGCTGATATGAAACTACAGTTTACTCTGGAAGTAATCGTGCTGAAAAATTCCCTCCTGCTTTTAAACCTGCTGTAGTATTTCAAGATCAAACCATCCATATGGTATGCAGTGAACAGTACATAACAAGCAGAGCTGTGTGGGTTGAGTGGTGGAAGCCACTTCACAAGCACCTGTTCAGTATTTTATGCTCATGATAGTCATATATACAGAAAGTACAGTACATACCCAAATATTTTATGCTCACAGTGTTAATAAAATGGAAATGAACTAATAGTGGCTACTGACTCCAAACCTGTTCCCTATTTCGCATCATTACATCACTCAGTCTGGCATAGTTATCAGTCAAAACCAGATGTAGGCTAGTGGACCAGAGGCTGCTTACTGTAAATGCTCTGAAAGAGATTCATGGTTAAAAATGTGGTCGATACTGGAAATAAAATCATCATGGGCTCGGTCCTTTCTGTTGTTTTCTGCTGCTCTGCATCCATCAGGGCGTGTAATGAAATAAAAATGTTTGGGCAACATCTGTCTGGGCCCACCATTAACCACCACTCCCACTGAGGGACTGACTCAGACACCAGGTCGACCCCGCACTGGCTTGCCGACTGAGAGACCAGTACATTGGTTGACTGACTGCAGCTGCTGGGTGGAGCTCTCCTCCTCTAGTAGCTGTTTCTGTCTCCATCTATTACAAAGCTCATTCTTCGCTCATTCTTCACATCTCTCAATGACGGCTGGTATATATTGTTAATTCTGCGATACTCCAGGACTGCTGGACAGTCTAAATGGTACAATCACCCACTCTTATAATGTCTCAATTTTATGAAGGATTTGTAGTCTAATTTGAAAGAAATTCAGTTTGAGAATTAACAGATCAGATAAAAAGAAAATGGGTGTGTGTGAATTACAATGAGGAAGAAACGGTAACATGTATTGAACCGCTTCTGCTGTGGATGCTTTTGAAACGGCGCTGCTGGAGGACGCTCTACTTTGCAGGATATTTTTAGTGTAAGAGGAGCTGCTCTCTCCCTCCCTGCGACAAGGGCAAGAATCATAATTTCTGTCAGTATCTATACCCTCAAATTGCATTACAGCGGAGTGTGTCGCCCAGGAGCACAGCCTGTGGTACAAAGAGTGGGTCACAGCAGCAGCAAGGTTCATTTTTTGTACAATAAGTCAGTGTAACTGTGAGTGGCTCTGAATATAGAGCGGGGGTTTGTACCTTTTTGTAATTTTTTTATCTGGAGTATTTATTTATTTATTTTGTCTCGACAACCACTCCCTAACTAATACTCTATTAAGTGAAATAATAACAAGCAAGCCACTTACAAAATGACAGCTTGTTCTTGGTAGTCCTGGTGAACTTAAAAATAGCAAGGGTCAGTTCTCCTTCATAATAACGTCCGGACGTGTGTTCTTGCTGGAGCAAGGTTTAATTAATTTATGAAACGTATGGAGGAAGTGATAAGGGTGGAGGCGAAGGCCCTTTGACTTATTAATTATTTGAATCGTATTCAGGTGGACTCCAGTTTCAGTCACTATTCTTTGCAAGGAAATGAGCACAAGGACATCTTGATTAAAAAGGAGAGTAGTTTCTACATGGCATAAGAAAGCGGACATTTTGAAATACATGTAACAGAGGGCATGGTTAGTTTTATATCTACTGTCTGAAAAGAAGATTCAGTAACCCTTTTTTTTTAAGGGTACATTTATTAACTAGTTACTTATTAGCATGCTTATTAGTAGCATACTGGCTCTATATTAGTCATGTAAAGCATTTTTTAATTCCTTATCCTGCGTGACTATATTCTGTTACTACTTGGCCATTAAAGGTGCACTACGTTGTTTTGGGGAAGTAATTTTAATCGGACAAACTAAATAAACAAACTCTTAGTTTTCATGACTGAATAAACTGAATAAACAAACTGACCTTAAAAGGACAACACAATTTCATGCTGTTTTACTTTGTTTATATTTGGCGGACCCTGCCGCCTTTCTAGCTTCAAACGGTGTTCTGGGGAACAGCTTGTTTATTCAGTAATAAAATATTTCTGAGTTTGTTTATTGCCTCATTAATATTGTGAATATTATAAATCTGGGTCTAAATTTCTTCTTTGAAACTACATAGTGCCCTTTAAACTAGGAGTTTTCCCTCAATAACCCAACCCAAGTCAGTATCACAGCAAACCCACCCATCCACCTTAATCTCCTGCCTTCAGAAACCTTCTGGCTCTTTACACTAAGTTAGTCTTTTGCTCCTGTCGTTATCACCCCCTGCTGCACCTTTATACGCAAACATCGACACGCGCTATCCTATACTGGGTCGATGGTCTATTACACGCTTGACTTAATAATTACTGCATAATAATAGCAAGTAAGGAAGTGATTAGATTTATTTGGACACTGTTAACACTGTAGTTTGGTGGTTTCTTACATAAGAGTAGACCATGTTTATGAAGTGCTATTAGAAGGGAGAATGGCTATTCACATGGTAATACCACCTTATCAGGCTCGGTCTGAGCAAAGCATTGTAATTCATGTGTTACAACTTTCTTACTTACTATCAATAAGCAATGATTAGAATAGTCATGTAGAATAAGACATTAATAAGGCCTTTATAATGACTACTAAAGAGCCAATATGCTACTAATCTTCATGCTGAACTAGTTAATCATTAATATGTGCACCCTAAAGTCTTTTGTGTCGTATATTTTTACAATCTCTGGACTCTCTAAAAAAGCATAACCATGCTCCATCCATCATTCTTTTGGCAGCTTACAAACATGTGACTTTTTGCATCAGTGTACCGTAATCATATTCTCCTCATGTTATTAATGTAGTGAAAGCGAGCTGGCAGAATGATGTCTCTCCGGCTTCATATGCTGCTCAGATTACAGCCCCGGGCTGTTAAATAGATGTATAATAATTTGCTATGTGTTAGTTGTAAATCAAGTATGCCTCACACACATAAAGATGTATTTATGGTGATTGATTAATGCTTACCTCTTGTGTATAGTTAGGGCTCTGATTTACCAAATTCAAATTAGAAGGTGAAGCGTTCAGAGTGATTATATAGCAATCATTAAATCTAGAAACAGCTTTCACATCTAGTGGGAATAACACACCTGACCTTGGCGCATGAGTTGAACAGAAATATAGCGTCTGCGTTTGCAGGAACATTGGATTTGAATACACAGATGTTGGCTGCTGTGTGACCCACCGTCGCCCTCGGACTAACTGTGTTCCAGGAAAACACAGTGGTCTCCAGAGACCTGCTACGGTCCTGCAGATGACTGACCTTGCCTTTCATTCAGACGGGGGATATAAAAGGCTGATGTTGTGCTCAGAGTGTCGGTGCGGGGATGTAAAGAGGAGAGACGAGGAGGTGTGGTGTGCAGCGGTTTAGCCAATTAGCATTTTCTCAATGCACACATGCTTTAATCCTGCTGTTCTTAACAGTCCTGAGAACTGCTGAGGTCTGGATTACTCTCAGCCCTCCATTCAATGCCACTGACACACTACACGCTTAAATTAAACAAAAATAATGGTCCACCGGGCTGGAGATAATATGCTATAGTAAATGCCACTTCAGTGCATTTGTTAGGTTAGTGAGGGAGGCAGCCACAGTATTTTCCTGCCGCTTAACTGGCTATTTCGTTTGACCTTTGGGGTTATTTTCAATTGCATCACAGCTTGTTAAAATCGAATCGGCATCCTTTGCAATACTATAGTAGAGTCGCCTTACTGATCTACCTTTTATTCCTAGAGTGGCTGTTTTATCCTCGCAATAATCGCCGCTGATGGTTTAAGTAAAACTAGAGATGTTTCTGTTTCTACTCCCGAATGCTGCTTAAGCAGAAAGAGTCGAAAAACATCTTGTTTACCAGGGAATCATTACTGTTTGTCCCGTGTTCTCAGTTTATTAGGCTGACCTTGAAATTCCTGCAGCAATGCAATGAGGGGGGATGGTTTAGATTTTGTTGGTTTAGAGAAAAAAGGAATTACACACGCTATAAATTAGTTGTTTTTCATTCCAATTGAACTCAAGTTGCTCTCGTTATTATTTTTGCTCGCAGTGCGCTGAAGGTCAGGAAGGGTTTAAGATTCCTACTGTAATTAATGTCTTCAGAGCACAATGTCAAGTGTTTGCACTGTGTACTCCTGGATCCTCAGAAAATATATCTCGTATTACACAAACTATAAGGACAAAATTGGTTGAAATAATATGACGTCTGCTGTAATCTGGTGTAAAATGCAGGGGACAATGCTGCACAGTTGTTATCTGCATTGTTCAAAGCAGCTGTGAAGCGCTCGTATGCTCTTCACAGTAGGAAATAATGGCCGTGGTATCAGCCTGCTATCTTTGTTGCACTCTGCATGCCCTGCATCTTCATTTTCAAACTGCATGAGAAACACGCAGGCGTGTGCTCTGGTATTGATTGAATAAAAACCACAAAATTGAAGCACCCCTGTACAGCGTTGTTGTACGGTGTCCTTGAAGGAATGTTATTCATTCCCATCCCCACCCTGTTCTGCTCTCAAGGGTCATTCTGCTTCAAATTTGTAGTTCTATCAGAAGCGTTTTAAGGAGGACTGGTCCAGACAAACGGCTCAGGCCACGGACCAACACTGTTTAAATTTCCTCCTTGGTCGTTGTGTGACAGACTGGTGCAGTAATCGCAGCAGTTGTTGCTCTCGGGCTGTGCACTGCTGCTGGTATTACAGTCAATCATTAGAGCTGTATCCTCTCCAGATGGCTCCTGCCTCCCCTGGTCTCTATTGAATTGTCCATGTTTAGACTCCTCCAGCAAGCTGCTCTTTGGCCATTTTCATGTCTTAATATTTAGAGTAGCCAAGAAATCGAATTCAAAGCAGGACGTTTTTCTGATCGTCACGGGAGATAGTGTTTTGAAATTACATTTCGAGGTCTACCTACTGATCCAGAAAGGGTAATAAAATAAAAAAGATTTAACAGAAAGGGAGTTGCTCCTTGTCGCTCAGATGTGGATCCATACGTGCTTGTAAGCAGAGCTAATGAGGAGCTGGCTGCGTTGGAGTGTTTGCACGAGGATCCTAGTGAAAACTGTGTGCTCTCACACTACTGTAAGCTCAGGGATTATCATTATCCTCCTGGGTTTCATCATGCGGTTTCTGCAGCACTTTCTCTCTGAAGTGACTGATGCTACTCACAACAGACGAAAGCAGCTGTTGTCAGACGCAACCTGTCCGAAATCCTTGAGAAACCTCGCCACAATCTGTATATTTGGCACGTGCGTGTTGTTACCTGTGAGTCTACATCCTGAGCCTGCCGTGTTGTCAAGAAGAGAGTATCTGTGGAAGAGCTGGATGACAAAAACTCGGTGGGGCTCCCCTGCTAGCCCGTATAGAGGAGAGCTCATGCCGCGCCATTACCCCTTCCTCTTTGTGCTTGTCTTTCCCACTTTGTATGAAGAAAAGCTCAGGGAAGGAGTGGGGCTATTGGAAAGGAACACATGGCCACGACGGAGCCACAGTCACAGGCAGGCTCATTCACAACTCCATCATTACAGAAAATTTACTTCTCAGACTTTCTCTGCTCTGGTTCAAAGAGGGGCCTGTGGATGAGCTGTGAATCCTGAGCACAAAACAAGCCTTTGTTTCCGAGTGTGGCTGAGATCTGAATCGTGTCAGTGTGAAGATTTGAACTTTTGCCTTCATATCCAGACGTGGAGACAAATACCAGAATTCTTTTAGTGATGAAGTAGAATTTGGAATAGTGGAGCAGAACTGATGAATGAGTCGACTGCCAGACGATGTATCTGCAAGTCATTTGATAATCGATTGATTGTTTCAGTTCATTTTTTTAAAGCAAAAACACCAGAAATTCCTTGCTTACAGTTTATCAAATGTCAATATTTGTTTTTTTTGCAGTCTTACATGATATTAAACTAACAGTCTTTGTGTTTTGGACAGTTGGTTGGAGAAAACAAGACATTTGAATCAAGAAAATAAGATAATCTTTTGTCATTTTACAACACAGGGTTTGGTTGCGCAATGAAATATTCGTTTTTTTCCCTGCAGGCCACGCACACATAAAACATATATGCACATTTTTAATAAAGAATTGAATAAAATACATATAACCCCTAAAATGCAATAATTCTGCAGTGCATTTTTTGTATCTGCACTAGAAGAAAGTAACACCAGTACTCGGGAACTTGAATCCGTGCCGGTATGCCCCATCTTCTCTAGGAGAGATTGTTGGCTTTGAATATGTCACAGACTAATTCTTGTTGGCAAAAAAGTAACGACTCGATTTTTGGTCTGAATGTGTTTGAATGAGAGCCTCCCGGGTGTAGATGGCCCTATTCATCACGTTCATCCCTCTCCCTGCTGAAGCCAAGGTCAAGGAAAAGGAGAAACCCTCTGCAGTATTAGTCTCTCTCCTTTTTTGTGCATATGAGAATCTCAGAATACCTGAATTGATTCACCCTAATTGCAGTATGTGACAAAACACCCACTAATTTGTCTCGCAGTCTAGTCGGATGCTTCTGGGGGAGAGTGCGAGCCAGGAGAGGAGCGGATAATGATGCGGCGGTGGAATGTCATTTTCTGTGTTTTGACTCGGCTCGTGTTATTCCTGACGATTAGAGAGATTTGCACTTATTTCTCTTTTTCCGCTGCAAGGTTATGTCTCTTGCCTTCGTTCAGCTAATTCTACACACACTGCAATCAGGCAGAACCTTTCAGACGCGCAACCCTTTAATATCAGAACAGCAGGGGAGAATGAGGAGCTGCCGTACGGCACAACACTGATTCACAGGTAAAAAGTGTCCCCGAGGAGATAATTGCGAGGATTTGTTCTGTGCCTTGTGGTGTTGTATATTGCCTGTGACTCTCCCTCTTCACACTCCCGAGCTTGACTGTTTTTTAGAGAGGACATTTTAATAACCGCCTGTTGATACTAGTCATGATGCAGACCATCTATTTGAGATGTCAGACAGCGGTTGGGCTGGCTGATATGGCCTCAAAATGGTTATATCCCCATACACAATCTCTCTCTCTCTCTCTCACAATCTCTCTCTCTCTTTCTATATATATATATATATATATATATATATATATATATATATATATATATATATTCTTAAGCATTTCATCTTCTGCCCATTTTCAGGTTCATAATTTAATTTTGGGTTACTGCAAGAATGGTTTACATGCTTTAATGCTCATAAACACATCACTTCTCTCATACTGTCCAGTGCAGCAGCCCTTTATTCCGCCTCTGTCTGAAACGCTCTGTTTCAGCCCCTCTGTCTTTACACACGCCTGAGCCAGCAGCACCGCTCACCGTGTTTCCGTTCGGCTCTGTCCTGTTTTCAGCTTCAAATTAGCTTCACTGCTATCGTGAATATAGGCACAAATTATGCAAACGTGTGACACTGGGATGCAGTGCGATGTCAGGAAGTCACAGAATTAAAGGCAGGACTGCTGATGAGGCGTTTCAGGAGCGGCGTTTTCTGTGGAAGAGAGGCCCTCCCATTGGCCCAGACTGAATTTTTTAACTCTCAAGACCTTTTACATGCACACTGAAGGAAAGGAAAACAAAATACAGTGAGGTTTTTGATAAAAATGTAAAGAGTATTAGAACGAGTACAACAGTCTGGTAAGCTCAGAAAATTACATGACTTTACTGTAATGCAGCCTTTAAAACAGGGAAAAGACAACACTTGAGCCATATCACAATATAATGATATCCAAAATCTAAGACGTCATGATATTGTCCACCCCTCGGTAGCAGCGTGACTCTACACGCTCTGACCCTTACATTGTGTTTCTTCTGTGTTTTCCAGCTGTGTAGGTCGGTGAGGCCATTAAACTACCCACCAAGATGGTGGCTTTGTCACTAAAGATCTGCGTGCGCCAGTGCAATGTGGTGAAGACGATGCAGTTTGAGCCATCCACGCCGGTGTACGATGCCTGCAGGATCATCAGAGAGAGAGTCCCGGAAGCCCAGACAGGACAAGGTCAGTGGATGATTTAGAAAATGTCTTTAAATTTACATCAGGGAAATCTATAGGCAGCTACATTCACATGTTTCACTTTTTGTGTGTCAGCGTCAGATTATGGCCTCTTCCTGTCTGACGATGATCCCAGGAAAGGAATCTGGCTGGAGTCTGGAAGAACCCTGGATTACTACATGCTGCGAAATGGAGTAAGATTAAGTCATATAGTTTGGGGTGGGGAGCTGTCAGTGTGAATTATCATCTCTTTAAGTGATGTAAAGTTTCCAGTGGGACCTGTTTATGCTTGTGTTTATGCCTCCCTTGCTTGCTCGGAGCGACTGCAGTTTAATATCCAGAAGGATCAGTTTAATGGTGTCATTTTTGCTTCCTCTCCCGTTTTTTTTAGGATGTTTTGGAGTACAAGAAGAAACAAAGGCCGCAAAAGATCAAAATGCTGGACGGCGCGATTAAAACCATCATGGTGGACGACTCGAAAACAGTCGGGGAGCTGCTCGTCACCATATGCAGCAGAATCGGTAAGTCTCCACGAGCCGCTAATATGAATCTTGTCAAGCCATCGTCCGAGGCTTGAATTATTCATCATCTATTTTATTTTTAGACCAAGCCATACAACTTGACTTCATATATTAATGTACATTACTGTACAATTCTGTGCTATGAAATTCATATTTAAACAGCCGCATTTGTTAAGCACTTTGGAGCATTCATGTACGCTTGATAAAACCCTAATCACTTTTTGTTTAGGGTGCAGTGGGCATGATTTATCAAGCTCAAACAAGCTCGTTTCTAATAAATGCTGAAGTGTTCTTCCTAAGGGCCAGACGGTGCCATCCTCGCCTGTCACTGAGGTGTTCCCTAAGCAGTACATTTCAATTATAATGGGCTGCTATCAAGCTCAATTGGGTGAGGAGGAGAGGGATGTGTGTCTGGCAGATAGCGTTATTGGAAAATGTTTGTTTGGAGTAGGTCTTTCTGCTTGGCTTCTTCTCCTCCTCGGCTTCCATTTTAGTTTTTGCTGGCTCTCTTCCAGCTTTCCTTCACTTCTGTTTCAGAGCCCAGAGATAAAAAAAAAAAAAAAAAGAGAGAGTGCAAGGGAATCGAGGAAACGCTTTCACTATCACATCAGTAGTTATCGTCCCCTCCTCTGAGAATCTCCTGGCTAACTTGTGCCCCTTTTCAGGAATCACCAACTACGAGGAATACTCCCTCATTCAAGAACTGACGGAGGAGAAGAAGGAGGATGGGATGGGGACGCTGAAGAAAGACAGAACTCTGCTGCAACGAGACGAGAGGAAGATGGAAAAGCTCAAAGCCAAACTCCACACGGATGATGACTGTGAGTGCGAGCGTGCAAAAAAAAAAAAAAGAGCCTCCAGGAGCGTTGTTGGTATCTTGATGGCTTCACACCCTTTTTTTATTTTCACATTAATGAATCTGACTCAACGCCATCATGTGGACATGTGCTTTATCACCAGAGTCTAATTTATTGCATGGACATATCAAAGTTTAATGAAATTTCCACTGTTATCTTTCCCCCCCAGAGGACACCAATTAAATTTTGAAACATTCGAATATATAAATCACCCTCCAACTTTGGCTGGGAACTAGCTTTTTCGTCTCAGCAGAAAATAATGTAAATGACACTGTTTATGCCCTGTCAAGATTTTCACTTCCCCCTGTGAATAATTTGCTAGATTGTCTGCCTGAGCTCGTCTGCCTGAGCTCATCCGTCTGATGCCTGTCTGACGTCTTTGAACTGCCTGGTTAATTTCACCACCAGTATCCCTCCTCTGGTAACATCTCAAAGTGAACGTCTATTCATTTCAGTGCATGTGATAACGCGGCGTGTGTATTGATTGGGCAGTGAACTGGCTGGACCACAGCAGGACGTTCAGGGAGCAAGGGGTGGAGGAGAGCGAGATTCTGCTGCTCAGGCGCAAGTTCTTCTATTCGGACCAGAACGTGGACTCGAGGGACCCCGTCCAGCTGAACCTGCTCTATGTTCAGGTAAGCCAATTACACACACCTTTTTATGCTGGTGCAGCAAGAAAACAGAGGGAGGCAGGATGGCCTACTGTACCCATTTTGTACACGCTGTGCTGGTACACAATGTGAACGCTGTACACATTTTTTGCTGTTAAAAGGCCAACCTGCAAAATGAGGCCCAAGCAGGCCCAACATATGGTTTACCCTGCATGTTTTTTTGTGCGTGTTGTGAAAAGAAACGCAACATGCAATTAGACTCAATAACTATGTTGTAGTGTACAACTTACTTCTGTCCAGGTCTGGAAAGGATGAAATGTATATAGCTTAGATGTGATCCAGATAGGTTTGACTAAATTCACACTGTACACTATCTTCTCATTTCTCAGTTTTTACATCCTTGATTCCTTTCCCCGCCACCTCTCCTGGTGTCTTAGTCCCTCCTCCCTGACAGGAGAGCGGAGGCGGCAGAGAAGAGACGGGAGGAGAGAGGAGTCGAGGCAACAGGCATTTAACAAAATGAGACGTCCGCGCTTCAAAACCATATTTTAAAGCGATGTCAATCAAATATGACGTGTGGCACATCAGCATCATCTGTCCATTGTTTTGTTATCGCCCACTGCTATATTTAATGTTCTCTGTCAGATTAGCTTAACAGTGTTGCTGTCAACTTATATACTTACTTACAGTCATTTCACAACAGGGCATATTGTGACATGAGTGTTATCAAGGTGAAATATCATCGGGGATTATGGTTAGAACAGCACCTAACGAGGCACTACACAAACGACGAAAGGCGTTCAATCATCTTAAATAAGTAATACAACCTGTCACCACAAAAGAAACATTTTGAGGCCCCCTGTGCGTCACGCCTGCTCATTCCCCTCTCCTCAAGATGCATTTCAGGAATTGAGACATCTTTCAATGTGGCTCGCTGAGATCGATTTCTGGGTCGCAGGCTGGCGCACAGAGGAGAGAGGAAACGAGGAGGTATTAATTAGGGAAATGAGAAGAGCGCTATAAATCCTTGAACATGGAGGCAAAGCTTTAGTTGCAGATAAAGCTGCGTTCTGTCTGGCTGCTGAGTGCAGCAAAACAAGCGCTTAACACAACACTGACAACTCCTCAGAAAAGTATCTGGCTCTTTAAATGCTATATGCTCCACATAGATTCACAAGCTAGTGGCTAACTTTAGATAGGTATCCTACAGCGGGTATATGAGAACCTTTTCACTGAAAAACTGCCGCTGCTGCTGCTGTGGCTAAACACGAGACTGACACAAGAGTGGATCAAAACAGTGAATGTGTGGGCTGTATAAGCAAAACAAGCTGCTGAAGGAAGCTAAAACGCCTCATAGAGCGGAGCAGAACTGCAGACGCTGGTGCTAATTCTCTGATTTGTCACGACAAGCAACCACTTTCACATTATTTATTTTAAATTGATTGACATTGATATATAATTATTGATTCGTGCAGCTTTAAGTTCCTATTTGATTCCCACCGTCACACTACTGTTTTCACATCAATGTAATGTAAATGGAGATTGCATGGCCACTATCTTCTCCATACATACATGCAGCTATCAGCACCACTGCTGTTTGTACTGATCATTGTTGGGCCCGTCACTCTGAGTAAGCCAGATATTTTAATGTGGGGAACACCATCCCTCTGTTCTTTGTGCTCTGGCAGACTCAGTAAGATATTGCTCGAGACAGATATCCCTTCAAGTAGACTGTGCAATACATGATTGACAATTGCACGGCTGATTAAACGAGCACACTACTCAGTGTTTCTTTCTTCTGATTTTTAACCTTCAGAGCATGGCTTCCATTTTGAAATTTTTATTTTAAGCAGATGGGATACTATCTTATTCAACACCATTTCAAATTGGCTCATTCCAACTCACAATGCTTCGACTGAAAGAAGTATTCCAGCTCTGAACATGCTTTGCGTGGCCGCACCATTCTTTCAAAGGGAAATATTCTAGATGTCTTCACGACTTCTCATTTTCTTCAAAATTCAGCTTGACATATTTGGTGTCCTTGGTGACTTCAGGATCCCCACTGGAATTTCAAATAAGGTTTGAGTTTGCACTGACTGACCAAACAGTGATTCAAGTGGCTGAAGAGGTTATCTGTATTGTGATATAGTGGTTGCATGTGTGGTTTGGGAGTTTTCAGAGGCCGTGAGTCACATCAATACTGAACACTCGGCATACATCTGGTTGGGGCGAGATGTAGTTTGACTTGATGGGGATATAACTGGATGTTTATTTTATTAGTTAGTTTCTTTCTCTCCCTGTGAGTGTGTGTGTGTGGTGTGTGTGTGTGTGTGTGAGCTAAGCAGCGGTAGTTTGACCAGTTTTATGAAGCGAGGGAGCCCTGCTGTTCCCGGGGAGTTCCCTGAGGGGGGTCAGCTGAGTCCAGTACGGCACTAGTCAGGGTTTGCTCGCTGCACACATCACTGCATTCACATTAGTCCATCCAGCCGCAGGAGGGGAGCTCCCCACTGACACCTGGACTCAAACACACACACACACACACACACGGATGTACCTCTTGAGAGCATGGGAGCGAGTTAAAATACTCACAGAAACTGATGTAACATATTCAAAAGATATACGCTAACAATAAGATTGTTGCCTGCTCTCCCTCACATAATCTCTGCAAAAAAAAAAATCTCTACACTTATGTGTAGTTGTTCATATTTGACTCTTTTCATCTTTTCAGTCCCTGCTGCGTTGGGAGTTCCTGAATCTGTTCATGAAAGGCACCCAGCCACCCACCCTCTCTGTCTGTTCCCGCTGCTCTCCTCCCTCCTATCTGTCTGTTCCTGTTTTTGCCTCTATTTTTCTTACCCCTCCGTTTCCTTCCCTTCCAGCTCGCCTGTCTCCACTCCCTCTCCATCTCCTACACATTCTGACATAATCGCGCACATCCCCACCCTGTTACCCTGGCACACATTACAGCGCAGTGCATATCATGCTCTCCTCTCCGCACAGACTCATATTTCCTCTCGCGGTAACGACCCCGCCCCCTGCCCCCGCCTCCTTTTGCCTCTTCGCTGCCCTTCCTCATCTGTCTTTCCCTTGTTCTCTCTGTGACACACACTCAGATTGTTACACGGGCAGATCACAGAGACTCTTCACATGGCAGCGGCTCTAATTTGTCACTGTGTTAAAAAGGCCAAACAGAGCCAGAAGAGAGATCTTTGGCAGAGTGGAACATACCCCAGGCTAACTCTCCACTTTTTATTCTTTCCTTTTTTTTTTTTTGTCCTTTCATTTTCCTCTTTAACATCCTTCATCATTCACAATTCCCGTAATTCTCAGAAACTCAGCCGCGTTGAGTAATTTAATTCAGATGGTGCCGATGATGACATTATTGCTGGTGTTTCTTTGACAGAGCATCCCTGCGAATCGGCGATGATCTCAAATGTTTATTAATGATTTGAAGCTTCCATGATTTCTAACCCACCCACATACACACACACACTAATGCGCACACACACACACACACACACACATAATGGGAGCTCTGCCAGTAACCGACTAATCTCCTTTACTACTCAGCCACTCCCTCTCTGTCATGTATTTGTGCTAAGGCCAGGATAAACCTCCGCAGCAATAACATCTCTCTGTGTGTCCTGCTCCTTTGCTTTTGCCTTTGCTCACTTTAGCTGATTCTAAAAGAAAGTATAGTCTTTGTACCATCGCATCGCCCAAAGCGGGGACAGATGATGAATTTGCTATCCTACAGAATGTAACATCATTACATCATCATTTTCTATTCTTTCCAGCAGTAGTTCTGTAAGAGCTTGTGCACTTTAAGAGCTTATGAAGCATCTCTGCTTTATTAAAAAACAACATTACAGAGAGATAGAAGAGAAAGATGGGTTAAAGGTTGGATCTGAACCATGGCCAGCTCAGATACTGAAGCTAACTTACCCACCATGAAGCCCCTAATTAATCTTTTTTAATTGAAACATACACAAGATTTTTTTGTTAAAATACAAATAAATAAAACTGTGTTCTCTCTAGCTCATGAAGCTGGTCGATATTCCTCTATTCACTGATTTATTAGCAGCCGTCCTGATCGAACTCTGCGTGCATTTAGCTGCGATGTTGTACCCCTATGTCAGCATTTATTTTTAAGGCTGTATTATACTCTGTGTGCTCTGCTGATCCGTGGTCGACTGACTGACCTCAGTGTTGCAGCCTCAGGCTGTATGTGTCACAGCTTCTGATGTCTTGTGCTTCACTTCCACCCATGCAGCTCTATTAAAATGTCCCAGAACCAGCGCCTGTTTGCCTTGTCATATCCGCTATAAGAAATTCAGGGTCTGTCCTCGTTGTCTTTTCTGTTGACAGTCATGGTAAGAGTCGTTTGACCAAGACGAGACTTGTACCTGTAAATTGGCTGCTTAATCTGAGGCTGATTGATTCGGAATGACCCAGCCAATGAATAATTTAATGTCGCTGGTAAACTTTATGGGATTATCACCGAATGAGGTTTTAAATGTGCCAAGTATACCATTATTATGTCTATGTAGCATTCAGCTGACTATTAACTTTGAATTATATTCATGCAGGTGTACAGCATTGACATTATAACTTGACATCAACTCACTTTACTCTGCTGATACACTCCTACTAACGAGGGCTGCAACTAATGATTATTGTCATGATTAACTGATTAGTTGAAGTCAGAAAATGTCGAGAAATTGTGAAAAATGCTCATCACAATTTCCCAGAACCTAAAATGACGTCTTGAGATTGCTGCTTTTGTAATCAAGAGTCCATAACCCAAAGACTTAACTTGTTCATCTTAAGAGTAGGTGATTAATTTTCTTTTGAACAATAAATCAATTAATTCAGTAGTCGTTGCAGTTTTACTCCCAAAGGTTTTCTGCCTCATCAAAGAGAAGAGCCTTTTCTGCCTGCATAGCCATTTGCTTAACAATTTCTATTCCTTGTGGTAAAATGGATATTAATTTTGTGTTTACTATCCTGTCTCAGAATAGTATTCAGGTTGTTGACCATCTTTCTGTCGAGCCACCATCATTTCCAGGCAGACTGAGTTAACTCAGCGGTTGAGAGATTGAACCTTTTTTGGGTTTCTGGCTGCTTGGCAACTGTTGTATTTACCACTGCTGGATATCGGCTCCCTTACCTCATTACCAGTAATGAAAGAATAGAGCAGCAAGCGATAACATGCATCCTTTTCATTACTGTTGTCATACTTTCACTTTAATTTTAGGGTGTTGATCATCATTAAATCGGTTCTCGTCATGTTTCTTGTTTAACTGACAATGTTCTGTTACTCCAGCTGAGTTAATGTCTGCAAAAACTGCATAAAGTGTTAACATCCAGCAGTATGAGAGGGCTCCAGCACATTTTAGTTGCTCAAAGGCAGGATAGTCTTTTCTAGGTATGTCTAACAACGTATTTACATAAGCAATCTTGCAGCCTTTTGGGAGGGCACATCGGAAAAATATGACTTCACGCCAAAGACAATGGAAACAAGTTTGCTCAGATATTGTATGGACAGTAATACTGTCCCCACTGTCAATATACAAAACCTGTAGCCTTGTATATAACACACTTACCTTAATATTTAAAGATGTTAAAGCCTCTGTATCTGTGGTAGCTTTGCTACACTCTATGTCTCAGATTTCAAATTGCAAACCCACACTCGGGCTTTTATGTACTAATTAATTTTTCTAAATAACTGCGGCCCTCTTGTTAACTCATCATAACCAGTCTGCATCCACCAAGCAATTTCTAGCATCTAACTTCACAATAAAACCATCTTGTGAACAGTGTGTAGCAGGGTGAATGGCATGTGTAAGGGCTAATTTTAGAGTATCTTCTTGCATTCAGTAAGAGCTTATGTACTCCACTGTGAATGGCACTGGGGGAAAGGACTTGATTGTGAGTGGAGGAGATTGTTGCCCTCATTACAGCAATAAGCTGCTGCTTAGTTTTTCATTGATGTAATGGGACGTAAGAATGAGTAGAGTCCACGGCGCCCACCGATATGCTAATGCTAAAAGCACTGATGGAGCCTTTCTCACTATCGGCTAGGCCTCTCAGCTTTTGGAGCCATTAATTTTGCAGCAGTGAACTAGAAAGAGGGAGTGAGAGGAGACAGACAGACAGAGAGAGAGAGAGAGAGAGAGAGAGCTGACTGCCCCCTGGAGAAAACCGCACACACTGACAATCATTTGAAAGATGTCAACAAAGGCTTCTCCCTTTCCATCTACCTAAATGGTGAAGATAATGTAGACAGCCTGGCTGAAAATGCAGGGAAACATAAGTGATGTCTCAGCAGCACCAAACGGTGTTTTTGTCTTTCTAAGTGGGAAACAAAGCATTCATTAGATTTCTTACCAACATATTGAGGGCCGTTCTGTAATGCAGATGGGATATTGCGAAAGACTGGTGCATCTCTGTAATGTGTTTTCCTTTTTAATAACACGTAATGGGCTGTGATGACAAATTGTTGGCACTGCCACATTTGAACGCCAGCAGAATGGCTTTTATTGTCACAAACAAATCTTATTTGGCTCCCCTGTGTGGATGAGTCTCCGTTATGATGTCCCTGCAGTACAGATACACTTAGTCATTCTCTCAGAAGACATCCTCTCTGAAGCCACGCTGCATTCAAAGCTCACAATAAAGTGCCCTCTCTGTTGGGTGAATTTTGGATAATACTTGTGCCTTTGTAGTTCTATCCCTTTCCTGGATGTGTGTGTGTTTCTGCTTCTTACTTACCCCCCCTGCCTCTCATCGTGTCTCCTCCAGGCCAGGGATGATATATTGAATGGATCCCACCCGGTCTCCTTTGATAAAGCCTGTGAGTTTGCAGGGATCCAGGCTCAGATCCAGTTCGGACCCCATGTGGAGCACAAACACAAGCCCGGATTCCTGGAGTAAGCCTTTTCTGTTCATAATCATGCATTTACACCAACATCACAGCAACTTTGTACTTTCATATGTTTAGTTCACAGCTGTGCATACAGTATACAGTGGTTATCTCCAGCTTCAGCACAGGCTGTTGCTTCAGGGATTTCCTCCAGTGGAAAGCTCTGGGGTGATGTCAGCTGTTACAACTGTTTTCTGATATGCAGGCAGTAGGTCAAGAATGACCTCATATGTAGAGGTATGTTAGCAGAAAAGGAAATGCCTGTAGCTCCAAAGGGTAACCATGTAAAAATGTCATTTATCTCCGTAGCCTGAAGGAGTTCCTACCAAAGGAGTACATCAAGCAGAGAGGGTCGGAGAAGAAAATATTCCAAGTATGTACATTACATCACTCAAATGGTGCATTTAAAGAAAATGATGTGTTTGAAACTGTGGGCAGCCCATGGGAAATTATAGTAATTTGTTCTCTGTTGAGGCATAAATTGAGAAACTACAAAACATGTAGATCACAAAATGGAACATATGTGCAACACATGTAGTGATCAGTATAAGGAGGTGGAGAAGTGAATTATGTTGTTTGTCCAGGACCATGCAAGCTGTGGAGAGATGACGGAGATCGAGGCCAAAGTGAAGTATGTGAAGCTCGCCAGGTCCCTGCAGACGTACGGAGTGTCCTTCTTCCTCGTGAAGGTAAGAGCTCAAACCATACGAATCTACACAGTAAAGAGGTGCATGTACAGGATTTACATCCCTGGTTCCAGAAAAAAGGTTTAGACACTGTGCAGCACATAAACAGTTTTACGCAGTGCTCCGCAGCTCATGTAGTAATCTCCGTTATGTAAGGATGTGTTTCACGAAGTGGTGATCCTCGCCCCATCCTTTCTTGTGAATGACTGAGCCTTTTGAGGACGTCCCTTTCATACCCAATCATGATAGTAAAACCTGTTACCAATGAACCTTTTAACCTCGCGAATGTTCCAATCCAGGTTCATTTTCCAAGGAAAGGGGATTCCTGTCTCCCCTGTGATCTCCACATATGCCTGTCCTTTCTATCAGTTGTTAGGGTAACACTGTGCTCAAGTTTAAGGCATGAGATCTTAAAATGCAGCAGATGTCACCATAACTGATACAAATGAGGGACACATTAAAATAAAATCAGAATGTTCTTTTCATTATTGAGCAATGTCAATTAATAATACATCTGGTTAAAGAAAACATGGCATGTGCATGAGATACTTTTGTGTGTAATGAGTGGCAGGGGTGATTGGGAAGCTGCTCTGACAGGCACCGCTCTGTCAAACAGGTACAGTACGAAGGCAAGTTGAAAACACCAAAAAAAAAAACATTATCACGACAAAATCAGGAGCTCCAGCGTGGAAGCTGGAGGTTCAGCAGCACACTCGGTGCTGCGAAATACTTGTGACAATAGCAATTCTGTTCTGTTCTGCTTTGGCGAACACAAAAGTGGAATGGAAGTGCAGCATGCGAATGGGATGAAGTCGCACCAGCAGGTATTATGAAAGCTCTCTGACAGCAGCCCATTTGGTTACGAACTTGCAGGAAAGTAGTGAGGGGAAAAAAGAGGAAGAGTGCAGTCGTCTGCTGTGGTCTTAATGGACGATAAATGGAATGTTTGGCCTGTAGTTAAAGCAGACTGCGGGGTTCAGATTATCTTTGTGTGTGTGCGCGCACGAGCACTGTCAGTGTTCGATGAGGGGATGTAGTGATGGAGATTTCGAGACTCTGTTAAATAATTCACTCCAGCTGCACTCTCCTCTTGATGCTAGCAAAGGCAAAAGCACAGACCAGGCTTTGTTGAGGCACATCTGAGAGTTTGTTGTAACCCCCCATTTTTCATCTGTCAGTCTTTAATCACTGAAGGTTGTAGGATGGCAAGCCCTCCATGGCTGCAGACTTCACAGATATGGAAATACTGTACATGGAAAGTAAATATCCCTCTATGTGTGTGTTTGCTGGAGCCATGCGTGCAGGTGTGTAAAATATAAAGGCCCCACATCTATTGTGCTCTTTTGCATGAGCACATTTCCACACAATATTCGAGGTTAAACGGTTTGAAATAATGTAAGACCTCAGATGGCCACTTCAGATTAGAAAATCAAACTTCCTGCTTGATAATTATGGCGTTCAAATAACGTAACCTAAAACAATGAAGGTTTTTAATAAACCTATGCATGAGAATATCTTGAACACTCGGATAATGTTATCTGTCCTTGTGTTTAAGAGCCCTGAACATAGAGGCTTTTCTACTTATTGGCCTTGGTGTGATTCTCACAGCTCTTCATTGTGACCTAGTGATAAAGGAACAATAGCCTGGAGACGTAAGATATACGTGTTTTGAACACCCCCGTCTCTACGAACCGCTAATTTTTGTGTCGTCCTCTGCACCCCTGGAGGGGAGCCAAGTGTAGGCTCAGTCTCTGAAGTGAGCTGTAATAGATTTTCAGTGGGCAGCGAGTGGAGGGCACTGGAGCTGGTCAGGCAGAGAGCCTGTGGAAGCACCATGCTGGTGTGCTGACAGTGACTAAAGCCTGTGGAGACCCCGTTCAATAAAGCAGCAGTTAAACAAGCCCGGACTCAGCTGGGTCAGTTCACAGCTGCCCCCCTTCTCCTCCTCCTCCTCTTCCATTCGGGCCTTTAAGCCGCGGACACAGCGACAGCACCAGCAGAATGGCACAATGATTTTGTATCCGCGCCTTGAATGAATCATCTGTGTAGGTGTTTAGCGCCGACATAAACGCTGTCTGATGTTTCCCTATCCGACAGGAAAAGATGAAGGGTAAAAATAAGCTGGTCCCACGGCTTCTGGGGATAACCAAAGAGTCAGTGATGCGAGTGGATGAGAAGACGAAGGATGTGGTGCAGGAATGGCCGCTGACAACAGTCAAGAGATGGGCTGCCTCCCCCAAGAGCTTCACCCTGGTACTGTGCGACTCTCTGCACCAAGTCCTCTTTCTTAAAGAGTCATACACTCCTAATCCTTTGCTCACATTCGGTTATTCTACACATAGTGTGATTTGCACAGCTCTGCACCACATATTCAGTCTTTCCCCCGGTTTTCATTTTCCCACACAAACAGCAGCCTGGAAATCATTGCGACCTCAGACTCCCAATATTGAATGTTTTCAGCGTGGTAGCCAGCTATTTCATCTGAGTTAACAATAGATGCCCAGGGAAGAATGTGCAGTATTTGGATGTATTATTTATCTGAAAGCTTTTTCAATTTTCTTTTACCAAACGTTGGCAACAGTGCTGTCTGTTTTCCTCCTGTATTGGAAAGGAGCACTGCATTTAAAGATTAATAGATTATGCAAATCAAAAAAAAATACTCCAAGGTATATTTTCCAGCATTGATTCAAACCAAAAATTCTCACCTGCGTTTCTGTAGGAGGCTTTGAAGTGAGATGGCTCACTACATCAAATTTTTAATCATCTCTTTTGAGAAATAGGATGCACCACAGAAGCTAGTCATTTTTTCTTTTTTATTAAGGGTAGAAATAATGAAGATGCTGCCAATTTTAATTCAGAACCTCAACCCAGTAAGGCATTTCTTTGTCTGTGAGCAGTCTGGAAGGATCTTATTAGGTAAAGAGTCTTTTATCAATGCAAGATAGATACATTTAAAATAGTTGGCCCTGATTCTCTGCTCTCTTCGATGCATTACAAAGGATTTCGGAGAGTATCAGGAGAGTTACTACTCAGTCCAGACTACAGAGGGAGAGCAGATATCCCAACTAATTGCTGGATACATTGATATCATCCTTAAGAAGGCAAGTAATTAATAATTGAATGTAAAGACTACAACATAAATCTCTCCGTACATTTAGCCTACATTACATACAGCGTGTCTGCGGCTCTTCTCTCTGCAGAAGCAGAGTAAGGATCGTTTTGGCCTTGAGGGAGATGAAGAATCCACCATGCTGGAGGAGTCGGTCTCCCCTAAGAAGTGAGTAGTACTCGTGTGCTATCTACCGTATTTTACGCTGATGGTCCTGATTCAATGAACACATCCTAGTTATTCTTCATGAATGTAAACCTCACTGTTTAATTGTGCATGTAATTACATATCTGCCTGACCAGCACAGAGCCCCCAAGAGAAGTAATGTTTGAATTAAACACAAAACGCCACTATGAATTTTAAAATAACACTAACACAGTCCTCGATATTCCAGAGTACAATTCATTGTATTGCTTCCTTGGACAATTGTTGTTTTTGCAAACCTTAACAAAACATGCCTCAGGGTAACGCAACTAAATTATCATCTTATTTCCCAAAAGGAAGCTGCATCATTTGGATGTTAAGACATCACGCAGGTTAAGATATCGTCTCATTGGAAGCTGATTTATTCAGTAATTCTTATCTCTCAGTTGGATACTGTCATCCTGAGTTTCCTAATCTAGCTTAGTAACTTTTAGTAATTAAGGTAATGCTGATGGACTAGGGCTCTGTCACACGGAGCTTGTAAAATTTGTTGTCGCTGGAAATCCACATGGCTCTTCCTGAAACCACTCGCTGGCAGAATGGGGCATCATATTCCTGCTGCTTATGGGCCAATTGACTCATGTTGTCGTTCTCAGCACAAAAACATAATTGCTGCCTCTCAAAACAAGCCATAATTAACCAATGAAGTCAGGAGCATCTGTTGAGCTGGGCAGAAAAATGATGCTCCGTACAATATTTTTTTTTCTGACAATGCCTCTGCACTGTGGGAGCAGTTGTTAGCGTGATAATTGTTTTAATTATGATTTTGTAACAGTTATCATCCAAAACAATTATCAGCATTTAAAGATACACACACGAGTAAAAACAAGAGAAAATAGTCATGGCTAAAACACCTCCATGAGTCAGTTTGCAAAGGATTATGTCATTTTTACAATTACAGACAATTAACTTAAAATATGGTCATTTATTACTGCGAAGGATATAAGATTATATGACAAAGGTCACATGTTTGAACGCATCTGCATGCCCCCTGTGCTTGCAGCTTTTTCAATTCAACATCTATCTCTTTTTCTCCTGTTTCAGATCCACAATTTTGCAGCAGCAGTTTAACCGGGTGGGCCGTGTGGAGCACGGCTCAGTCGCACTGCCAGGTATAATTCGGTCGGGGTCTATCGGCGGGCCCGACACCTTCAATATGGGCACTATGCCCTCCGCACAGCAGCAAATCACCACAGGGCAGATGCACAGAGGACACATGCCCCCGCTGGTGAGTGAGAGCATTTTCACTCGCAAGCAATTATGGTGTCCTGGAAAAAAAACCTTGAGCTTAAAATACTGTAGTGTTCAACAAAAAAAAATGTACTGAATGGATAAGAAAATGATGTAGCACTGGTTTCGTGCTCAATTCTCAATTTTTTAAACTGTCAAAACACAGTGTTGAGATCATTCCCACATTTTTTTATGTAAATCTGACCTGCAGTGCTTGAAGTATTGCTTGTGGTCCCCGCTGTCAACAAAGAACCACAATAAACAATATGAAGAGGGCTGTGAGTGAGATAGAGAATGAAAAGTCATCATACACACTCTAAAAGCCCATCTGTCTCCTGTGGTTTCTACACATTTGTTTGCAAGACTGAGAGTTTCTCCCACTTACAGCACAACCAGTGTATTTAGATTGCTTTTGTTTAGTTATCTGCTCAGTGAGTGTCTCTATTGTTTGTTGTTGTCAGAGTCATGCCCAGCAGGCCCTGATGGGGACCATCAACAGCAGTATGCAGGCTGTGCAGCAGGCTCAGGCTGACCTAGGATATGTAGATAATCCGCCTCCTCTGGGCCACGACTTGGTAAGTCTTCTCCCTACTTACCACACAGTTTTTTAAGGATAGATGCAGCAAGGATAGATACAGTACTCCTCCAAATCCCATCATTAACAGCAGCTCCAGTTCGACTTTCCTAACTGCTTTCTGATATTACAGCCTCTGCTTTTCAAAGCAAAGATTGCTTAGATCTAATTAAGCATTTGCATCACATCAAAGTCCATCATATTTCTCAAATATAATTAGGATATGCAGCGGACTGTAAATATGGAGGCTGTATTTAATGCTCGAGTGTTTCCAGAGCTGTAGGTGTTGTTCAACCCTAGTCCTTTAATCCTGCACAAGAAAGTTTATATGAGCTGAAAATCACCCACTGTGATGAAAGCCAATCGCTCTTGTATTCCTCCTCCACTGAAAGGCATCCAGGGTCTGGGTTCAGAACAAAGTGGACGAATCCAAACATGAAATCCACTCTCAAGTTGATGCCATCACCGCTGGAACAGCATCTGTGGTCAATCTCACTGCAGGTGAGTGCCCAGGAGAATACTAAACAGTTAAAGGATGCAACAAGCTGTTGTTTTCAGCTTTCATATATTTGAGTTTATGAAGCCTCGGCTGGTCTAGGCTCCGAAGGAAATTGCTCTGTTTTAGAAATATTGTTTATCTATGTTGTTATTGCAACTCCAAGGAGGGAATCAATAAAAACATTTCCCAGTCGTTGTTAAGCACTCACTGATGAATCTCTTTTAAACAGAGGTGCGTTCACCTGATATTTTTCCCTGATAAATATGTCTACTGATAAGTAAATCTTGAACTTGCTGTCCTGAAGCTCAACCTACTGCCTGTGTCTCTCTCCGCTCCCCGTGTTGCTTGGCCCAGCGCCAGTCAAGCTCCTGCCAGCCTTTTTCAGGGTTTTAATCTTACCTCGCCATCTGTGTGGTTGCACTTATTCTCCCCTCACCGTCTATTACAAAGTTTTTCTTCTTCACGGCCACTTGCTCCATCAGCGTGCTCATCCCCGTGGAACCATTTCAAATGGGCTCTAATTATGACACTGACACTGATGTGTGTGTTACAGCATGTGACACGCAAGCTGCCTCACGGATTAGCTAAACAGACGTGGCAGCAGCAGAGCGAATTAAGATGCGCAGCAGAGGTGTAGTTTGTAACGATGGCGATCCATCCTCCGCAGGTGAACCCACAGAAACCGACTACACAGCGGTGGGCTGCGCCATCACCACCATCTCCTCCAACCTCACCGAAATGTCTAAGGGTGTCAAGCTTCTAGCGGCGCTAATGGACGATGAAGTGGGCAGTGGACACAAGCTCATGGGTGCTGCCAGGATGCTGGCAGGGGCTGTGTCAGATCTGCTCCGATCTGTTGAGCCCGCAGCCGCTGAGGTGAGGCGCCCACTGATTATTCTACTGTTTCATCCTCCAATGTAATCCCAGTAGCCACAAAGCCACATACAGTGTTGGATTGCATGCTTCTCTTTTTATCAGTGTCCCAGTGTTGAGGATTTTTGATCCAGAAGTCTGTTTTAGATAATTCATGGGGGCCTGTGTGAAAACAGGCCAGGCCAGTGTAATGAATGTGGTGATGTCATCCTCGTACAGCCCAGACAGACGGTGCTGACTGCGGCAGGAAGCATCGGACAGGCCAGCGGGGATCTGCTCCGTCACATGGGGGAGGGCGAGACCGATGAGAAGTTCCAGGTTGGACGCCGCCCACTCACTGTTTCTATGACACTTCAGGCCAAACAGGAAGACACACATACATTCACATTCTAAGCCCCCCTTTAAAAATGTCAATACGCACTTAAGTAATCATGTCTGGCTTTATTATTAGACTGATTTTTATAACAGAGTGTCAGGAGGAGAGGATTTAGGAGGAAAATGGCAATGCAGTGCCTCAGACTTCCATTAACACAATATGTAGACTTCATTAACTGCGTCATTTACTCTCTGCATACACGTCTTTCAGTTCTAGAGTATCACAGCCTTGTTTCCACTCTCTTTAATCGTGATGATAATATTAATAATACGTTTATTTATATAGCTCCTTTCAAGAACCGTCGTCGCAAAGTGCTTCACAAAAGAATCAGGAAAACAAAAGAAACAGAGCACCAGACAATAGAAGCAAACAACCAGCTAAACCATGAGACAAAACAAAAATTAAGCAAAAGCAAGTCAGAACAAAAGGGTTTTTTTTAGCTGCTTCTTGAAGGTGTCAACAGTGTCCGCAGAGCCGAAGTCCAGTGGGAGAGAGCTCTGAGTGTAGGAGCAGGGTTGTTTATGTGTTATGGCAGTAGTAGCTCTTCAGTGTGATTACAGATAACTTGATAACGGAATTTGATGGACAGCCAGTTTAAAGACATGAGGATTGGTGTTACATGAGACCTTTTGGTGGTCTTCGTCAAAAGCTTGGCAGCAAAATTTTTATGGAAATCTTGCTAAGACACGTGAAAAGAGAGTTGCAACAGTCGAGACGAGAGGGAAGTAAACGTGTGAATTATCATCTCCAACCGAAGTCATGGCACAATGGGCATTAGTTTAGCTATATTTCTCAGCAGGTAGAAACAGGAATGAACCAAACAGCTAAAGTGCTGTTTAAGACTCAAGGCCTGAGCCATAAAAACATCAAGATTATGGACTATAGTTTGAACAAGGGAGGATAAAGAACCAAAATGTTTGGGACAATGCCATCTCGGCAAGAAATAAGACCTTCTGTTTTGTTTGTGTTGAGCTGTAGTCAAATATTTTATAGAGTTAAGGCAATTTAGAAAAGCAGAGATATTTAAACATATTGAGGCTGAAATTAAATGCATGAACAAATATAATCTGCATAACAATGGTAAGGGATATCTTCAAGAAGCAAATGCAGTGCAAACAGTACTGGGATGAGAACAGACCCTTGGGGAACCCCACAGAACAAAGACTCAGTTGATGAGGCATAATTTTGAACTTTAACTGAAAAAGTCCTGTCTGACGGGCACCATTAATGTTAATGGTAACCCTTTATATTAAGGTCATGGCTATAGTTAGTTGATAGGCAGAAAGGCCCCTATAAGTCCTTATAAAAAGACTTATAGTATAAGGGCCTTATTACCTATTAACTAACTCTTATCACAAGGGGCTTAATATAAAGTGTTACTGTGTTGATTCCTTATTTATCATCCAAATCCGATGCTCCTCTCCTCCTATTTGCTTTACTTCATAATGCAGATATAAATTATTACTCACCTCCCAAAATTCATCATCACTACAATACTATTACACTATTGTTTGTGCATTAGATGTCCAGTATTCACACTACATCAGCCGAACAAAATGAGTCACAAACATTTACTTTCCTGGTCCCCTCAGTCACATGTGCGCAGCTGTGCTGTGTTTCAGTGAAGGACATTGATTAATGTGTTGCAGGACACCCTGATGAATCTGGCCAAAGCAGTGGCCAATGCAGCTGCTATGTTGGTCCTAAAGGCCAAGAACGTGGCCCAGGTGGCCGAGGACACCATATTGCAGAACCGGGTGATCGCAGCTGCCACTCAGTGTGCCCTGTCAACCTCGCAGCTGGTGGCTTGCACCAAGGTACTGGTCTAAAACTTGTTCATCTCAGAAGCCAAGTAGGTAAAGGACATACCAGCATACTGGAAATCATCCAAGCAGAATGTATGACACTAGCTATTGTTTACTTTTTACAACTTAAGATTTGAAAGTGCAAAATTGAGCTGATTGAATTGATTTTCTTTTATTAAAAACTAATGAATAACAGCCTGTCTAATATCACAACAGTTTTCAGCTTTTCTAATTCCTCTGTATTTCTGCCAACAACAACGTGTGTTGCAGGTGGTGAGCCCAACCATCAGCTCCCCAGTGTGTCAGGAGCAGCTTGTCGAGGCTGGGAAGCTGGTGGACCGCTCCGTAGAAACCTGTGTCAAGGCTTGCCGCTCGGCCAGCGACGATGGCGAGCTGTTGAAGCAAGTCGGTGCGGCAGCTGGCGTGGTGAGCCAGGCCCTGAGTGACCTGCTGCAGCATGTCCGCCACTACGCCAGCTGCGGCGAGCCCATCGGGCGTTACGACCAGGCCACGGACACGATCATGAACGTGACAGAAAACATTTTCACCTCCATGGGTGATGCCGGTGAGTGCAAAAAGAAGTACTCAAGGGTACTTGTGAGTGTTGGGGGTTAAGTGCACTTAAAAAAGCTTTCAATTTAAGTTGTTGTCTGTGGTGTCTCTTCAGTTCATTAGTATTTCCACAAAATATAAATAAATCAATGATAATAATCAGTAAATCTGGTGATATGTGATGAATACATGCTTTCACTTGAATTGTTCTCATGAGTTTTGGCAGCATCAGAGGCCCTAAAGATATTATCGGTATTTGTGTCCATGTTAGGTGATCTGAGAAACCCTGTTGAAACATTTTCAAAGCTCATGCTATTTGTTATGGTTCGAGTCATAAGGCTGAAGAATTTCCAACCCCAGCCAGTTCTCAAGGGGTTGTAGGGAACATGTCATCCAAAACCACTACAGAGCTCTCAATCTGGTCTCAATCAGCGTCAGCGAGGCTTTGAAACTTAAAAGGAAACACATGACCTGGGCATTTTTTGGAAGGACAAACTTTTTACCTTCTATAAATCAACAGGAACAAAAAAAAAGAAAATCTGTAGCAGCGGATCAGTATTCAGTGATTCACTTCATTCTACATATAGTGTGTTGTTTAATTCCCAAGACAGCTGGATGGAGGTTGTAAAGCACCTAGATGTCTTGTCTTTCATACACTTCTCTGGGTGAGTTATTTCAAGCTGGAGGTGGGTGTTTGGGAAACACAGCTTTTTATAGCAGGTGTGTGGGGAGATGTTACATATATTCCAAAGACTTTCATTTGTGTGAGAGAGGATGACTCACTGGAAACCTTCAGCTATAAAAGTTCATGAAGGTGAAAACAATGATGTGTCTCCGCAAGACGAGGACACTTACAGAAATGCCTCAGTGGTGCACTCAGGTTGGGTGATATGATGATTATATACCATGAGATTATATTCATTTGTCAACTGTCAGACATGCTGTCACACCGTTCGGCTGGAATAACCATCCTTTTAATATCTATGGTTGTGTTGGACCGTTATGAGCACTGTTGCACATCAGGGAACTAGACTGCTATTGGATGAATAGGATTTTTTGCGTCAGTTAGCCAAAAATAGATATCTTCATTGGTTATTTTATCTCGACAGAACATCCAGAAAATACAATATTTAACGATGCACATATACTGGCGTTGCAATAGAAAATTACCCATAGAAGATTTTATTCTTATCACACACTCCTTTGATGAACAAGTTTTCCATTTATCATTTCAAACTGAATCAAAGTTTTAATTGTTCTTGTTCTTTGAATGTTTTAACTAATTTCAGAATGCTCTAAAATCAGTTTTTCAGGATTCGAGTGCCATACTTGGTCTTATTTCGATACAGATGTTAATTTAAATTGACTTGAAATATTCAAAATCAGGTCAACCACCTTTTTCACTACTGCACATGTCAATACTAATGAAGTGTTATTGGCAGTTTAAATATAAGCATGTGTTGGGGCCAGCCACACATTACTGACCTGACACAAACTTGAAAAGTGTTGCTGTTTGTCTTGGTTTGGTTGAGAATTCCTCTGTGATACTGTAAGAAGCAAAAGCTCGATTCTGATGGCTGAACGGATGACGACAACTCCGAAGCTTGATCATCACTTACAAATAGTTCTTACTGTCGAAATGGATGCAGATCCTCAAAAATCTACACGACAAACGGACAGCCCTCAAAAACGAAAACAACAAAAAACAAATGTAAATGGAAAAAGAAGCCGAATCAGCTTTACAGCACAAACTGAATTTCAGCTGTAACATGGGCTTTGTGCTGTTGTCCTAGTTGGTAATCTAGTTGTTTATGTGAGGTGTCTGTCCTCCTTTCTGTTCTTTTACACTACTGTATATGTGTGTTTGTTTTCACAGGTGAGATGGTGCGTCAGGCCAGGGTGTTAGCCCAGGCCACCTCTGACTTGGTCAATGCCATGAGATCTGATGCAGAGGCTGAAGTCGATGTCGACAACTCCAAGAAACTGCTGGCTGCAGCTAAACTCCTGGCCGACGCCACAGCTCGGATGGTGGAGGCTGCTAAGGTAAACATGGAACGCGTTTACTCTCCCGATGTGATGCAACAAAAATGATTGATTATTTGCTTAAGCATGTAACTTGTAATGTAATTTGCTAAAAGACTTGAGCTTGATAACCTAATCTAATTGCTTTCTGTCATTATTGCTTAATTTTTTTCTGTAGTTTAATTCATCCTTCACTCCAAATTCAAATAAGACGAGACATATTTCTCATTAGTTTAACCCCATTATAAACAGTTTGATCCACAACTGTTGATATTTTGTGTTCTCCTCAGCTTTTCTCTTTTCCCATCAGCACCCCATGATGACTTTGCATGACTAATGTCATTTTGAATGCAGCGTTAAAAGATGAACTGAGCTGAAATACTTTGATTTGATAGAATTCCCATGTTGGCATTACTGTTTGCAACTACCAGCATCCATTTCACATCCAAAATAAAAGGGTGCCGCATCCGTGGCTCTTAATAAGCCCCTGGCACAGTCTAGCAGGATATTATCAGTGTGAAATACCAGGCAAGTGTAATGCTGCTCATGGCACGGGAGATGTTTTTGATCTGTGACACATTAATCACCACATCACTGCCATTATCAAAGAGGAAGTGGGAATCTGGCGCTCACAGTTTCCTTGGAAACTATCAGAAAGCAGACAGGGCTAAATGCCTTTTTGTATCTATTCTACAATGTGTGTAAGTGGTTAAACTTCAACTGCCGAGCTCTGATAGCTATTGTTACAGTACATATTGTATGCATGTGTCATGGTCATATGTGTGTGTTTATGTGCTCTCAGGGGGCAGCTGCCTACCCAGAGAACGAGGACCAGCAGCAGAGGCTCAGAGAGGCGGCTGAGGGGCTACGTGTGGCCACGAATGCTGCAGCTCAGAACGCCATCAAGAAAAAACTGGTCAACAGGCTGGAGGTGAGTCATGAAAGTCAACATGTCCCATCTTCTACCTGTTTTTTGACCTTGATGGAAACACAAATCTCCTCCTTGTTTGTCTCTACCAGCAATAACGTCACGTAAAAATCTTTTTCCCTCCCACATTCTGTAGCCCCCTAGAACAAACATCATAGAAATAAATGGCGAGTCTGGAAATTAGGATAAAAGAAAGCATGACATAATGCGATCAATGAAACGCCTCTGCGGTCATTTGTACAAATACGGCCCATTGAGTATATTCGTCTGCATTATTTCTCTTTTCCTGTAGCAGTGAGCTATAAACCCCATTAGTGCTGAGAGTGAACTATCTGAGTGTAAAGATCTGTGTTTAGCCTTTGGTATCAGTTTGCCCCCTAATGACTAGCCCTCCTCTGCTTCAGAGCACCCAATGTTCAATTTCCCAAGCACATAAACTATGCATTACCCAGGGCTGGGATCGGAATGCTATCAGACTTATATCTCGGTCCGCCTCCCTGCATCAGATGGTCACAGTAATGGTGCTAATGGTCGCCTCCATCATGGAAACGTGTAAGCCAATAGTGTCAAAGTGTCATGAGTCTACAGCCACATTTAGGCCCGTTGAGATCCCTTTAATCTTACCTGCTGTCTCCTCACACAGACATGCTTTTATCTTGAAGTAAATAAAATGTATAGAATAATACAAATATAGAGCGCTCACTGCACCACAGGTAGGAAATGCTTCTCCTCTCTCTCATGTCAATTCCACATGTGGTTCAGTTGTTGTTTTTTCATCTCCTAGTGTAATGATGTCATGTATTCTGGCTTCTCTTTTTTCCACTTTACTTCCTTTTTTAGTCAACAGGGAATTTCTTCTCCCTTTTTAGACAATCTCGTACGTCTTAATATGAGTTAAGCAGTGTATTTTTAGTGCTTCAGTTTTGGAAACATAGCAAGGGGAAAGCCATGATGATCATCTCATGAACTGAGATTGAGCAGTGCGATCACACCCGCTTCCCTCTTCTTACAAAACAGCTGGTTTGCGACCCCTCTTAGTTTTGATGAGAACAACTCTGTCCGAGTACAGAACATGACAGCTTGATACTGCGCAGAGTAAAAGAATGTAGTTCTCAGCCAGGCGCCACTCTCTTACTTTAGTCTAAATGATTTCCATTTGTGTCTCCTGAACAGATAGCTGCTAAGCAGGCGGCGGCTGCTGCTACTCAGACCATCGCAGCGGCTCAGAATGCTGCTGCTTCCAACAAAAATACTGTTTCACACCAACAGCTAGTACACAGCTGCAAGGTAAAAACGTGTACTGGTTTCACTGTTGTATTAAGCAAAATGATGTGAAGTCATGTCCACTACATTATATATTGTTATAAAATAGGCTTTTTGATAGTCTTGGCAGTGCTTTTATTTTTCAGACATGATGATGTGGATGTAAAGCATACATTATTGGACATGTTTAAATGCAGGCAGTAGCAGATAGCATCCCCCAGCTGGTGCAGGGCATGAGGAGCAGCCAGGCCCAGCCTGAGGAGCTCGGGGCCCAGCTTGCCCTCATCATGGCCAGCCAGAGCTTCTTACAGGTCAGACCTTTCACCCTGACAGAGCTAACAGCCATCAGATTCTCTTCAGATACACAAACAAAAACTGCTACTGTGTGAATGTATTGTTTTTTTTTCTGTCAACAACTCTCAGCCTGGAAGTAAGATGGTGGTGTCTGCAAAGTCAGCAGTGCCGACGGTGGCTGATCAGGCCGCTGCCATGCAACTGGGCCAGTGTGCCAAGAACTTGGCTACCTGCCTGGCCGAGCTCAGGACTGCCACCCAGAAGGTATCTTTACATAACAACATTAGAGATAGCAGGATTCATCTCACGGATGTTGTTTGCTGTAAAGCTCTGCTCTTTGATCTCCTTCAGAGATATAAAGCACAGCATATAAGCTGACATCCTGTCCGTGTTGCATAATATTTGGATGCATGCGAGTAACATTTACGCGTGTGTGCTGTTTGAAGGCCCATGAAGCTTGCGGTCCTCTGGAGATCGATTCAGCCCTCAAAACCGTACAGACCCTCAAGAGTGAGCTTCAGGATGCCAGGATGTCTGTCATTGACGCCCAGCTCAGACCTCTTCCTGGGGAAACGGTCAGTACAGAGCAACGTTAACTGTCCAAGTTTAAATGAAACATTTTAGTGTAGAAATCAAACTGTAGATATTCAAACCTGACATATCGGTTTGTCAGGTTTGCTATCGCATATGTTGTCCAATATGCACTGATATGAAACCTTTTTTCAGAACATAATGCAGAAAGAAAAGATGGGGGTAATTTGTTATTATTAAAGTGCACCAATTGCATTTTGGAAAATGAAATGTACTATTAAACTGTAAAATATCCATATCAATGTCAATGTCTGAATTTTGAACTTAATGTTGGCATTGGCATCCGCCCCAAAGATCACATCTGTAAATCCAGTGGTTTATTTGTGTGTTCTGTTGCTTGCAGCTGGAAAAGTGTGCACAGGATTTGGGAAGTACATCTAAGGCCGTTGGCTCCTCCATGGCGCAGTTGCTCACATGTGCTGCGCAGGGCAATGAACATTATACAGGTAAGTAAGACATATTGTGCACAGAGAGCCCGTCTTTGAAGCTTAAGTAGCCATTAAGTTCAATATTTTACTTGTGTTTAGAGTATAGTTATGATCCGAGCCATTAGAAATAATAAATATACTGTATATTTATGGCAGACTGTAATTGTATTGAAAAAAAGTTGTTTCTTTAAACTGTGCCAAGTGAGGATTAAAGCAGGCAGAGAGAAGTATCACTCCTTTATTTGTGCCATCACTATTGCCTTAAACCAAACCCTCTGAATCCAGCATGGCTCGACTGTTTGGCTGTCAATTCTGTCTCAATTGGGGATCTCGGGGGAGGAGAGATGAAGACAGATAGAGAAAAGCGTTTTTAACAATGAACGCTCCGAGGCAGCACTTCACGCTGTGGCCCAGGGTGCTGCTCGTTTCTCATTAATCTTATTTTCACCAGATTTAACATTCCATCAGCAAATGGCTTCACTTGGCTGGTTAATGCAATTTGACGCAATTTGCTGCTTTTCTTCTCAGCTCTGTGTATAATAATTTAAGGGCACCTCCCAGGCGGGGGCCATATTTATTATATTAACTCGTTCATTTAAACAATGAGGGCATTTCAGTATCACAGTTTGGTCTCCGTGTGGTATCGCCAGCCCCTACCAGCTGATCTGCACAGTGCTAGTGCAATTATAGTTAAATCAGAAAATAGACATACCTCTGTTTCTGTTGCTTAAGCCAGACAGCTGCAACAGATAATGAGATTGAAATTAATGAGTTTAGTAAAACGTTTCCATTTCTACAGAAACATGGTTACTTACTGTCACTACATAATATCATAAGAATGTCAGAGTCATATTCCCTCATTATCTGTTGAATATTACCTGTGTAACATACACTTTTGCTACAGTAGATGTCTGTTATGCACATGAAACATTCAGGCTATATTTACTGATACTGTTATCATACTGATATAATATGTTTTGCTTCAGGATTTAATCTGTGAAGCAGAAGTGATGTTTCCAAACTACTTATTTTCGTTTGCAGGTGTGGCTGCCAGAGAAACAGCCCAGGCTTTAAGGACGTTGGCTCAAGCAGCCAGAGGAGTGGCAGCCAGCACCAGGGAGCCTCAGGCTGCAGCTGCAATGCTGGACTCAGCCCAGTATGTCATGGAGGGCTCGGCCATGCTGATCCATGAGGCCCATCAGGCTCTGGTACATCCAGGAGATGCTGAGAGTCAGCAGAGACTGGCACAGGTAGGGTAGATACCCCGGGGACAATGATATTCATGTGGAGATCACATTGTTCCACTCGGGCCCTCTCTCTCTCTCTCTCTCTCTCCCCTCTACTGATTTGTAAACATTTTTTCTTCCCATAACAATCATCCCCTCTAAGCGCTGCTATTTTCTCTCTGCTCTGTCTCTCGCCTGGTATTCCTCTCTCAGGAGTGCCAGAGTGAAACTGCTCATTCTCCTGCAGCCCTTCGGGGGATAAACATATTGTTTGGCTTATATCTGTGACAGCAGCATAAATTAGTGACACGGATTCCTGTGCACCGCTGTGAGCCCAATTTGCATTTGAGATGTATTTCCCCTTATAGCTTCGCTATGGGACTTTGTATAGTGCAGAGCATTGTTAGAATGACTAATGGCAGTCCGTTGACTGGGCGTTGTGCTGCGTTTCAGGTGGCCAAAGCAGTGTCGCACTCCCTGAATAATTGTGTGAATTGCCTGCCAGGCCAGAAGGATGTTGACATGGCCCTCAGGAGCATCGGAGAGGCCAGCAAGAAGCTCCTGGTGGACGTTGTGAGTCGGGGTCACCTGGGGATTCCTCCATATAGTGTATTTGTGTTTACACCAAAACATCCGTACTGAACACATTAGCGTTAACCAATTAAAGGTCCCATATTGTAGAAAGTTAGATTTCCATGTCTTTTTTGATTATAAAGCAGCTCTAGGTGCCATTTAAATGCTGTGTAAGCCTCAAAACGCTCAACCCATAGAGAAGTGAGCACAGCTCATATACAGAAACTGTGCCTTTAAATGAGCCAGCAGGCCTTCCGCCCTCAGCCAGAAAAACACCGGCAGAGCTGATACGGAAACACGGTTGTCAGTACCTGCTCAGGCCTGTGAGAGCCGACCAATCAGAGCAGACTGGGCTTTTCAGAAGGAGGGCCTTAAAGAGACAGGCACTAACACGGGGTGTTCAGACAGAGGCTGAATAGTGAAATATAGAAATTGAAATTGAAATTGAAATATAAAAAGGTTTGCTGGGGGGCTGGAGCCCATTTATGCTCACATTCAAACCTACAGGCAACCGAGTCCCCAGTTAACCTAAGCAGCCCTTGAACACATACATCAAAGTAACTGAACAGGTAATTTCCATTTGACGTCATTTTCTGATATGAGCTCTACAGTATGCCCTAATTGATGCGTGTCTTGTCTTTGAAGCTACCTCCCTGCAAAAAGGCATTCCAGGAGGCCCAGACTGATCTGAACCACACGGCAGCTGAACTCAACCACTCTGCAGGCGAGGTCGTCCACTCCTCTCGTGGAACGAGCAGCCAGCTGGCTGCGGCCTCCGGAAAGTTCAGCCAAGACTTTGATGAGTTCCTGGATGCTGGCATTGAAATGGCCGGACACACCCAAGTAGGTTTGATGATCATACACCCCCAGTGTGCTCCATTGAAGCAGTTCAGTGGTAGAAGAGAAGTCAAACCTTCAAAAACATAAAAGTCTTAACTGCTGAGTGGCCGAGCTCCTATTTCTGTGTCACTTTATTACCTAAGCTATTTAAGTCATTTGTTAATTAGAGCTTTTAATCTAATTCACTTAGGCACATGATTGTCCCCAAGAGCACTAACACAGTCGGATGTAATGAGATCTTGTGATGTTCTTGTTCTGGTTATTTTGCTCATTAATTTGAAAAGATTGTGGGATTGGAGTTGATGTAGCATGACACCCAAGCTTTTATCAAGCTCAAAGAGGCCTGCTGAGTGAGGTAAGAGGATATAGGTAGTAGGGGCACACTAAGTACATCATTCACAATGCTTCATCCCTTGACAGCTGTTGCTGATACAGTGAATACTGTGTCTTTTTTTTGTTATATGTAACAGAACTCTGAATCCATCTTAAAAATCACCTGTATGTTTCTACCTCTGTGCATGTGCAGAGCCAGGATGACCAAATCCAAGTTATCGGTAATCTGAAGAACATCTCCATGGCATCCAGCAAGCTGCTGCTGGCTGCCAAGTCTCTGTCTGTGGATCCAGGTGCAGCCAACGCCAAGAATCTCCTAGCTGTGGCAGCAAGGTGTGATAAGACGCAGATAACACCTGATGTGAATCTTGTATTCTTTGTTTGTCTTGTGAATACCACACAGTATTTGCCAGTAAACTGAACCAGTAGTCCTCGATATGAATCCTTATCCAGAGTTTAAGCCTGTTGAAAGTTTTAAAAAATTTGATTCTATGCTTAAATGTGACAGAACATGTCTCCCTGCTGCATCTGTATTCCACTGCTAAAGCTGTATCTGTGCGGCATTGCTAGAAGGAGTTTGAATCCTTCCCCCAGTGCAAAGCCAAGCAGCTGGTCCCGCAGGGCTTTGGGCCTGACTGACTTCTCTCTGTCTAATTAGGAAGATGGAAGCCTTGGCTAGGTCCTGTCTGTGCTCAGCAAAGCTTAACACAAACTCCAGACAATCTCTGCACTCCTGTGTGCCGTGTTAGCCTATCGCACTGAGGGGCCAGCAGTGGCATGCTTGAATAGGGCAGCTAAAAGCATGTGTGAGTGAGTGAGTGTGAGTGTGAGTGCGGCCAGGCTGTGCGTGCATGCACAGGGCACATGTGAGAGCTAAAAAGCCTGTGTGGCTGCCTGTGTGTTTCAGGGCAGTGACAGAGAGTATTAACCAGCTGATCACGCTCTGTACCCAGCAAGCAGCAGGACAAAGGGAGTGTGACAACGCCTTGAGGGAGCTGGAGGTAGCCGTCCTCGCATACACTGTACCACACACACACAGACCTCCTCCTCTTCAGGCCTGTTTTCTGTTGCCTGTACATGCCTGTATGTTTTTCATCAGGGAAGCTAGGTGCATTTTTTCACCCTTTGCTTCCGTCTTTTTTGCATTTGATTTATATGTGAATGGACATTCAATCCAGAGCTACCATAACTGAATTAGTGACACTGGTTGAAGAAGAGCATTTTGCATACAGAAGCCTATGTTCGCTTAATCTCAAGTAACTGAAAGTGACATATTTAAGACTCGTTTTTTATCAAGACAGTATATTCTAATCAGCTTGATTAACATTTAAAGAGTTTCCTTTTTCTAATCTTAAGTTAAGCGGCTGATAAAAGTGTGAAATCACAGCAGGAAAGTTCAGTGTGTCCACAGTAGTTTATACCATTATCATGTCTGTCTGTCTACAGGCTGTCAGAGGCCTCCTGGATAACCCCAACGAGCCTGTCAACGAACTCTCCTACTTTGACTGCATCGAGAGCGTCATGGAGAATTCGAAGGTGCAGGCTTTCAAAAATAATTGCGTGAACTGTATGCTTTAACTGTCAGAGATATTTTACGTAGCAGGCAGCTGAAGATCTAATTTGTCCTCCATTTCCAAACGCCTCAGGTCTTGGGAGAGTCAATGGCTGGCATTTCTCAGCACTGTAAGACGGGCGATGTGGTAGCCTTCGGGGAGAGCGTGGGCGTGGCGTCCAAAGCTCTGTGTGGACTGACGGAGGCTGCAGGACAGGTGAGACCACCGCATGGTACCAACTCGTCTGCTCTCATCTCAGCTACGAGTGCCATTACATTTAGATAACGCAAAAACAAAATGTCTGTCATTTTCAAGGTTGTTACAGCCCTCTAAACAATACATGAGAAGAAGTTCAAACGTCATCACAAAGTGGGAGCCATTCATAAATAGCATTTAAACCTTAGCAGGACACTTCGATTGGAAGTCATGACAGAGAGGCAGGATGAGTCAGGTTTCATTGGAGGTTTTACAGACTTCAACCTTAGAGCTGTAAAATAACATTCTCGCCTCCACACAACATTCAGGTCCCCTGTCTTGAAAAGGGCACACTCTGACAGATCTTTTGCTTCTCGTGCTTACCTGCCTTCAGAACGCTCCCCCATGAATACAATATGAATCCATGTATGTATCTTCTTTATTACACCAGCTCAGAAAACATTTCTCGGAGGACTCAACTAGCTGGAGACAGTGTGTTTTTTCTAAATGCCAGTCATATCATATATATTTTACTCCTTTTGGCAGGACTTACATAAGGTAAAAGAGGGCGTACTTGATATTAAGATTATGTTTAGGTTTGATGTGTTATGCCTCGGCCGATTATCCACACACATGATTTTAGTAGTCAGACAACCATAACAAGAAAATGTTTACAGCGTGAAACGCGTTTGTTAATCAGAGGATGAAGGATCTTTATGTAATGGAAAAATTGACCCTTTCTTTAAAGCTGCAAGCAAGCAGGTTTGAGTCATATTGCATTTAATGGGCCCAATGCTTTAGTGCCATTGAGCATGGCTGTTCTATCCTATCATTTCTTGAGGTGTAATTTGCATCTAGAGGATTTAATTAGTAGAGTAACCATCATTAATAAATGTTAAATATATAGTTATTAAACGTAATTAGCAGTTATTTGACCGTTAACAGACGGTACATTTTTTTATAAATCATTTACTAAGCAATCGTAAAGTTTATCAGATAAGGTACGATAAGATAGTCCTTTACGATCCCCCACGTTTCCATTTTTTCATTTTGCTTTGCACTTGAATGACAAAGGTTGTGTAAAAATATTTTTGAAATTATTTCAATGAAAACTATTACTATAGTTGAATCTACCTATGTATCTGTTCATCCACTTGGACTGTGTGTGGAGCTGATTAGCTTGTGTGTGACAAAAAATGCTATCTTGGGGGACAATAAAGATCTTGTCCAGGGGCAAACTGATGAATCAGTCAATTAAGGAAGAAAAGAAATTCATGAAATAACTTTTATGTTTTCTGCCTTGTAGGCCTCTTATCTTGTAGGTGTGTCTGATCCCAATAGCCAATCAGGCCACGAGGGGCTGGTGGATCCCATCCAGTTTGCAAGAGCCCACCAGGCTATACAGATGGCGTGTCAGAACTTAGTGGACCCTGCCAGTAGTCCATCACAGGTAAGAGGGTCCATGCGGGGACGATTACCTGGCATATGGGGACTGCATTTGGGACAGTCGTGCATATAGATCTCTTGTGACTCTAGTCAAATGGCTCATTAAGTTTGAAAATCTTAAAATTGACAGAAAATTCCATCTATACAACTCTGCTTCCTATTTGTTGGTGTATCTTTGTATGTCAGGTCTTGTCGGCAGCAACAATTGTTGCCAAGCACACCTCAGCTCTCTGTAACGCCTGCCGCCTGGCGTCCTCCAAGACCTCCAACCCTGTGGCTAGGAGACAGTTTGTCCAGTCAGCCAAAGAGGTGGCCAACACCACAGCCAACCTTGTCAAAACCATCAAGGTCAACTCCCCAACTGATCAAAACGTTGAGTGTAAATTTGTTACAGAATTTTTTCGTCGTGTGAGAAGCTGTGGATGTGCGTCGAATTCAGTCCTCACAAAAACATGGTAAAATATTCATACACCATTGTCTTGTTTCAGGCCTTGGATGGGGATTTTTCAGAAGAGAATAGAAACAGGTGCCGTGTTGCTACGACACCACTCCTTGAGGCTGTTGAAAACCTGTCAACCTTTGCCAACAACCCTGAGTTTGCAAGCATCCCAGCTCAGATCAGCAATGAGGTATTCATCCATTTTCATGCTTGTTCGTAGAGCTGGATCTTAATTGATTATTTTCCTTCATTAATTGGTTAGTCTTTAGGTTTATAGTATGTCAGAAAATGGTTTTAAAAAAGAGAAGGTTTCCTACAGCCCAAGATGACGTCCTCAAATGTCTTGTTTTGTCCACAACCCGAAGATATTCAGTTTATTGTCATAGAGGACTAAAGAAACCAGACCATATTCATATTTAAGAAGCTGGAATCAGAGAATCACTGCAGCTCTACTTGTTTGTTGTGCCCCGTTTAGATTGTTCTCTGTTCTCGAAAACATCCTATTAGTATTTCCACTCGTCCTACGGAGGATCTTCCAACAACTCTTTCGAGAGATTTAATGAATATGTTTGTGACTTCTGCGCTCAATCCACTTTAAACAAGCACTCTTATGTGAGCCAACACAGACAGATTTGTACAGCGAACATGGGGGGAATTGGATTGAGGTCAAATTTTCCTTTTTCTTTTAAAAGTCAAGAAAAGACTCGAAGAGAAAGATGGATTTTTATTTTTCAATCTAAAGCGGAACAAGTTCTCGCGCAGTCCTCTAAAAGCTTTATGGCTGTAATCTTGTGGAGGGCAGTGTTTAACGGCACTCTCTCTCAGCACAGCTGCTCTAATCTCCAGCTTGTTAATCTAATTGTCGAGGGAGGCTTTGGCTCGGATCATAAAGACTGAAGGTGTTTCTTCCTGCATGTGTGTAAAGCTGTCTTTCTAATCTCATCCCCCCCTTTGATTGCACCTTTGATCTCTCCAAGGTAGTCAAGGAATATTAACAGCTCTGTCATACCAATGTGGCTAGCTCTGTTACCTGACTTGTTGTTTCACCTGCGCTAACCTTTCGTAATTTCCACAGGGTTCAGCAGCCCAGGAGCCTATTGTGCGTTCAGCCCGTTCCATGCTCGATAGTTCGACTTACCTTTTAGAAACAGCCCGATCGCTTGTCCTCAACCCCAAAGATCCTCCCACCTGGTCCATACTTGCCGGCCACTCCAGAACTGTATCCGACTCCATCAAGAGCCTCATCACGTCCATCAGGTTGGTATTAATCCCACCGACTGCCACATCTGTCTCTACAGGATTACACTGAATCAAAGTGTATAATTGTTTGCTCACAGTTGGTGGAAAGAAAATTGTTTCTGAAACCAGAGGGCTTATTCAATGATACCTGCTCAGCTAAGCAATAAATTGCCACATTGCTTTGCATCTGCTGAGATTCCCGCTGTCTTATAATAGATACAGTAAGTGAGCATTGTAGAGCATTGATGAGACACATTTTATCAAAGGGAGTGCCCCACCCTCATCATCCATTTTTTGATTTCCTGTTTTATGTTGAAAGTTTATCCGCGTGTGTCGTGTTTTACTTTCCACTTCACTGTCTGTCCTCCAGCCCTATTTTTCCTGCTTACCCGTGGCTCATTAGTTCATCACTCCCTGTGTATTTAAGCCCGTTTTCCCCCTCACTCTTTGTTGGTTCATCTGTTTTCATCCAGCGATCCTGTGTCTTAGTTTAGTTTGGTGGCCAGCCTTTTTGCCTGGCCTGGTTTTTGATTTACATGTTTGGACTTTGGATTTTATGTACTACAGTGTCAGTTGCATTAAAGCTCAACTTCTTTGTTCTATTACCTGCCCGCCTCTGTACATGCGTACACTATTCCAGAGATGGATCAGAAAAAAGACGGCGCACACAGAGTCACTTCCTGTATCTGTGCCACATGAGCACAGATTTTGACTATAGAGCATCTTTGGCTTTTCCCTTCAGCAACCAAGTCCCAGAATAGATTGCATTTTATTATAACTGATAGTATGCTTCACCAGAAAATGTGTCTTTTGTCAAGAGTTCGATGACATGATTCATACGCCCTATGTCTGCATACTGAATATGAACTAAAGCCAGCAGTTAATTAGCTGGACTTATCCAGGGAGTCACTGCTCCCAGTCAAAAAAAATAAATAGTCCTGCACAAACGGCCTGTAAAACTTTCTTAGACAGATTAAACAAACAAGTATAATGTGTTAGTTAGTGAGCATACAAGGGGCTTTGGCGATAGCCAGTTTATGCTATGCTAAGCTCATCTGCTGCTGGTTCTAGCTTCATGTTTATAAAAAAAATTTTTTTCTTTCAATTAAATTTTGCATTAGTTATTAGTTGATGTGAATGTTTTTTTTATGTTTCTTTGCTCAATAATGTAGAGATGTATTTACAGCATACATGTGTTTTCAACCTCTCTGATAACAGGGACAAGGCACCAGGACAGAGGGAGTGCGATTACTCAATTGATAACATCAATAAGTGCATCCGGGACATTGAGCAAGCTTCCCTAGCTGCAGTTGGGCAGACCTTGCCCTGCAGAGATGATATCTCCATGGAAGTGAGTTCAAATACCCCATCAGCTCTATCTTGTCCGAGAGAAAGAACTTAATGGGATCTGTAGTCTTTCCGTTGTAACTTATAACGTAATTCTCTGCCGTTGTAACTCACCAGGCGCTCCAGGAGCAGCTGACATCGTCTGTGCAGGAGATTGGTCATCTGATTGATCCTGTCTCCACCGCGGCCCGAGGCGAGGCTGCTCAACTAGGACACAAGGTGCCGATCTGACCGTATATCCCCTCATCCCCACTAGATTTAGAAAGAAAAACCCATTCCGTCTGTTTTCTATCTTGTGATCCAATCCTTCCTCAGACAGCTCTCTTACACTCATTCCCTCAGGTGACCCAGCTGGCCAGTTACTTTGAGCCACTCATTGTGGCCTCGGTGGGTCTGGCCTCTAAGCTGCACGACCACCAGCAGCAGATGACCATCCTAGACCAGACCAAGACCCTGTCAGAGTCTTCCCTACAGATGCTCTATGCTGCCAAGGAAGGCGGGGGAAACCCAAAGGTACCAGACAGTTCATATAGCTTCAGTGTGTCTAGCTGACCATGATCTCTTTTTCAAGTCTGACCTCTGATAGTAAGCTACATTTCAACAGGTCAAGCCGAGAATCGAGCCATTTGTTACTGCTGAGCATGAAAAATATTCTCCTGCCTCGGCTTCTGTAATTCTCTATTATATGCTCTTCTTTCAGTTGTAAGTCATTCGCTCGTATTAAACTCATACAGAACAAAGCCGCAGGAGTTCTCGCTCGGTTTTATGGCTTTCCATTAGTGTTAGAATTGATTTTAAGATTTAAGTGATCATTTTTTTTAAAACCTGTTAACTGCACAACTTCAGATCCCATTTTCAGGTGATTATGCTATTCCTCAAACATAATTGTTGCTTATATGTCCTGCCTAGATTCTGATATACTGTATGTTATCTTCCAACAGTATGCAGCTGAATCAGATGCTTTTCAGTTTGAGGACAGCAAACTTAAAAAGGAAAAAGTGGCGTGGAGTGCAGTAATTGAATTTTTATTTTATTTAAACAGGTGTCAGGTTGTCTTATTGAGATCAGGACCTTGTTTAAGAGAGACCTGTGTTTAAAGTGAACAAATACAGTTTAAGAAAGACACACAGAATTTCAGAAACAAATATACATTTTCACAATTAAGAAAAACATTTACAGTATGCAGCACAGTATTTGAACCCACTTTTGCCAATTTCAGTGTGAACAAGAGGTACAGCTAATGTCCAAATGTTCTATGACCTGACATTGTAAGTGAACTGAACTTGAAGTCAACCAGAGAGAGGTAACTTGGCAGTTTTTGTAGTAGAGCCTTATAAATAAACAACATTTGCAGCCTTTAATTGTGCAGACTGGCTAACAAATCTGACTCTGGTGAAGACACAGTAGTGTTGAAAGGTTAGTCTGTTTGCTCACTTTAAGGCATAAAAATCAGTCTGTGTTTCCCTGGAAATATTACATTTTTCAGTCTTACACAGTGTTGGAAAAGCTAGGGAGGAAATCTAGTTTGGTGAAATGAAGCAATTTAGAAAGCTACTGCTTGCAAACAAAAAGATCAAATTGACAAAATAACACTAAAAAGGAACGTGGCAATGAAAAATTTCACTCAATTGAGTTTATTGCCCACTTGTTCACAAAAACCAAAAAAAAAAAGTTCCCTTTATTCATGGGAAAATTAAGGGGATGTCATCTTTGGTTTCACATACAATGTCCATCAGTCAGATACCTGCCTTCCAGGAACTAGAGTCTAGGTGGAAATATTGCGCCAAGCAGTTAGTCAGTTAGCCTGTTAACTTCTGAAATATCATGATACAACAATAATCAATATTTATGTATTAATTGACACCTAATATATTCAATTTTTTATTTCCTTTTATGGCCCTAAACCATTGTTTAATACACAAAAAATGACCACAATGCAAATATGAATGTAGAACTACATTCTGATGACCTACAAGCAAGTTACTTAGGTGATACAAGTCCGAACAGCAGTAAGCATCCACCCTGGTGACGTGTCCTATCGTGAGAGCTACCAGCTGAAGGGACACACTCGAGCTGTTGTCAAGCTGATAAATCTCCTCCTGGCTCGACTAAGACAATGTCACACCAGCGTTAATCAGCTGACTGTGTCCCCAGGCGTCCCACACCCACGATGCCATCTCTGAAGCAGCCCAGCTGATGAAGGAGGCTGTGGACGACATCATGGTGACTTTGAACGAGGCGGCCAGCGAAGGAGGCATGGTCGGGGGTATGGTGGAGTCCATCGCTGAGGCCATGGGCAGGGTGAGTAAGGGTGTGTTTGTTTGTGTTTTGTTAGAAGATGCTCATACAGTATGTATGCGTTCCCTCATGAGAAGGCTGCTTAGGTGGTTTACATAGATTTCAGGTTGACACATATTCCCTATCTTATTTGTCTGAAGGCAAAATGAGCTTTCCCCTGGAAGAGTTATTCCACTGCGGGTGAGCTGAGTGTGTCCTTGTCAGTGACTCTCATTAGTCCAGTAGATGACAAGTTTTAAATCCACAGCCTGAGCCCACTGGTGATGTCAGCTGTCATTTATTCCTGCTGGGGGACATGTCGCTGGGCTGACGGCGCGGTTGATAATTGATAATGATATGCACATTCTCAGATAGAAATGCTCGGCTCAGATTTCATCCTAAATCTTCCTTTATTTTGTTTTGCCCTCAATATAAACATAAAGGGGCAACCTTCATTAAAACTCCATCAGCATATATAAAGTGGAACACTTTACACAAATGCATACATAAAAAAGGTTTATATGTTCTCACTAATGGCTTTTTAATTGTTTTGAAATTATACAACAATTAACACGTTGTTCTATTAAAAGATCTTGAGTTGCCAAATGGGGTGCATCAAATGTTGGTATAGCCGGCAAAGCTCGATTTATCTTCGAAACAGCCTCTTGAATTAATCACCCTGAGTTTGGACCATCTGAATCCCTACAATAATGTGCCTTCTAGAGAAACCATACGTTTATAAATGACTTGTTTACACCCGCAGTTGCAGACGTGATAGTTTACTATAATGCAAGAAAATTCACAGTCCTTCATCAGCGACATCTTTCAGGTCTGCAGTCATAAATGTAAGAAACTTAAATGGTTTGGACTGTAGCCCGACTGACTGAGAGTTCAAAAATCTGTTCACAATTTATCAGTACATTCATATATTTTTGACATAAACGCATAACATTAGCAAATGTTTTGATAAAGATTCCTTGAATTTGGTTATTAAAGGATTGTGATCAGGATTTATTCTGAGCTGGGTGAAAAATAAAATTGTTAGTGCTCTCTGGTGGAGATTCTATATAATGGAGACACTCTATAAATCATATCTTGGGTATTTCTGTACTGCAGTTTCTTGTTACTTATGCCAACATCTCGAATAGATAGACACGGTCTATCTGTAAAAAGTTTATATTGGACGATATGATGTCCTGACTGATTTGAAGGAGACATATTATGCTCATTTTCAGGTTCATAATTTTATTTTGGGTATTTTACTACTTGGTTTACGTGCTCAAGAAACAAATCCGTTTTCTCGATACACTGCTGCAGCATCACTAACAACAACAACAACAGAGCAGCTGTGCTAATTAATGATGCAAATGTGTGACTCTGTGAAAAGGTGTGATGTCACAAAGTCACAGAATTAAAGGCGAGACTTCCGACAAGGAGCTTCTGTTGGTGCACGCTTTGAGCTTTTTAACTGTCAAGATCTTTTACACGCTCAAGAACCTGTATAAAAAAAAGAAGAAAAGGGGAAAAAAGCAAAAAGCTGAATAGGTCTCCTTTAATGGTCACGCCATGGTTTGGTTTGCAGTCATCTTCCAAAAATTAGAGGTAACAAAATCTCCATTGGCAGGTTATCAACCAAGATAATCCTTCACATCATTTTGCACTGACAACTTGGCAAACCAAAAGCATAGCACTCACGGTTAGCACATTAACATCCTAATACTCTAGTCTATAAAGCATTTGTAGTATAATACAGAATAAAGGATAATATTATACAGGAATTCACAGCTTCTTATTGAAGGTTTAACTTCAATTTATTAACAATGCATAAGATAAGTTACTGAAACCTATAAAACTCATTATAGTATGCTTTTTTGTAAAGTTGTATCAAACTATATCATAAATCTTATATAAATGGGAGTACCTAGTGCAAAAACACATATAGCTATGTAAGTACTAACAGGTTGATATCTTCACAGGTGGATGAAGGAACACCCCCTGAACCTGAGGGCTCCTTTGTGGACTACCAGACCACCATGGTGAAGTTCTCCAAGGCCATCGCTATCACTGCTCAGGAGATGGTGAGTGCACTAATGCACTGGGATGTACATGCCTGGCTCTGTGTGTTTTCCATTAAGTATCCAATCTACTAAGACAATATTTGTCAGTAGAGCTACAGAAGCATCAATGTGCCTACGTATGTTCTCTCCGCTGCCAGATGACTAAGTCGGTAACCTGCCCTGAAGAGCTTGGCGGCCTTGCCTCTCAGGTGACAGTGGACTACGGACAGCTAGCACACCAAGGACGCCTCGCTGCAGCCACTGCAGAGCCAGAGGAGGTGAGAGCTGTGCACTCTGTCACATGTGGGGGAAAATTACACACTCTTATGAAAGATTTACACGCTGTATATCTCTTTGCAGTTGTGCCCCTGAAACGTCAGACTGAAATATCAGCCTAGGTCTGCATGTTACAGCAAAAAATGCTTTCGGATATATCCACTCACACACTGATGTTTTCTGTTCTTTGATATGACACCCCTTCCTCAAGGCTGCTCCGGACAGTGTGAGATCAAACGGAAATAAACCCCTGCAGTATCCATCACTCTCAAGACCCACATCCTTTCTTAAAGCTTTGCTGTGTAGTCCTGCAATGTGTGGAAACATCGCACTAATAAACACACAGCTCTTATCAATATCGCACATATAGCAGGCAGCCGGAAAACCGGCTGGTTGCCATAGCGACATTGTGCCTCTACAAGTCTAAAAGCCTATAGTGATGCTTATAATGAAGTACCACCCACCCGTTAATCTCAGTCTGGAAATTAAAGGTGTAGTGCCAGCACTGCCTCTGTAAGGGTGCTTGAAATAATTTTTTATCCACCTGCTGGATAAGAGGCATGCCAGTTTAGGACATGAGTGCAATTCTACGGTACAGTGACTCAAATGAGACTATGGATGCGGCGTAAGTCGGTGCCTGGTTGTGCTTTCAGGTTGGCTTCCAGATAAAGTCCCGGGTGCAGGAGCTGGGCCATGGCTGCATCTACCTGGTCCAGAAGGCTGGCGCCCTGCAGCTCAGCCCCACTGACAGCTTCTCCAAGAGGGAGCTCATTGAGTGTGCCCGGGCAGTCACAGAGAAGGTAAGCTATGTGGACAGAGAGCTTAAACTCTTGAGAAAAAAGCTCTTAATGCCTACGTGCTTGCGAAAGTCATGGCCAGAGTGATTATATTTCCAGGTTATCAGTCCGTTCTCGTGAACACGGCATCTCATGGACCGCCTCCAGGGAATTCTTCAAATTTGGCACAAACGTTCAGTCGGAGGTCCAGGATAAACTGAGTAGATTTTAATGGACAAAAGGTCAAAGGTCACTGTGACCTCACAAAACAGGATTTTAGCGTGACTCATTCATGATAATTCATGAGCAGTATTCTGTATTCTGTTACTCCCCATGCCTGATCATAATGTTCTGCAATAACTCTCTCTCTCTGACACTTCTTCAACACTATAACTCAAGAACAAAGATTGTTACTTTATTTACCTTTAGTTTGTTATGTGTGTTAAGCATCCAATTTTGTTGCTGCAAGCTCATTGATTTTGCTGGTATTGAGCTTCAGGCTCTTCTGCATTCCTCTGTAAAAACAGTCTTTAAAGTTACACTACATATATCATGTGAGTCTGGACTGACATGAATGTGAAGTGCACTTGATTGTTTGCTGGAGGCAGACAGTTATTCCAGTGTATATATATAACTTGACTTTTTAAAGGAAGTCTATTTCTGCTGTCATAATTTGCCATCTCTGCTGTTTGAAGTTGGGAAGCAGCATCAGCTCAGCATTAGCATTTTTATGAAAATATATTTCATGCATTGCTCAATACAGTTGCTGTATATACACTTATTTAAATAAAGTGGTAGAGGACATGTAAGAAGAAGCAGCTCAGATTGAATAATTGTTTGCTATGCTGTGGCTGACAGGATTGCTTTGCATTTCAATTATTATTCAATTTATTTTTAGTAAGGTTTAGCTTTAGCTTAATTTTGAACTTATGCATTATTACAATGTATGTTATTTTAGGTGGAAATGACTGGTGCTTTACTGATATATTGTTATTATTTTAGCAGTCATGCGGGTCATGAGAGCATGCTCTCCTGACCAACCTCACACTGTGCAGTTAATAATAATACAAATGTCTGCCTGCTGTGACCCTGGCAGCAACTAGCCAAGCTGCTCGCACATTAACATTTCTCTGCGCTCTGAGGCCGTGATTTGATTCAGGGCTTATATCAAACTTGAATAATTTGGGGTCTCATGCCTGCTGATATGTGAAGCTTGTTGATAACTACCTCTCAGGGCTTTCCATTTGTTTGTGAGGGATGGGCAGAGTGCGGTCCTCAATGGGGATGTGTGATTTGCAGAGTCAGGCTCATTGACTTAATGTGATTGTGCAGCAGACTCTGAATGCATGTTTAACCTTGCTCTCTTTTCTTGCTCCCAGCGTGCTCCTTTAATCCGTCTCGTCCAGATCTTTCACGTTTACAACCTCACTCAACTGCTTCATAAAGGCTCTGCCAACATCCTAGCAAGAGGAAAAGCTGCTGTTTAATCATTAAACGTGTGCAGTGCATACAGAAACTGGTGTTATTTTTTTTAGCTGTTTTTACACCTCTGAAGACAGCATGCTTCATGTTCCAGGTGTCCTTGGTGCTGTCAGCATTGCAGGCGGGGAACAAAGGCACCCAGGCCTGTATCACAGCAGCCAGCGCTGTTTCTGGCATCATTGCTGACCTGGACACCACCATCATGTTCGCCTCAGCTGGAACACTGAACCCTGAGAATGAAGAGTCTTTTGCTGACCACAGGTACAATGACCTTGAAGCAAAGAAATGATGTGAGATGAATAGCTCAAATCACCAAAGAGGAGAGATATTTGATGGTGGTTAGAAACGGGCAGTAGATTAAGAGGTTTCATGAGCAAGAGGGTAATATAACTAGATTTCGGTTGCTGGGTTTTGACACTGATCTCTCTTTTTCTTCTGATGACTCAATCAGAAGTGCAGTTTGTCAACAAAGCTGAATTTACTTACTCAACACACACTCTATTAGAAAAGCGACAGCTTCCTTTCATATTGCTGGTACTTGAGTGCGACTGCGGAGCAGATTGTGATACAATGTGTCCCGTCATCCTTCAGGGAGAGCATCTTGAAGACAGCCAAGGCGCTGGTGGAGGACACCAAGCTGCTGGTCGCTGGAGCCGCGTCCAGCCAGGAGAAACTGGCCCAGGCCGCCCAGTCCTCAGCCAAGACCATCACCCAGCTCACTGAGGTGGTCAAACTGGGAGCGACCAGTATGGGTTCTGAGGACCCTGAGACACAGGTGACGAAAAAAATCCAAAACACATTTTCCACCAAAGAATGTCTAATGCAACCGCAGATGTTTCAGCCATATGTAGTCACAGATGTACGCCTTTTATTTTCTAGCAAAGCTCAGTTATGACTTTTTAATTCAGCTGCGCAGAGCTTTAACCGCCTATTATAACCCATTATCATTATGCAATTCTGTAACATTAGTCATCCACAATGAATGTCCTCTATCTTTCTGTACACCCAGGGTTAGATTATCTGTGCAATTGCATTTTCATCAGATACACATTGTGTCTTCTCTCCCCCCCTGTGTGCATGCCTCTATCTCTGCCCTCCACTAAGTCTGAAGTATCATGACTAGGTGGGAGTGATAACAGCTGCGGTGTTAAATCCTTTCCCCGGGGTGTTACTGATAAACCTGTACTCTGACCATTGTGCCGTATTGATACAAACTCTATCCCCTCAGGTGGTTCTGATAAACGCCGTGCGGGATGTGGCCAAGGCGCTGGCCGAACTCATCGGTGCCACCAAATGTGCAGCCGGCAAGCCAGCTGACGACCCGTCCATGTATCAGCTGAAGGGCGCCGCCAAGGTAAAGGAATAGACTTTCACACAAGTGTTGATGTCAGCAACACAAGTCTGTAATTTATTATTCAGCTTATGCTTCCTCACTCAGAGGAATGCACGCAGACATCGATTCCACAAACGCTTTCTTTGTAGAATTGCTATGTTCAGCTTGACGTATCTGATAGCACAAAGTAAGGCTTTTCAAAAGAATGATATGACACTTCTTATCAGTTTTTGTAAGGTATTCTCTTTTTCTGTCATACCTGTATGTGGACTAGATGCATCACTTGAGATGAAGCCCGTGTGTGTGTGTGTGTGTGTGTGTGTGTGTGTGTGTGTGTCTGAGAGAGGGTTGGTGTGCTTTACTGAGATCTGTTTGCAACCACAGAGCTTTTTTTATGGTATTATAACCACTGAGACTACAGGAGGGCATGTTTTTGAATCAACTGTCAGGATCTGATCTGATAAAGCTCAGCCTCACAATTCTATTTGTAGTGCCAAATGAGTTTTACTTTACTTTTACTAAGTTTTCTCTGAATGTAAAAAAAAACACATTATTGATATGTCGGTTTGGAATTGTAACTGGCAAGAATGTAATTTGAGATATCTGATATACAACTGTTACTAGTGAAAATTACATTCGTACTAGTAAAAATGATACGTAAGATATCTTCAATTCTTTTTGAAACTAGTCAGAATTGAATTTCAGATTTAACGAAAGGAATTTGTACCAGTTGTACGAATACACATATCCATAATTAATGAGGGCGATGTATCCAGAGTGGTTTTCTTGTGCTGCCTTGCATAACACAGAAAGGTTTGAGTCACTGAAGTTAAGTTCTTTCAGCAAGGCACTCACAGCTTGATGTCCAGTTGATGGATGAATAGAAATAAGAACAAATAACCGTGCGTGTGTGTGTGTGTGTGTGTGTGTGTGTGTGTGTGTGCATGTGTGTGTGTGTGTGGCTGAAACTTCATCAAATGAAAAGTAACTTTGTAAAGAAAAAAAACTGCTGTTTCTGCTCTTGGCGTCCTGAAACTGCATGCAGATCACAGCTGATACTGATGACGACATCAGCGGGTGTCAATTTAACATCACTTTAGTGTCAAGGTCAGCCGCATGAGGCGCATACACAGTTTTAATTAAAAACTAATTTAATTAGGAATTTAATTTGTCCTCTTAAGGTTTCCACTAGTCACTGTCCTTTCTTTCAACATATAAAAATACTATTGTGGATATGTGCAATCGTTATTCTCACAGGTTAATGAAACCAATGATTAAATTAAAGATTTATTCAGTTTTGACTTGGAAAAATGTGATTTCTACCTGTGAAAATACATTTTAACTACTTAGAATGACATTTTGACATCAGTGAAAACTAAATTGCTGCTAGTCAGCCCTGCTGATTGAATGATAAAAGGGCCCGCCATACCCTTGGTGTGGGTAAGGAAAAACTCTGCATTAAAAAAATCATATAATCTTTAAGAAAAAAAAACACTTGAGGGAGTCCTCTTTTAGAACAGACATGCAATAGGTGGCATATGGAGTTACAAATTTACAATCTGAAATAAAAAGTAAAGTTATAATATAAGTACACAGGAAGTGTAATGTAAAGCAAATGCAGTCAAAAATAAAGTAAATATCAGGTGAAAAAAATTTCAGTTTCAGTTCAAGTTTTTTTCTGGTGAAAACTGCATCAGAGAAAAGATGTTGAGCAACCTCCAGGTGCCACTGAAAGCTACGAGAATCTGCATCATACACACACCAGAGGGGAGAGTTTTACTCTTGATCGTCGTGACTGCTGTCACACCTGCCAACTGCTGAAGAACAAAAAGCAGAGATCAGACCCTTTGTATCCAACCTTGGTGCAGCTGCGGTCACTGCAACAGAGAAACAAAGATCAAAGTATTTGTATCAGTCGCAGAGCCTCAGACACCTCTGAACCAAAGGTTTGCTCGTCTTCAGCAAACTTCCTTATATTGTTTATTTCTTTTCCTCTCAACTATCATCCCTGGCACAGCGTGTAACTTCAACTGTTGCATGAGGTTTCTTATGTTTTCTCATCTAAATGGAATTAGGGCCACCCATGGACTTGGTTATGTTGACAGATTGGTTCTGTTCCTCCAACATATGGTGACCTCCAAATGGGACCCTCTCAAACTCCTGGCGATCGTGTTGCTCAAATTCCTAACTTAATAATGTACACTTTGAACGCAGCACAGACAGAACAGACTGCGTCACTGTGAATAAAGCTTGATTTTTTATTTTTTTTTTCATTCTAGGTGTCAGTGAATGAACTGTATTAGCAGTAGTAAATCACCATCTTTCAATTCGAAATACATCCCTCAGTCTTGTCTTTGTTCAGCAGCTGATGTCTTTAATGTTCATTAGATAAGCACCCTCTACATGTGTAACCATTATTCACTGTAATGGAATCGGTGAAGAAGGAGGAAGCAAAAATATTTTAGTAATGTTTTGCAGTTGGGTAGAAAGAGCTCCACCTCCTGGTTTGACTGTGAGCCTCATTATGACTCCCTTTATTTGACAGGTCATGGTGACCAACGTGACGTCTCTTCTAAAAACAGTGAAGGCAGTGGAGGATGAAGCGACTCGCGGGACGAGGGCACTGGAGGCCACCATTGAGTGCATCAAGCAGGAGCTGACAGTAAGAGCGCCTCACAGGCTCCGAACCTCGTCTTTGTGGTCTTTCGAGAGTCAGCTGATGAGACACAGCCTCTCTGCAAAGCTGGCTCAAACAGGGTCAGGGATATCTGTGTCTATTATTCTGAACAAAAACAGGGGAGCTTTTTGTTCTTTTTTTCCTTTATTATCTGTCCAGCTCCTTTCCTTCCTCCTTGCCTCTCAGCCCCTGCAGGTTTCCCACAGCTCTTATCAGACTCTGTGTAGCAGGTGCAGCCAGAGTGAGAAAGGAAGAAGATTTCAAGAGCTTGTTTTTTTTTTGTAATTTGCTGCTAATCCTTATCAGAGGACCCCCAACCCTAGAGGAGGCTTTACAGAGAGCTGTGTCCAAAGCCAAATCCAACATTCTACCTAAGTCCTAATTTTACTGCTACCCATAACAAGACGTCCTGTCCTGCTCACTTGTTTTTCACTTTCTGCTGCTGTACAAGTCCATGTGGACTTCTTTGTTTCTTCTCTATATTAAAGATCCCCTTCAGACATGTATTGAGACACATTTACAAATAATCTGCTTGGAGCAACAATGCCTTTTTTTCCGCGTCCTTAAAAAAGCAGCTACTCCTTTTACCTCGTTAAAAATTACAGAATTGATAAATATGCTAATTTTAAAGTTTGCCCGCTAGACACAAGAGATCGCCTTCTTCACCGTAAAGACCATTCTCAGTGTATGTGCACTGGTTCACAAATCATGCTTATAGGTTTGCATCTTTAAGCTCAACCAAAAATAAAAAATGTGTGATGATCTACTGACCCCCATGCGGAAAGTAAGCTGAAGTTTTGTAGTCCGCAAAATGTTTCTGGAGCTTCACGGCAAAACAGCGCTGCAGCATCTCCTAAACAACGGAAGTTGATGGGGACTTGATTTAAAATGTAAATAAACAACCAAAAGTTAATAAATAAAATAGCTACATACATGCACATTGAAGCTCACATGTCAGTCTGTTAAAACAAAAAGGAAAACACATTTTTAGTTGGAGGGTGACTTTAGCATATCTGAGCCCCTGCCACGCCCGTATCCAACCTGCGTCTGTTGATCTCCATCTTGTCAGGTGTTCCATTCCAAGGACGCCCCGGACAAGTCCACCACACCCGAGGAGTTCATCCGCATGACAAAGGGCATCACCATGGCAACAGCCAAGGCCGTGGCTGCAGGCAACTCCGCTCAGCAGGAGGACGTGATCGCCACTGCCAACCTGAGCCGCAAAGCCATCTCCGATATGCTGACTGCCTGCAAGGTGCTAATCCACACCGCCCTGCCAGAACAGGCCTCACACAGACGTCACCGGGCTGCCAGGGAACATGTGAGGCCAGCCTGCAGAGAGCAGATAGGACATTAGAGTCTAGTCTACTTTATGGCTGCTCCCGCCGGTAGTGACTCAGTCACTTTTCAAAGTCGTGCCGCGGAGCATCAGTCAGGATGTCCTTCGGTGACTATAGAGCACTTGTAATGAGACAGAGAGAGCATTGCAGGCTGTGCTTCTGAAAATCAATGCAGTACAAACTAATTAGTGAAGAGTTATTTGGAATAATTCATGAATTAATTAGCTATGAATTTGATCTGCTATTGGCGCTAGATAATGTACTTATCCACATGAAGAATTGTATAAAAGCTATTCAAGCCCCACATGGCACATTTTTCACATTTATATCAGGACCTGCTTTAAATCTAAACATGCCACTGGGAACCATTTTTGTGTCCTTTTTCCAGCAAGCAGCTTTCCACCCAGAAGTAAGCGAGGAGCTGAGGAGCAAGGCCCTGCAGTACAGCTCTGAGTGCACCACCGGATACATCAATCTTCTGGAGCAAGTGCTGCAGGTTAGAATGAGACAGTCACATGTCTCATAAATAAAGGATGAAAGTGACTTTCATTTGTATGTGTCTGTGTATGTATGCCTGTAGCAACAGGATGGAAGAGTGGATCCTGATATACTATTACCAAGTGAGGTTTCACAGGTCTTATCTGCAGGATTAAATCCTCCGCTGCTTGAGGAAAAAAAACCTTCCTGGCTTCCTGTCAATAATGCTTGTATTTACTGTAGCATCACTGTCACTAAACAAATAAGGCTGCTGATAGTGTGTGTTTTTCTTATTGTCAACAATTGCACAAAATATTAAAACCAACAATAAATTGATTCTTCTAACAAATACTATCCGTGCATCCAAAGGATTGTGTAGCTTATTGTTCTGTGCAATAGACCCTCTAAAAATCAATTAAATGAAATGAGCCACGCCGTTTCAGTGGGTTACTTTAGCACTGTTATTTATTTACGACCAATACCACATACTGTACTAGGTCCTGCTGCTGTACGGTAAATACTCACAAATGCACCAAAAGTATATTAATCCACGACTGAAAACGGTCCCTAACAAATGGGACTATTTACTCAATTTGGTTTATGTTTGCTAAAGACTAGTGCACAGTTCAGCCTTTTCTAAAAATTTAAATAAAATATTTTCTTGTGGTTGAGGGGGAAGGAAGTCTCACATGTTGTTAGTTGGTCTTTTCTTGAGGCGTGTTGTCAATAACAAAGATACAGAATGACTCCAGCCTTCACCAATGAGTGACATATCTGAAGACTTAAATTGTTTTATTCACACATTCTGCTGTCTGTATCTTTTATATCTTACACCACCGTGTACCTCTGCAGAAGATCAGATTTAATTTCTGAGCACCTTGTCGCATAAATCCGCATATTAATCAGCAAAACTTATTTTCATTAAGTACCTTTGTTCATAATAAGAGTCCCTGTGTGTTTATGAAGACAAGTGTGTTGACATGTAACAACTGCTAATTAATGTATTAAGTATCTTCAATAATTATCTCACTGGCATAATTACAGTAGTTACGGGTACACCATGTTGATTCTGGCAGGACACTAGGTCACTTAAAGTACCTTCTATTAAAATGAACTAATATGAAGGCTGTGCTGTCGCTACTTTTCCAATCAACTAGCTGCTCAAGCAACAAAAGAACTACATGTGAAAAATACAGAAACAATGACTGACTTACAGGGAGGAAGTGAAGACTCTTCTATCAAGTCAATTATTATTTATTGCCCTTGCCAAGTTATTTTCTGGCTTCCGCGCTGGTGATAGCCATGGTCGTAGATACAGTTTTCCCCAGTTGTCCTTTTGTCTGTCCCATTCTTGCGAATGTGACATCTCAAGAACGTCTTGAGGGAATATCTTTGAATTTGGCACAAATGTCCGGTCGGACTCAAGGATGAATTGTTAATGAATTGTGGTCAAAGATCAAAGATCACCTCACAAAACACATTTTTTTGGCTATTACTAAACAATTCATTCAGTTAATTATGGCAACATTTTACACAAATGGGTTTAAATGATGAAGTTAGGACATTTTATATCCAAAAGGTCAAAGGTCAACTTCACTGTGACGGCATTATGTTCTGCAAATAATGCTCTGGCCATTATTCAACGCCACTGCTCAGAAACAGCCACATGACTGGTACACAGAGGCATACAACTACAAGTTTAATCTGAATTGTTGTCTGGTTGGCTGAAACAGTTAGCGAACAGTTATACCTGTTTTGTTTTTTGTCGGCTATCACTGGCTGCCATTTCAATGTTCGAAACATGGTCCCACTCCCACTGTAGACATTAAAGCCTCATTCTAAGGTCACAATACTACAATAATTCTTAGTTCAGGTGATTATATTCTAATGAAAACATAATTATTAATATTGCATTCCATAGCTGCATTAGATCTGAAATCCCTGAAATCCTACCCAATGGACCTTAAAGGGGCTCTTTGGAAGTTCTGTGTTGTGTTGAAAGGCAGTCATTAGTTTCTGTTAGCGTTCTCCATTTCTAAACTAATGTTAGCTAATGTTGCTCTCTCTTAGCGGAGAGGCATTGAGACAAGGCACTCGAGAACTTGTGTAAAGTAAAATCTTTTGGAGTGTTGTGGAAAATCCAACCTACGTCTTTCCCAAAGAAATCCACAGTCCAGCAGCATTAAACAACTTAAAGAAATCGTCCACTGAGAGATGGGGAAGGTCCAATTTTTCAATTTATGTTGGAATCTGCTCACATATGGCCAATAAAAAGGGATTAATACATGTAAATTGCCTCTTTAAAACATCTTAAGTATAATTTAAATTGTCAATCCTCCTTTACATTACACCTACTTGTGCCTCTTTAACAATTGTGTGTGTGTGTGTGTGCACGCGTTGGGTTCTTGTGTTCTCAGGTGCTGCAGAAGCCCATGCCCGAGCAGAAGCAGCAGCTGGCCGCGCACTCGAAGCATGTGGCGGCCTGTGTGACAGAGCTCGTCCAGACAGCTGAGGCCATGAAGGGTGAGGCCACACATGCTGCCGACACACACTGTCCACACACTCTTACACAACGCATGCAAACAAAAAAAAAAATCAGGCTAGACCACCATTAGTTAGCGGGGACCCCATTCTGACTGATGTCGGGATTATATGGCCCATTTAACACACATGAAGGTTCTGTTTATCTAGCACTCCAAATGTTTATGGTACTTTATGAAGCAGTGTTATTTTATTAGGAGCTTGTGTTCCGTCCAAAAATTGTTGGCAGCTGATTTCAATTTTAAAATGACTGTGAGACATTATAGCCACTGTAGTGTAAAACTGGGTAAGCTGAAATTGCAGAAATACAGTTTGAAGCAGAGGGATTCCCAACAGGAGCCAACTCAATTTGATAAAATGTAAAAAAAAACATGATAGGATTGTAGAGATGTTAGAGATTATTCAAAGGACTCCTAATCCCCTTGAATGAATAATATTATAGTGTTATTGAGTCAAGCCACCAAACCTGTCTGCATCCGCATTAAATATAGGTCATGAAAATCGCACCAGCGTGTGATTGTCGTGAAAATTGTTCCAAATTAAGCTCTACAGGATGGTTATGACACAAACTTAGCACAGCGCTTCCTCTAGAAGCTGCACGGCTGCATCTGACAGGAGTAATAGATTGTGTTTGGATGAGAATTAGATTTCAGCGTATAGCCTGAGACCCAGCGGGGCTATCCACTTCACCTCTCTAATGTCCCATGTGCTCTCTCCCTCCCTCTCTCTCTCCCCCCTCTCTCTCTCCTCGCTGCCTCAGATGGAGGTAAGTGGGATATGGTGTGTTTTGTTCCTCCAGATCACCTTTCATAGAGTCAGAAGGGGGTGGAGGAGTTAGACGAATCGGGGGGAGGTGGGGGCGAAGAACAGATTTCCCCAGAGCTCGACATAATCTATGAAAACACGGTTCCATCTGCTTTACCAAGCTGTTCCCAAACAGCTCCGTTTTATGGGCACTTAAAAACCTATAAAAAGACAATGATCCATCAAATGTGCATTTCTTCTAACTTTTAGTTTATTTAACTTTGAGGCACTACTGTCACACTGCAAACAATTCTTCCCCGTATTGAGCTCATGAGCTTTGTTGCAGCTGAAGTAGATTTAGCATCTCTGTGACGCCTGCATCGCGAGGCTGAGAATGAGTGCATGAAAAATGTTGACCTTTTAAAATCACCAGAATTATTCTCCTCGTGTTTCTTTTGTGCAAAAAATAAAAAGCCTGTGATAACCAGGGTCTGGGTGTGCGATGTTCCCGTGCAGGATCAGAGTGCGTGGACCCCGAGGACCCCACTGTCATCGCCGAGATCGAGCTCCTCGGAGCAGCAGCGTCCATTGAAGCCGCAGCCAAGAAACTAGAGCAGCTGAAACCCAGAGCCAAGCCCAAGGTATAAGTGCCCCTCTCAACCTTTTTCCACCCACACAAACCCACGCAGAGCTTTTTTGCCATTAATCAGCAGGGAGACGACGGTAGGAAAAGGTGACTTTGAAGTGGAGTCATCTTTTTCAGTGACTGAGCGGCTATCTCATGTCATGTCATTAAAGGGAAAAAAAAATGTGTCTTCGTCACATACACCAGACAGCTGGTCCAGTGGGCTAACTGATGATGCCTGGAAAAAACTTTCTTCAAAGACGCTTCTGGACATTATTTTGAGTTGTGTTGCCAGGAGACGCAATTACACCGCTGGGTCCTCAGGCTTATGTTGGAATGAGTTCAAATGTGTGATGAACTGTTGTGACCCTTTCCTGAAAGGGAGGGCCTCTGTCTTATTGAACTTATTTCCTTTGTTTTATTGCAGTCATTTCTAAACTAAACTGAGGGAGGCTTTTTCTGCCTGTTATTCATCTCCCCCACGCTGCGCTATTGCCTAAAAATCAGAAACATCTTAACCTCATCATAGGCAAAGAAAATAGGCAAAGATGTTAGTGCTTTTGGAAAGTGAAATGACTTTTGTGTCGTCCTGTATGTGATACAAGGTTGTGTTTGTGGTGTGCTACTGCATGATTGTGTTGTTTGTTTATCTGTCTCTGGAGACTGGATAGTTGGATCCTAGTGCTCTTCTTCCTGTGCCTGTAGTGCTTTCCCCCTTGTCTTTACCTCTTCCTGTATACAGAGCAATCGTCAGTTTAACCCTCTGCCTGTGTGATACAAAGGAAAGCATATGTAGGTTACCCCCTGACCATATGATGCTCTGTGGCATACATCAATTCCACAGCTACAGACTGCATTTATGAGAACCTTTATGTTTATTATGAAAGGGGATTAGTGAGTAAAAAGGCTTTTCCTCTTTTAGGTGTCAGTGTCTCCCTCTAGTGATCTCTTAGGATGCAAGTCTTACCAAAAACCATTTAAAAAGGGGAACACCTCAGAGCTTCACTATTTTTTTTAATTCATGTGAGGACTGTTTTTATTTATGACTATGCCTCACTATATTCAGAAACTTGCTAAAATAGTTGCCCAGTCATAATGTGTGTTCTTTTTCTGATATAGCGGACAAAAATACACATGATTATTGTGCAGAGCGAATATTTATTTCTGTCTTAAAGCTCATCCAAATATTGCAAAATCTCTGAAGTTGCACAACTTCATAGCTTCAGAGCTTCCCACATATGATTTTTTTATTTTTAATTAGAATAATGTTCTGCCGTGAGTTATTTTTTACCGAGATAGAGCTAACTACCACATATAATTTCAAGAGGCATGAAGCCACCCCAAAGTTTGTAAAATAGCCCACCACACCACCAACAGTTTTAATTCTTTGTCTGAAGCAGCTGGGATTCTCCTTCTTCCTCCTCTTTACTCCCTCTCCTCTCTGCTCCTTCGTCCTTCCCACCCTACAAGGAGTGAGGGCTCTCCTGCTCCCAGCATGCCTCCTTGTCCTGCCCACCCACCCTCCCACCCCCGTCCTCTCTGAGCCGTTGTAGACCTGGAAGCCTTCTCTGCAGGGCTCTGTCTGATATGTTTGATATATTAGGTTGTTATTCAGTCCAACTATATATCAAACATATTCCTACAGTGTCCCGCCCTGTCTCCAGCCACGTGTGCCTTATGTGTTTTATGGAGGTCAATCACATGCTGACGGCCATTTGTTCACTGTCTCTGAACTGATGCACTGTGATCTTCATAATTGTCTTTGAAATGGGGATCGGGGATCATATCTAGCTGCCACTCTGATGTCGCAAAAAATCTTTTTGATTTTTGATTTTGGTTTTTGTGAAAGATGAAGTCGAACATTTTGCAACTCAGAATTTAATGGAGATTTAGGAAGCTCGAGGGGGTGACCAGCTGCAATTTAAAAAATCAATATTGAAACTGGATATTTTATAGGCTGATTCCAGTATTTTTAATATTATCTGTGTGTGAATTCCACTTTTTTGAGGCTTACTAATAAATGAGAAATAAATATTTCAATATTTCTCCACCGCACATTTATTCCTGGCAGTGTAGAATAGCCTCAAAACAGTGTATAGGCAATACAGTCGAGCCATTAATAATTAACCTATATGGGTTTTTTTAATCTTTATTTTTATTCAAGATCAAGATACATAATGTCATTGTTCTACCGTGCAAAGTAAATACCACGGCATAAAATGGCCAAAAGGTATATGTGTATTGAATTTAAGGAGGTGCTGTATGTTTTTTTTCCAGGAGTCAGGTTCATTTAAATTTAAGGCACTCTCTACAAGTTCAGCCCTAACTTGGGGAACGTGTAGCAAAATCCAAACATATAGTGATAAAATATATTAAAAAGTGGTATAAATTCCAGTCAAGGCCCCAGTTGACCTGGTGACACAGTAATGACATGAATTTTTTTTTTAATCTAAAGCCTAAATTGACATGTGGTTTTCCGTTCAGCAGGCAGATGAGACCCTGGATTTTGAGGAGCAGATCTTAGAAGCAGCAAAGTCCATCGCTGCCGCAACAAGCGCTCTTGTTAAATCTGCATCAGCTGCTCAGAGAGAACTGGTAGCACAAGGCAAGGTCAGTCAACACAGCTACTCCCACACTCAGCAAGATACTATACATTACACTAATAAGGTGAAAAAACATATACAATATTTTTTTTTCCCAATGTCTACCTCAGGTGGGATCCAATCTAGCCAATGCAGTGGATGACGGCCAGTGGTCTCAGGGTCTCATATCAGCTGTGAGTTGCTTCAACACTGTTTTTAATGACTGTGCAAATGTGAAAAATGTGAGCCTAACCCAACAACATTTGTGACTTGATGTAGGCGCGTATGGTAGCAGCAGCCACCAGTAATCTGTGTGAGGCGGCTAACGCCTCAGTGCAGGGCCACGCCAGCGAGGAGAAGCTCATCTGTTCGGCCAAACAGGTTGCGGCCTCCACGGCTCAGCTGCTGGTGGCCTGCAAGGTGAAGGCTGACCAGGATTCTGAAGCCATGAGGAGACTACAGGTAACACAGAGTTTTTAATTCATCCGTGGAAGCTGTGCACATGCAGATTACGTGCTAACTTCGAGATGATCTGTTTGAAGGCTGCTGGCAACGCAGTGAAGCGAGCTTCAGACAATCTGGTGAAGGCGGCTCAGAAAGCGGCGTTTGACAAGACTGAAGATGACAGTGTCGTGGTGAAGACCAAATTCGTCGGAGGCATAGCTCAGGTGAGATAAAAACCCTGAATAATGTTTATGTGAGACCTGGAACAGAAATCGCGCCTATTGTGTGGTTTGCCCTTTTCACTGACTGTTTGCACCTCTCGCTGATATGCCAAAATGCCAAATGTTGTTTTTCTGAAATTGTGATGAGCCGCTGTGGATAAACAGCCCATCAGCTTCATTTCAAAGCTGTTTACCAGGTTTACCAGACACCCAAAGCTGCAAGACATCACATTTCTTCACGACTTGAGAACTCGCTTCCTTTTCATCTTTGCTGCAAAAAAAAAAAAATTGACAGTAATTGAAGATCGAGCGTCTCTTTTTCAAAACTCCAGAGTGCTACGGGAAGCTTTACTTTTCATCTTGATTGACTGAATCCCTGTCTCAGTCGGTGGTGCACCCCAGCAGGGCGTCGGCTTGTCAGTCTTTCTATCTGACCAGAGAGGCTCACTGTCTCATTGATATTTAAACATTGTCGCACTGAGGGGAGCTTTAGACAATGGTTTTTCTTTTACTACTTGAGACTGTGATTTGCCCACATAATAACATTATTAATGTCATTATTTTAAAAATGTCACAACTAAATGCTTATTATTATTATTACTACTATTAGGACTGTGTAATATGAACAAAAACTCATCCCCATATGGGACATTTCATTTCCAGATAACGATTTTTTTGTATTACATTCAGAATTTTGCACTCAACAAATAATAGTTTTTCAAAGTGTGGTTTTCTGATCTGTGTTGACTTCTCATACCCAAACCACATCCCTGTGACAGCCGTAGTCCCTCTTTTAGGTACAAGCTCGACATTTTGTCTTGGCTGGTCGAGGAGGAGTCCTTCTTGTGTTCTGAATCACCCCGTTCTGTATCAAAAAAACTGCATCACTCTCCTCCATGTTTGTTTTGGGTGTCTTCATGCAAATGTCCTGCCTGCAGCTTTGCTCTGCAGAAGAATGTCGTCCATATAACCTAAATTATGGCTATAATGATTTTTTGACGATTTGCAAAACGATAAAATTAACGACGGCATAAAATGAATCAACATATCTTCATATCATCATATCGCACACGACTATTATTCATTTTTCTCTGAAAGCACACATAATAATAACACACACATACTGCAAATATAGTCCAAAAGTTATACAGTATCTTCAATTTTTTGCTGTAGTGTTTAAGTGCTTATGATACGATACGATACGATACGATACGATACGATACAACTTTATTGTCAGTTTATGCTTAAATTTATTGCATCCTCAGGCATCTCTGCTCAAGATGTTTACACAAAAACTAGACATACAGTTACACATATGGCACATATTCATAAAAGCACATGAGCAGTCATAACCATGAAGCATATAACATAATATCCTGAGATCCAGATGTCATTTCGCAGCACACTGGTTCTAGTTTAGCAACAGGATGGAGTGATGTTTGAAATAATTCTTTAGCCTGTTGCATTTAAATGGAGGTACTCTGAATCACCTATTGGAGGGCAGAAGTTGGTATTCTCCGTTAAGAACATGTGAGGGGTCAGAAGAGATACCTTTAGCAAGTTCATTTTAAGCCATAATTTCCCCCTAAAAGATGTTTTTCTCTAATGTGTTGTGCGTGGAGTGAGCAGGCTGTAAAGGGTGAGCTGAGTACTGTGTAGCTAGCAGTTCTTCATATCAAGTGATCCACAGGAATAGGATCATGATCAGTCGAAGGCGCATTTTTATGTCAGCTGTTCCCGTTCTCCTCAGATCATCGCGGCTCAGGAGGAGATGCTGAGGAAGGAGCGCGAGCTGGAGGAAGCGCGGAAGAAGCTGGCTCAGATCCGACAGCAGCAGTACAAGTTCCTGCCCACCGAGCTGCGGGAGGATGAGGGCTGATCGGCTGAGTGGATGTGGAAGTGCGCCGCCGCGCTGACGAGACGCCTCGTGTCACGGGGGAGCTGTTGCCGATGCACGATTGGCTGCTTTACTCTCATATAACCGAGGAATATACAGCACTTGAAACAGGCCTGTTTGATGAGAAAAAAAACAAGTGCCTGTGCTCTGTAGTGTATTTGTGTATGCGTGTATGTGTGTGTGATGTGAGTATGTATTTGTGAGTGAACAGCATTGACATTCAAGGAGAAGGTTGTTACAGTTGTCACTTAAAAGCAAGTGGAGGCAGTACGGCGAAGATGTATGATAAACGTATCATTGCTTTGTGAGTGTTGCTGCATCATGAGCATTTCTGACTGTTACAATCATGAATCGAAGATGTTGCGAATGCAGAAATCCTCTATAACAATTGAATGTTCAATAATTGTTGAAGGTTTAGAGCAAATAGGAATGAACTGATGAAATATCTGCAACTGGCAGAACAAATCTAAGGGTCCATGGGAGGGGGGGGCCTCATTTCACCACTGGCTTGCATGCACCATAATGTCTATACATATCAATGAAGCTACTAACCAATAGAGTAGTGTAGAGCAGAAAGGCACTTGTATTTTACTAATAAAAATGTGAACTGGGAGTTTTGCTGTTTAACTGGCAAGTCTTTAGAAATCAAAGATTCTGATGAACTGTGTTTTTCAGCTTGACGCCAAACAATGAGGGGCTCTGATTGGAGTAAACATCAAAATACAAAAAAAAAAAAAAAAAAACAACCAGACCACTGGCCAACACTAGCTATAAAGATATTTATTCTTGACTTATTTTTTCAAGAAAGGTGTAATCTGCATTATTTAGAGAATCTGGACTATATGTGACCAAATATGTCATGCTGCTTGGACATCATGTAACTTCTTGTAACCCCACCAGTGCTCCCTCGCATACACAGAGCTGTGTAAGGAATATATGTTTACATTTATTTGTCATGTTTGTTCTCACTTGTCGTCATGCTTTAAGTCATCTCCCCATTAACACTGGCCAGATTGTGTTTGGGTACCACTGTACTTACTGTAAACACACTCGCAGATACAGTTATTCTCCACCAGTCACTGCCCTGTCATGGTAAAGGCATTTTCACTTTAGACCGACTGTCTATAGCAATACATCACACTGAATGGTCTCACAAAATGAGACTCGCTGCGCTGTTATTGGTTAGAAGATTGGTTTTGTGCAATGATATTTGGCTTTGGGCTCTTGAATGAAACAAGCATACGTTATGCACTGAAGTTGCTCGTAAACACACGCACTGAAGAAGGCAATTTAAAGCTTCCATTATGTTAAATGTAGGACGTTCTCCTAACAAACTAGAAGGAAACAGATTCACGCTCTGACTGAGGAAACTAATTCAATGATTTTTATTTTTTTCCATGTGTAATATATTGGAAACGTGAAGCAGTTCATCTCCTCAGTCTGTCACAACTACATTGTGTACTAGTGCCTTACTTGAGTCTGCCCTGCGAGCAGCTGAAGATCAGGCTGAGTGGTGGGAGCCTGAGCCTTGTCCTCTCTGGATCAGAACATTATGCCAGTCTAATCCCCATCGGGGTCTTAATAAACTGTCACCGAGTCCTTTGCCATACTATACAATGCCTTGGCTGGTGGCCCACTTGCCTACAATGTTATAATGCTGATATAAAAGGGCATCTGTGGATACCTTAGGATTTAGAGACCATATCGGAAGACTAACACTAGACTGCATTCCATGAGCATGTGGCAATTTGTGTTTGAAGTTGAGAAATTGTTGAAATCGTTATGCCAAGTCCCTCGAAGAAGCTGGACTACCTTGTTTCATTGTCTAACCACTATTAAAAAAAAATATGTTTTTATCAGTAAATGTGAGAATTACCCTGAAATATATTGTCTAACTGATTTGTGCGAGTATTAACGGAAATAGAAAAAAGTTACTAGCTCTGTTATGAATAGGTGTTGTGCTTTCTTTAACAGACTGCATTAGTTTTATGATTTGATGCTGTATGTATAATATTTATCTGGTCACAAAAGTATTTTTTGTATTCACCAAAAATAAAGAGTTTCAAACAACCAGTACAGATTATTTGAGTGTTTTTCATATCAGTGCATGCAGGTGAATGATGTCCGATAGAGGAAAAAAAGCTCATCCTGCATTCTTTCCAGCAGATGTCAGTGTTACACTACATAGTTCAGTCAGAGGGGTCAGTGGATGTTTGGAGAAATATGTTCTAGTTGAAGGATTGGCAAAGTTAGCCAGACCAAATATGGACATAGTGGATGTGTTTTTTTTTCTCCTGGTTCACAGACTAGACCTTCAAGTATGCAGTGATTCCCATTTAGATATTTTGGTTCACATGTTACACAGCTTCACAGCACAAACCCTTTTGTACCTCATTTTGACTTTTAGTTGGTGCTGCTGCTGGTGAAAATCAGATTCGAACTTGAATTTCCTCCTCAGGTGCTACAAAACGTATTTCTAACGTATTACTTCATTTCTAATGAAGCTGATCCTCTCAGCTGCATTAGGGGGGCAGAGTGTGTAAAGGATGGTTAGAGGTGCCCAGCACAATACACTGAGTCGTCCTAATGAACACCATATTTGGTTGTTTGAGTGTTTTGGTCTCATGCAAGGCCAGGCCACACAGTGGAGAGGGGAAACTGAAGCCATGTGTTTAACTGGGAGTGCCCATCTACTTCTCACCCTCTCTCTCTCGCTTCAGTCAGACCAGGAGGATGTTTATCTGGTTAACTTTGGTGTTTGTATGGAACTATCAAAACCTGTGATGTAAAGCAGAGGTGTGGTCTGGTCGAGCTTGTCTCTTAATTATTTCAGACCAGTTAGTAAACAACAAGTTTCCACAAAGGTCCTTCATTCAAAAAACAATACATACAGTGTATTTTAGGCTTGAGGTTTGTAGCACTGTTCATTCCAGCTCAGTGGTAACATGGTAAAAGTGGACTAAAATCACAGGGTAATAGCTTGATATTAAAATGGTTATGTCAGACTAATATCGGACTGACATTTAGGTTATGTAACGTGGTAATCGGGCCAAAAACAAAGATCAGTGATAGGGAAACACATCAGTGAGGCAAAACTATTAAGTAATAGTATAGTTATATTTTGGTATGTCACAAATCATGTTCCTAGGCCTGCCTCTTAAAGGATAAGTTCGCCCAAAAATGATAATTTAGTCATGGTCTACTCACCCCCATGCCGATAGAAAGTCTGGTTTTCTGTTTCGTGGGTAACAAAACATTTCTGGAGCTTCACAGCAAACCAGCGCTGCAGCACGCAAAAAAACATAAAGTGGCTCCATACAGCTTGTTCTGTGAAATCCGTCACCTTTTTCTAAGCTGAAATCTTTAGCTGCTAAGCTACAAGCAGTAGCATGCACCCCATCTGAAGTGGGTAAATGAGCTCGGCCATGCATGGAGGGTGTAAATGATGTCTTTTCATATCAGTCAGCTAGATCTAGACGTGGATTACACTGGACAAGCTGTCTGGAGTTGTTTTCTTACGTTGTATTCTCCATCTAACACAGTTGTTTAAGAGAAGGCTGCAACACTGTTTTGCTGTGAAGCTCCAGAAATGTTTTTTGCACTTTGAAACTTCGCCCGACTTTCCATTGGCATCGGGGTGATATTGACTGAATTTTCCTTTTTGGGTGAACTGATCCTTTAACTTCCCCCAGCCCCACAGACTTAGCCTCAACAGTGCACATCTCTGGCATCCTAAACGTGTTATATTTGCTGTGTTGGAAGGTTTGTTTTGCAGTCACTGTGACTTGTGCCGTGCCTAATCCCCACAGCCTGGCAGTCATTTAGTTCAGGCTTTGTTCCATGCTCAAGTTCTCAAAAACGAAGCCACGTTAACCCCGTGGCTAAACCAAATGACACTGGGTCAACTCTCCACTTTCATCGTTTCACCACAAATCTACAGTATGTTAAATAAACCATGGCAGAGCATTGACAAATGTTGTTGGCTTCCTAAATCCATATTTTCCTGTGTAGACAACAGGCCAGTTACTGTATGCTTAGAAGTGATACTGTGCAGGAATAGAGTCATGGCTTGTACTAAGAACAGCCTCAGTGAAAATTGAGAGATGTCACACTGGAGAGCTATGTAGCCAGTAATAGCATGTTAATAATAAACCTTGAAATTTCAGTGTTTATCAGTTTCTTAATTTGACTTTAATTTTACATTACTACAGTAAAACAAAGGTGACTCCTTGTTTTATTTAAAACACTTGCATGAATCTCACTATAGAAGAAATCTATATGTGAACTGACTTGTCGGTGTAGTCTTTGTTTGGGATCCAGTACAAGTAAGGCTAAAATTATAAAACAGGTTGAGAGGGCATCTGGTCTTTTTACAGAGAGGGAAACTGCCCTGAGCCAGTTTTCTCCACTTCTAGAGAAAATTGATGGAAGAGGAAGTGAGGTTTGGAAAAAATGCACATCAGGAAAGGCTTTTGGGTTTTGGGCTGGGCCATTTGTCCAAAGCATGCTACTGAATGCTACTGAAACATCTCAATCCAACAGTGTATTTCTTTCTCGACTAGAACAAAACACCTGAAAGTTTACTGACATTTTTATTTGCTTATAATTCTACTGAGATTGATTGACGTAGACAGTTCAGTGTAGTGAAGGACAATGAAGGGGGTTTAGCAGTGTTTCAGCAGCCATGTTAAGCCAAGATATGCCCAGCTTGCCCAAGCTGATAAAACAGTGGAAACCAGCATTGTTCACGGGTTGAATGTTTGGCTTCAGTCCATTTTGTCAGGAAGTTTCACATAGCCCAGACCCAAAGATGGTATGGCAGGGAGAAGGTAGAAGGAACTTAAGAAATTGCACAGGATGTAACCAAAACCTCACAGTAATTTCCATCCACCTTTTTTCTTTTTGTTTATGTTACCTTTTCTGTAAAGATGACTGAACCAGCTATTGTCTCCGTCTTTATCCAAGTTGCCTTCAACAAGACACTGAGGAAGTTGATGTTAAAGGGAAGCAGTCAGTGTAAAGTGTTAATTAAATGCCCTGAAAGGGCTGAAGAAAAGAAACACAGTAGAATATATCAGTGTTTTGATCATCATGTTAAAAAAAAAGTTACAAAGTTACCTGTTGTTTACCCATACTCACATACCGCCCCTCTGCCTGTCCTGAGAAGCAGCACTCCCTAACATAAACCTGGGAGACAGCAGCTGATGGATCTAAGAGAGTCTTTACTCAGGTCTGGAGCACATGACTATTTTAGGTCATCAGTGGGGATCTCCCTTCATGTTGGCTCCATGACGTATCCGCTGTAAAGCCTCTGATTTAATGAGAATAGTAAACAGAGTCTGTAGAGATGAGTCCTTTGCTTTCATAACTCAGAACTGGTTATTGTCCATGTCTACTGTCATGTCAGTAAAAAGTTAAAACCCAAGAGGTTACAGAAATATTGCTCTAAATGATTTAGTGGTTAATTTCTGAGACATATTTGGGCAGATTATTCAATGAAAAGTAGAATGAAATGAGAAGAGTAAAATGACAAACAAAGTCGGTGCCCTTCTTTTGGCCTTTAAAGGTGACATTTTTAAAGATTGGCCACCTGTTGAAGGTCACTCCAAACAAGCCAACTGCTCTCCAATAAACTCTTGCTGTAGCTATCTTTAGCTCTTCCTACTAGCTGCCGTTAGCTAGTTAGCTCAGTTAACCGTGCGGCAAGTGGCCCTGTTAGCTGACTGGCTTTTAACAACGTTGGACAGTTGGTGTTTACACGGCCAGACCGACGGAGGCTAGTTTGAAGACAGGGCATAGAGTATGGAGTATGGAGGTGATTTCCAGCAGCTCCCACCAGGACTCTGACTGTGGGGACGAGAAGACATAGAGGGAGGGAAGGGGAGAAACATGAGGTGGTAGAGTAGCGAGAGGATGGGTGGTCCTCGTCAGGGTGGAAAAGCAGCCAGAATAAATCTACATCGAACTCTGTGAATGAAGGATTAGTTTCGACGAGAGGTGATTGTTGGATCAGTCTTTCTGATGAGTTTGAATGAAGTGTGTTTTACGATGAGCAGTCAAGGCTATTAAACTCATATTATGTGTTTACACGTGATGTGTTTCTTGAGATACAAAGCGGTATTACGAGACAAGACGGGCTGCAGCTAACTGGTTAGCATGCTGACTTTAGTAGATATCTCTGCAACATAATACAAAGACATCTTTGAAAAAACGTCAACATTGTTGTTTCTTCACATCCTGTCGATAAAGTTGGTTCTTTTTTGAATTTATTAAACAAACAGTCAGCAATATGCCACACATTGCACCTTTAACTGGCTGGCTAAACGTCATGAGAGTGATATTTCGAGTGTCAAATTTCAGGAAGTGTCGCCCATTAGGGCTCTCATGTAACAGACAGAAATGACCCATTTCCAGGAGATAGCAGGGGGGTGGTGCTTTTGCTGTATGTGAAATATGCGAGTTACTTGTGGTCACCTTTAGAGGGTCCATCCTCGGCTGAGTGACAGTGTTCGCTGTCTATTTCTCTCACAGCACAGCCCAGCAGCTCCTCTAGCTATCACGTAAGGAAGGCACAGTATTTCTCAGTCAGCAGTGACAGCAGGGCTATATTGGGTCTCAGCTGAGACTCAAACCTTGGGTGCTAATTTTGGACAACTTCACCAGTAACATTAGGAATATCTATTAAATCATATCATTTGACTCCCAACACATGCTCTTCCAAAGTCAGGCTTTCCGCAGTGATTTACTTCGATTTTTCTTGGATTTGTTCATTCCTGAAACAGTGTTGAGAGCGAGCCGTGGAACGGGGAACCGTCTGTCTCAGACTGTGCTGCCGACTGGAACTGATCTGCAGTGTCTCCTGGGATTTAAGCTGTCTAGAGTGAAATGTAACACTCGTCCATCCAAACCCTCGGTCTTAATAAGGAAACTTTGCTCAACACTCGTTAGATGACAGGCCGCGTTTCTACAGAGACTAAAAGTCCTTGGCTCCTTTTCTTCTCTCAATCCTGCGGCCTCCCCGCCCTGAAATAAAGCTGAATAAACACCCCGCTCAGTGCTCAGCAGATTTTTCTCAACACTGATGCCGGTTTTCATGAGAGGATTTGGTTTTAGAGACGACCAAAAAAGATTAATCAGTGTGACTTTATTCATAATGTCTAACATGGACAGTGAGTGCAGACCACCCTTCTTCTACTGCATTCAATCCAGATGGCTCAGCTGATTAGCTTTGATGGATCCAGGCAGTGATCACAAAACTGCCTTCAGTCTTTCCCAGTGGTGGAAAGTAACAATGCACATTTACTCAAGTACTGTAGGACAATTGTGAGGAGCTTGGGATTTGCCACTTTTTTGCTACTTTATACTCCACTAGCTATATTAATTTGACAGCTGTTGCTATTAGTTATTTTTCAGAATGAGATTTTACATTAAAGCTGAGAAAAATTATGATCATTTTGAGGTTCATAATTTTATTTTGTGTTACTACTAGAATAGGTTTACATGCTCAAAAAACATATCACCCTTGGGATCGGCTGTTTTTATATGTGAACTAAAATGTTAACATTAGAAGCCAATTATTCAGTTATTAAAGACAATGCTTTGTTAAACCCGTATAGCTTGCACTTGACAAAAAAATTTTCCACGCTTAGAAAAATCTCACATCTCAAATTTGCCACATGTGAAAATCACAATTTTGCATGTAAATTGAATTTTTTAATTTCAACATAAAAACAGAAACTATTGTCATATGTGAACTGGATGTTTTCAATAATTGACAACCACATATGAATGAAAATTTTCCACCCAAAAAATTTTGATGACTGTTTTTTGTTTTGTTTTTTTCACATGTGGATTACATTTATCCACATGTGGAAATAGTTGGCCCTTTTGCCTTTGAGTTTTGTGGCTCTTTTAGTAATTTACCCACTAAATTTCTCATATGGTTTCATTTCAAAGCAAAGACTAAACAAAATTTGTGTAGCAGAACAGTTTTGTATTCAAATGAATCATATCCCCTCGCATTTATCTTGCAACCTTTTGGACAGGGTTCAACCCCTGGGTTGGAAACAATTTGACTAAACTACCCAAATGTATATAAAATTGTTACAACTAGCTCCACTTCAAACAGCTATGAAAGTAAAATGCTGAGTACTCATTGATGAAACATCATAATGTCATATAATTATACATCAGTTACAGAGATCATTTTCTGAAGAGGAAGCAGTTTTACTTTTTGGTACTTTTAACACACAGTATGCATTTTGTGCTGCTGGGGTCTCTCAGTCAAAACAATAAAAACAAAAGACACAAGTTATTGATGTGTGATTATGGGAGTTGTTATTACTTGTTATATCTTCAGGTAGGATTTTAAGTGCAAGACTTTTTTTTAACACTACTGTTTTGTACTCACTTTTGATGGAAGTGATGTGTTCTTCAGGCAGCCCAATTATCCTCTTATCATACTGTATATTGTTATCTCAGATGTTAAAGGCCTCAGGGCTGGAGCTACCCAGACCACACCAGGTGGATGTCTATTTATTTTCACATCTGTGCACTCAGACGGTTGTTTCATGATTGACTTTGCACAACTGTTTTATCTAGCTCCCTAGCTGTGCGCTGAGTCTGAGCCTGACTGGAAAACAGTCACGGCATCTGATCAAACGGGGGGCTGCAGACAGGCTTTGCTATAAGAATGCAGGTGCCGCAGAGCTGTGGGTTCCTGTGGCATTCCTCACTGCAGAGAGACTACTGTGACCCAGTCACAGTGAACACAGCCTGCGAGCTTTCAAACAGCCACTCAAAACCACACTGGAATGTCTCATCACCATAGATTCTCACACACTCTGCACATTATGGCTTTTCTTCTGCCGAGCTACGGTCATTTTGTGGTTTTGAAGTTAACTTACTTACAAACTTCATATAAACCTTTACTTTCTCTTTCAAATTTAGAAAAGTGGCCTTTTTGTTTACCTAAAATGGAAATTATAAATGTTTGGATGAAGATTATTCTCCCTCGAGGAGAGCGTAGATGGATTTTGTTTGCTAAGACAGGATGTATTCAGAGAAGTTTGTTTGTTGTTAGAAAATTAAGAAAGGGAAACTAACATACTACCGTAGAAGTCCAGCATCCTCCTCCTCTTGTATTGACTCATTTGTCTGCACCAGAGGCCTCTGACAGGACTGTAGCAGGGTGAACAGTGGCTGAGCTGGAAGTGCATACCAAGAAGTTTTATAGCCCTGTGGAATGGAAAGAAATATCAAGTACGTCTTTGGACCTCACAAAAAGCCCCTTAGCCCTCTCCTCTGTCTCCTCTACCTCGCTTACAGCAGTGGGCCCATATATGGACACATATATGAAAGATTCTCCCTCCGTGTGCAAACACGGAAACTTCTAGCCCTGTGACATGAAGGGCAAAAGATTGAAGGCAAATATTTAAAGAGAGCAATCAACAAGATGCTGGACAGCTGGGGACGAAGATACAAAACCAGCAGGAACAAGCAGCAATTATTACGCTTTCAGAGGGAGAAGATATCAACAAGCAACAATTTAGAAAGATCTTTCACCAGCCTCTGATCCACGAGGGAAGGACTTCTGAGCAGGACACAACTCTGATGACTTTGGAAGGAATCTCTTATCTGGAACTGAGAGAAGTTAAAGCTGCCTGTAAACACTCATTTACTCCCCACTTCCCTCCCGACCTGCCCTTTACTGTGTGCAAACAGTAAAATACACCAAACACGCGAAAAGTGTTGTCTTCCTAACTTGAAGGCAGATTTGCAGTCAGACTGATTGGCTTTATAGTTCCAGTATTCGTGCCATGACAAGTCTGGCTTTTTTGTGAATTTAATTTTACAAAGGAATTCTAGCGTGGCATCCTGCATGAGTTTGAAATGATTCGTGACTGTTCCCCCCGAATGATCTCTGCCCTCCGCCCCCCTTTTAGTCGAAGCTGAGTGAGCAGCATCAGATATGGCTGACATTCTTGCCTCTCTGTGCGTCCCCGTCCGTAGAGGGGGAACACAAACAAACAGTCTGGGAGGAGCCCTGTCGAGGCCACAAATATTCCTCCATTATCCCACATTTGTGTTTGCAGCGCTGGAAGCCTTGACTTTTGGTATTTTTACTCCATAGCTCAGCTTGTTTTCTCTCAGTGACTCGTAGTCGCTTGCCTTGTGTCACTCAGGCTCCTCTGCAAACTCTCCTCTCCTTAACCTTGGAGAACACATCAATGACCAATGTATCAGCACAAAAGTTAATTATGAGCCTCCTTTAGGAAATATCACAGCATGTCAAAGAGCAAATTTCATACAGTTTTCCCTAAGATCAGTCTCAACAGAACTTTTAAAGCACCTCGATTTCTATTAAACCATAAAAGATTTTAAAAGCGTGTGCACCCCTTCTTCCCTGTATGAGACTTATTACAGGTCTTTACAGTCTGAGAGATGACAGATCCTTTCATTTAACAGCAGCTACCTGAACTGTGGAGAAAACTTGGCACAGGAGGAATGCTGCCCATCTTCAATGGAGCACCTGCACCTGAAATATTTGACCTTCATACAGCTGGAATTCAACTCCTCACATCATTAAGCATGGTGGAAATTGTGAATGTTTTAGCAGTTTACACTCACAGTCTCTGCTAACTCAACAGAAAGTTTTAATGGAATTACAGCCGACCTGGCGACACTTCTGTGTGATTTACACCCTTAATGACAGATTTATCGGCCAACAAAACTGCGTGAGTCAAAGTGTCACAGCCTTATTGCAACTATCCATCAAGTAAAATACTGTGGCGGTCTCTGTTTTGGTGGCTGTGGTTAAACATCCACCTGTGCTCGCTAATATACCAGTTCGGGTCTTACGACTACCAGTATATGTCAGTGGAACATTGCAGTGAATAAACCCAGCGGCAGTAGGCCATCGACTGGGCTTGGGTTACAGCTTGGGTTGCACCCTCACAGTACCCCCTCTCCGTTTTTTGCTTTGCTGAATGATTATGCCCCTGCATGGAGCTGTCTAATCCCAGGGGTACCATCTGAGGGAGCCAAGGAGTTCTCTCTATATATATCTGGATGATGTCGGCAGAAATCTTCAGATGGTATTTGACAAGGAGCATGCCAGCACTGTGCGTCTCAGAGTTTCACTCAACATGGAGGGGGAGCTACACCCTCAGTATTCACTTGCTGTTCAGTCAGTGACAATCATTTGAAAAATAACCACACACACACACACAAACACACACGTCAGAATACTGTACCTTCACAGGAGATGACACATCAAAAAAAAAAAAAAAAAGCAGTAAAAGCAGCTTGCCATTTTTTGTACAGACAAGCTCGGTGGGGGCAGAGACATACTTTCACTAATGCAGTAACATTTCTAGCCATGAGAGAACCTTAAATGTCTCCCCTGTGGGTCTTCTTAGGCAAACATGATTTCAGTCACAACAGCCAAGTACAGCTCAGCTCCTCCCTGAGCGGTGACTGAGGAGAACCGGACATTCCACATACATGGTGGGTTGTCACTGCAGGCCTAACAGATTAACTAATACAGTGTTACAGTATTAGTATGAAGGCGCTTGGAAAGGCTGCTGTGTCATTTAAAACTGCGCTGCCACCTCAGGACGCAAGAGTTAAATGTCTGACAGTTTGGGGGGTCTTTAATCTAAGCTCCTGAATATTCATGTGAATTTTGGTTATTTGACACCCTATCTGCCCAGTTTTCTACGCCCTTTACGTCTATATTTGCTCATTTTATCACTACAAACAAGTTTCGTGGCCTCTCATGTTTTAATGTTGTTCTCTATACTGTACTTTTTACAACCTTGTTTATAACCTTGGCTGCCATAAAAAACTGACATGGTAGGAAAGTAGAGATAATGATAGCATAGTGAATTTGAATATGAATTCTGCTCGTCGCTGCACCTGTCTCACTCAGCTGTCGCCTCATGTGGACGACTGAATCAGGGTACAGAGGCGATCGGGATTCCAACGTGTCAGAGTATTTCAGATCTGTCCAGAAAAATGGGCAACAGTTGTTTGAAGGCGTGTGTTTTTTCACAGTTGGATGGGGAATTAATTCCCCATACAGTAAAGTCAGACGACACCCACTCAGCTGATTAGCAATCGCTGTTTTCAACACAGACGTAGTCCTCTGAAGACAATACATTCTTGTGAGCAAAGTATTGCAAAAAAAGCCACATCACAACCATTTATTTGTTTACAATTCATTCCTATAAGTGAGTTCCCTACTCAACCCCTTTAAAATCACATTTTGTTCTTTTTATTCAGTCACTGGCATATCCAAATAATAAAAAAAAAAGCTTGTAACAGCAGAACTGTCAGGCCAAAATGAATTGGTAAGGACTCATATGAAAGGCAACATGCTCTATTTAAAAATATACGCTATTTTAGTATGAGAATAAAACACAACCAGCACTACTTTAGCTCAAACATGAAGGGAAAATGTTGTGGTTCTTCAGTAAGTTATCTTTAAATGGCATAAACAAGGCAATGTTACAACCATGAAAATCGCCACATACCCTTTGACATCATGTCCCTCCATCTGTGTAAAATTTTAGACCTCTGGGCCAAACTTTATGCGAGCTAGTGAGTTTTTAGATTGTGGTGTCACTGGTGTCACCAAATCTTAACTCTGATGTGGTGCACAGCTGAGCCAGTGGATTTAAAGGGGCTCTATGTAACAATCTGTTGCCATTGACATGTACTAATCACTGTTTTACCGGTCGCATGTAAGCAGATTTTGACGTGACGTGAAAAACGAGACCTTCCTCGCCTCTCTGGGCTGCCTACACAAGCTTGCAGACGATTGGTTTAATGTTGGACACAGGTCGGATTTACTGCAAGAGTCCAGAGGACGTGACCTTAAGCGCATTCTCGGGTGCCTCGTCTCAGTGTCTCCGCTGACAGAGAGCAACAATAGCTAACGCTAGTTTAAAAATGGAGTCTGCTAACTTAAAGTGACGGCCGGCTTCCAACACAACACAGAAGTTTCCACAGAGCCCCTTTATCAGGTTTAAAACACAGTGAGTTTCTAATGCTACAAAATGTAAATGGTAGGGCTTTCATCAGCCCCTCTGGCTGGGAGGCTTTAGAGGCCTTGAGAAGCAGAATTTTGTTCCAAAGAGCACAAAATTATATGTCTGGACTGGAGATTTTTTTTTTTTTTCCCTACAGCGTTCATGAAACAGAAACTCTTTCTGGAGCTGTGGTGTCTTCAGAACTGCACCACAGCCCCCAAAACTGCCTCAAATATTGAAAGACTTTCTTATTGCTTTTCCCCTAACACATATAACGCAGAGAAATAAAAGAAAGCTTTGTGCTTTATGTTCATCAGCTTGGTCTTAACGTGGATGCGGGCCTTTAACTTTCCAATGGGACGTAAGTCAGAATGCAGTATCTTTAGGGAACGGCTGGACAGAAGGAGAGATTTGTGACCGCTTTCAACGTATTGGACCCTGGGCTATTTTTACTGTGCCGGTAATGTTAAAGGAAAACATCATAATGGAGCTTATTTTCATTCCCAGCATGCCAAAGCCAATCCAGTGTGCCGTCACATACTTCCCCAGAGTCCATTAAGTGAAAACGCTGTTGAAGATACTTAAGATCACATTGCAAATCAAGATTCAATACCAGTGCTTTACTGTCAGCGGTGAGGACATTATGAAGACGAGTAATCCTGAAAATACTGAATATGACTGAAATACCGCATGCATACAGGATTAAATATAGAAACATGTACAACTATATGTATAATGCAGCATATTTTATATTTAAAATATCTGAAACAAAACATTTCAATAAAGCAAAGGACCCAGTTCAGTCAAGGCAAGCCAATTCTGTGCTGCTGTAAACTCAAAGTGTTATGTAACTATCAAGGTTAAATTATTTTCTACTCTTGTGCATGTTGAGAAAAAGAAAGAGAGCTTTTCCAGTCATCTGATCCTTTAACCATATGTATTACCTAAGACTGATTCTGATTCTGGCAGGATCTGTGTGACCACTACTTTTCAATGCCAATCACAATTACACAGATGCCAGTCTATTAGACCATGGGCTGCCCCGAGATTATCACAATATTTTTCTGACACTGTGCCTGCCAGTCAAGGTCCAAAACAAGGCTGGTGCCTGAATTGGCAGGACAATACCTTCAATTATAGCACAGCAGTAAGATTAGAGCATTGTAAACAACATTCACCATTCCCTGCTGTTGTCTTGGTCATATTTTATTACTGATTGAGTGAAGACTGAGCGGCCTTTCTACATGAGCCAGGCGTGGCAACAATAATGTAGAAAACAGACCAAAGCCTGAGCAGGACAAGACTTATTTTAGGGGACATATCTAATGGCGTTAGACCTTGGACTCTTGGCACAGGGGCTGGGATCCATATTACAGACTAAGGCAGGTGCGTGTAAAAGAAGGCAAGCCTAAAAATATCCCTGAGACTCTCTGTGGAGACTTGAAGACACTTGGTGTGTCCTCGGTGTCAGTGCAGTTTGCGTTGGGCATGGGTTAGCTTCTCATGTGTATGTTGCCATTTAAAAAATCTCAAAATGAGGATTATTGGATTAAATAATTAAAACTAAAACTAAAAAGTCAGGCAATGTATTAACAAAATATTACCAAAAAAAAGGTGGACTATATATAGCACATTCTTACTCCTTCAGATTAAAGCTTTCTGATGAATGTGCTGCCCATAATATATGATATTTGTCTTGAGGGGTTTGTAAAACAGTTAACATTTCTCAAGTGACGAGGCAATCAGCTGCTGAGCCGCAGTAATCGAGGTATAAAACCCATCCTGCCTGGCTGGTGCTGGACTCTGTGTTCTCGCAGTCAAATGACACATCAACAGTTTACAGGGAGGATATCCGATACATTATCAGGTAAACACTTCCCTGTCTTGAGCCCCCCAGACTGTGAACAATGCCTCTAGGGCTTGCTGGGCTTACCGAAAGCATCTCTTCTCAGACAGCCCACTTTGCCTTGAGCTGCTAAAAGTTATCCCAGAGGAACTAAGACACACCTACTGACCCGAACACACACTGACACACACACACACACACAAACACACACACACACACACACACACACACACACACACACACACACACACACACACACACACAGAGAGACACCAGTGGCTGCAAGTTGACAAAAGCCTGGTTAAAGTGTTTTTACAGCTGCCTGTTGTCCCACTGTCAGCCTGCCACATGGGGACATGAACAGGACCTGTCACTGTGAAATCACAAAAAAGATCATTAACACGAGAAACACACAGAAACACACATGCTGCCCTTAAAAGTGGTGCCACAGTGTTGTCATTCACATATTTGATGATCTGCTCATCCTGTAGGAAATGATTATCTGCATCTTCTCTGTACATTAAATGGCTTCTGTTACATTACCATGAGGAAGTCCTTCCTTGGAAGCTGCCTGCTTGTCCATCACACCCCATATAAAGGCGTATCATAAGTCAAATGTCTGTGAGCGACGAATCGCAGAGCAGATCCTTAAAGAACGCCCGGGCAGCCGCACACGCCCCCTCCAAAAAAGTATTGGATGTCCAAAGGAATCCAGTCACCCCCCCTTGAAAGTACATATTTGACAGGGCACAGTAAGGCAGAGCCTGCACTCCAGCTTAGCCTTCAGTTAGGCACAGACGCCCGAGCCTCTTCTCCTCTCCCTGGTTTTCATTTGGACGTTTTGTTGGTGCAGCCAAACAGAAAATAATCAGCCATGGATGCCATTAAGAAGAAGATGCAGATGCTCAAGCTCGACAAGGAGAATGCCTTGGACAGAGCTGAGCAGGCTGAGTCAGACAAGAAAGCAGCAGAGGACAGAAGCAAACAGGTCGGCTGATTTTTTCAATTTTTTTTTCTTTTTCTTTTCTGGAATACCAGTAGCTTTATAAAGCTACTACCCTTTAAATGGACCGCCTCCTTAATACGGATTAATTACGTTCATGGATAATCCCAAATAAGGATTAAATTGATTGTATTGTTTTGGGATGTTACAGATCATCCTCTCAGCTGTTTTGGAGATGTAGATATAGCCTAGGAATTATGTTTATCATTTGAATAAGAGATAAATATTGTTTCATTAAAGATTGGTTAATTGCATGTTTTTCCAATATTCTGTTAACTTTATAATGTCTTTTATATGCATGTATAGTTAGACGACGATATAAGAGAGTTGGAAAAGAAATTGCGCGTTACTGAGGACGAGAGAGATAAAGTGTTTGAGGAGTTCCAAACTGCCGAGGAAAAGCTGCTGACCGCAGAGGAAGCCGCCACCAAGGTATCTGATCCTGACGTGCATGAGCTCTCCTAACTTTTTCTGCTCTCTCTCTTTTCCCCTGTCCTGTCCTGTCCTCTCCTGTCCTGTCTCCTGTGTCTGTGTGTCTCTCTGTTCACGCTCTTGCGCCTTTGCGCGCTCACGCACCTCCACGCTGATCACCTCTGAAACTGTCCGCGCACTGAAACTCGCCCTCAGCTTGAGGACGACCTGGTAGCTCTGCAGAAGAAGCTCAAGGGAACTGAGGATGAGTTGGACAAGTACTCCGAGGCTCTTAAGGATGCCCAGGAGAAACTTGAGCTGGCTGAGAAGAAAGCCACCGATGTAAGTAAAAGAAGGGAATCACAATGGCACCGTTCCTGCACCACGCTTCCTCTCACACCTTCATTCTCTCATCACTTGTGAGTGAGACGCGACAGTTCAACACCACAGAAATGTCTGCTCTGCTGGAATCCAGTCTCACCTGATCTAATACCTCCGAATTGGCTTACCTTTTGGATGGGTTTGCTTTGCGCACCCATCCATCTTGAAAACTGATAGAATTATTGTTGAACTGTCGCTTCACGATCACATGCACAATCACTTACAAGTCTGCCCAAAGAAAGTCTTCAACTACAACACATCTTGTTTATTTTTGAATTAAATCCATCCACAAGTTAACTCATTACCTCAATATCTTATATTGTGTAATCATTTTCTGTTGGGTTTTTTTGCCCTTAAAGTCTCGGACATCTTTGTCTGGAGAAGTCTTTTTATTTTCAGAGTGAAAAGTGAGGTGGCCCTAATGTGCAGTCTTCCTCAGGGCGCAGAGAGCGAGCGCCTGGATAAATATAGCCCACTGCTTTATATGGTCAAGATAGAGCTCACATCTGCGTGCTGCGCGCTTTGCTTACCACAGGGGGAAAAAAACAAAAACACACAGTTTCCCATCAAAACGTCCCAGGCAGCGTACTGATCTAAAGAAAACAAATGTACAGTCAAATTAAATAAATCACCCTTTTAATATATTTTGCTCCTCGTTGCGCCCTTTAAACCCTCTTTTGGATAAACACATGGCACGAATTTAGATCCAGGCATTTAAAGGTCACGACCTGCGTGGGAGAATTTTTTTTTTTTTTTTCACGACATACAATCCCGTTGATGCACTAATTAGGTTTTGTTCACAAGTCAATCAGTGGAAATCATTTTGCAGTGTGATCTTTAGTTAACTCCAGGACAGCCGTCGTAATAATCCTTTAATTGGATTGCTCCGGAGAGTAGGGTCATAACCTGACTGCTCTACAGTCTAGTGAGTTTTACACTAACACACTCGATGCTGTTTTTGTGAATTTTTTTATTCCTTTTGGGCCTTTTTCTTTTCTTTTATGTACAGGAACGTTTACGGCTGTGGTCCTGAGATGAATTTTAACCACCACTTACTGTTTTATAGGCTTGTTTTCCCCCCTTTCATATTCTTGGAGGGATTTTCTGCGATATTTGCAGTCTCAAGTCTCAAACGTAGCCTGTAATTACAGTATTCAGTGCGGACTTATTGAACGGCCTGTAGTCTCAAATGATTTTACTGCCAATGTGTACTTCTCACACGTGGCCAGCAGATGTCGCTGTTGATCCGCCAGTGCGCCACATACATGACTCTTATTCTGGTCTTCTGACTGGATGCCCGTTTGTTTTAAAAATGCATTTTTACTTGATTACAATCAGCTTCACATTTTATTATTTGAGGGTAAATGCAGCGGATCAAACCCCGCACAGCCCCGCAGGATGCTTTATTCTCAGGCGTGTTTTTAAAATGAGCGGCACTTCCTGGACAAATAGCGGAGTGCGCCTCCAGACAGCTCACGCACCGTCTTCACGCAGCTCTCGGCACAATCAAGGACGTCATCTCGCTGCTTTCCAATTTCTCGGAAATTGTGCTGCAGCTCACAGTGTAGTCGCTTTTTTCATACATATACAAGAAAAAATATATATATATAGTTGTAAACAATGGCCGGAGCTACATCGCTGGAGGCCGTGAAACGAAAGATCAAATTCTTACAAGAGCAGGCAGACGTTGCGGAGGAGAGAGCCGAGAGATTACAGCAGCAGTTGGTTGTGGAGAGGAAAACCAGGGAACAAGTAAGCATGTGTTTTGGGTTTTTTTTTACCGCGCGTCCAGTCAGACGGGGCGCAAAATTACGCATCTTCCTCTAGTCGCCTTTCCTGGGTTGTGTTCCCGCTTGCGTTGATGCACCGCAGACGGCACGCTGAGCTTTACGCGGCTCCATGCGGTGCCACCACTAAGTAGCCCGCTGAGGGTTTGATAGCCTGCTGCTCGTGGCTAAAGGCTTTATAATTGGTAACGTTAGGCCGCTGATGCCCAAGTCAAAGCAGTAGTACAACAGTGCGTGCTGCCTCATCTTCCTATTTCATTTGCATCTCCACTGATGCTGCAACGGCCCCATCTGACCTGCTCTGCGGGAACTTGTGTTCATTTATTCTGTCGTGCAGCCACGGCACGCAACATTTGATTAAATTGTTCTGAGCGAGCAGGAAGTCACAGGCGAACTGTGGCAACATCTCAAGGTGCCACTGGCTGCACTGTGAGCTTCACGGTCCTTATAAGGACAACAGGTTTTCACAGCTACAGAGTGTGTCAGCTAGACGGGAAATAAATCTTTGTGCAGGAGCTTACAGCACCCTGAGTGTCTCACGCTCACAGTCTGACACATAGCAATTCATCTTAATCAGCCATGAGGGCCTTTAAACGAGGTTGCTTTAGTTTATAGATCACCAGGAACTTCCTTGTTAGACTACGCAACTTCAGATGCACTTTGGTCCAGCAGTTGCACACTTGCACACGAACTGCAGGGGAAACAGGTGGCTGTCACGCTCCTGGTGGCTTGTTTTGGCTGTGCATTTTCAGCACGGTGCAAGTTTCATAACCAGGAAGCAGAAGTAGCTACAGGTTTGACTAATCACAGATAAGTTGCGAATGTGACCGGTTTTAATTACACCAGAATGTCTCCGACAGTCGTGAACTCCTCTGTGTGTCATGTGAGCAGCCAGTTGCAGTCTAATAGTCTCAGGGCCCTCGGCTGGAGCCTTGTTAATATTCTCTCCAGGGCCTGGTAATGAGGCAGGGTATTCAACCTGCTGTCGGCGGGGGACATTGTTATCATTATACATAGTCAATGAGGAGCACAGGCAAGCCTCCCAGGAGGTGGTACACCAAAATCACTTCTGGAAAAAAGCTACGATTACAGTCACCCACCTCGCTTAAAACAACGTAGACGTGCACCACAAAAAACGACTATATCCTTTGGGCAGACGTGTATGTGTTCACTCGTGTGATTTCCACGTTTGTGTGTTGAAGATCTCCCCCCTGACGTGCTCCTCTTCTCTCCGCAGGCTGAGGGAGATGTCGCTTCCCTTAACAGACGTATCCAGCTGGTTGAGGAGGAGTTGGATCGTGCTCAGGAGCGTCTGGCCACTGCCCTGACCAAGCTGGAGGAGGCTGAGAAGGCTGCTGATGAGAGCGAGAGGTGGGTTCTTATGAGCAGCGCACACTCGGACGTCTGAGCTCTTCTCTCTCGCTGCAGAGAGCAGGTGGCTGTGTTTGCACCCTTTTGTGCGGGGGGTACAACCAGAGCCTCTGTGCTGCAGAGCCGGGCGTCAAATAGTTCACTGTCACAGTAGCTCTGTCACATAGTGCAGTCACAGCCCAACATCCCAAATTGTCCCTCTTTCATGTCAGAAAACTCTTTCACCTTAGGAGGATGTATAAAAGATTTACGAGCTAAGTCTACCGTGTCCTCAGGGAGACGGCAGGCTGTCTGTTAGCTGCTGATCTCTAACGTCCTCTGACTGTTTGTTCCCTCACACAGAGGCATGAAGGTCATTGAGAACAGGGCCATGAAGGACGAGGAGAAGATGGAGCTGCAGGAGATCCAGCTTAAAGAGGCCAAGCACATCGCTGAGGAGGCTGACCGCAAATACGAGGAGGCGAGTTCTTCAGCCTCTGGCAGCCACCCCAACACTGTTGTGCAACTCCAAACATGCAGAGGCTCACTGGCTACAACCAGTAGTACTATGACAGACTTGTTACAGCTGTGGACTTACAAATATACGCCTAGTTACAGCTACACTTCTGAACATTCAGTCCAGAACCAGCACTCACATTGTTCTTGAGTTTATCTAAGAAGTGTAACACTTAATTTTAGTTTCACATTAATAAGACATATTTAAACCTTGAATAGATGGTTTATAACACACTATAATTCAGTTGTAAGCAGATATAATAATTTATCGGTGTATTTGTAAACGGCCATTGGGCGCCCATGAGAGGAAGTAGGTGTATACACAGATAATGATTATGTGTAATTAGTGGCGGATTAGATTAGTTACTTTACAAAATCAGTATTCACATACAAAACCTATGAAGATGTTATAAAATATGATGCTTTATTATAGATAAAGCATCATATTTTCATGTTGGCACTCTCACTTCATACCACATCCTTATTGTGCCACAGCCATCAGGCGTTTGTTGTGTTGTGACACTTTGTTGTGCTGCACCTAAAGGTTGCCCGTAAGCTGGTCATCATTGAGGGTGACCTGGAGCGTACAGAGGAGCGCGCTGAGCTGTCAGAAAGGTACGAGCTCTCACCAAATCTGCACACGCACTTACCCTTGCATGCACACTCGCGTTTCAACATTCGGAGCTTTGAGCACTAATTCACAAAGTATTGTTTGAACACTGTGTCCTGTGCTCTTACTGTGTGTGCTGGTTATTTGCATGCACGCCTCCCGTGGTTTGAATGGCTGCGGCTTGCACTCGTACGCCACACCCACTAACAGATCTGTTCGACGAGTGGAGGATGAGCTAAGGGTATTGGAGCAAAGCATGAAATCACTAGACTCCACAGTCAGACAGGTACTACAAACAAAAACTAACACGAATGTCTTTTGATGGGTGGCTCTTCTCGCTGCCATTCATGCCGCTGTGTATCTGCCTCACTCTCTGTGCTTGTTCCTATCCTCCTTTTATTACTCACTTTTATTCTGGGTGTTTTAAACTCTTTCATGCCTCTAACACGGCAGAGACTGTGCAAGAATAACACCTCACATTTAAGAAAAGCATGATATCACCTATATCACCATCTTCCAAATTATCGATTTCATTGTAACCCACTACTCTGTGTGTGAGTCACGTTGCTATTCTCACATTCCTGCTCTGTTAAGGCACTTTTAAGATACTTGGGGTTCCCTTCTTATTTTAATCCCTGTAGTTCTTACGTGTTTTGTTTCCTCTCTCCCTCTTTCTTACGTTTCTTCTACCTGTTCTGTGTCCACCTCTGGTTCCGTCCACCCTTGGATCCCTCTTTTTCCCTCCACCCCTCTCTTCCTCTCCTTTGCAACTTCATCCCCTTGTCTTAAAACCTCAGCAAATGCTCTGAGCTTGAGGAAGAGTTGAAAACTGTGACCAACAACCTGAAGTCACTGGAGGCCCAGGCTGAGAAGGTAAGCGTGACCCAACAGCCGAGTGCATGCTGTCAAACCTGGGTGGAAGGGGAGCAGACGAGCCTGAGAGGCTGAATCTCTTCGCTTCAGTCTTTATTTTATAGCATTTAATTAGATACATGTATCAGTATGTGTGTGGAGTTTGACGCCATGTCCACGTGTTTGACACCTGTCTTTGTATTTGTCCCACAGTACTCACAGAAGGAGGACAAGTACGAGGAGGAGATCAAGGTCCTCACCGACAAGCTGAAGGAGGTAAGGTTTCACGAGGCCTTATCTGGAGTCCGGTGTCGTTTATACGGGTCGTGGACTTACTCATAAATCTTTCTCTGTCACACAGGCTGAGACTCGTGCTGAGTTCGCTGAGAGATCAGTAGCCAAGCTTGAGAAGACCATTGATGACTTGGAAGGTATGATTTTCTTCTCAGAACGCTACCCTGGTTATTTTGAAATTAAGCCAATTCTTTGCTTCGCTCTTGGACTCTATTTCTGCTTCCCTCTTGATCTCATCATGTTTCCTTTTCAGTCAGCATCATACTTTTGTTGTGGTTACCCTTGTCCTTTCACTATTGAATGTAGCTGATTTGAGTTTCAGTTTCAGGGTAGGAAAGAACGGCTTTGATTTTGATTGTTTATCAGAGATAACAGGCCCTAATGTTGACGTAGTGTTCAAGGAGTCATAGTGAGTGAGGGCTGACGGCTGAGAGCCATATGGCAGTGGTCCATTTCTCTTCCTGACGTTTGTATCACTTTCATTCTATCATTTTTCTGGTATAACTTTGTTTTCCCTTTTTTTCCCCCTTGTTTTCAATTTCTCTGTCACCTCTTCCTTCTCAATCGTCCCGGGCGCTTCACCCTTCACCTCTTTGTCACGTGCTCCTTCACCCACGCTCCCTTTCACTACACCTCCCTCCCTCCTCCCCTTGCCCACCAATAGATGAGTTGTATGCCCAGAAACTGAAGTACAAGGCCATCAGCGAGGAGCTGGACCACGCCCTCAACGACATGACTTCCATGTAATTTTCAGCCTCCTGCACCTGCTCGCTCCCCCGTGCATCTCTCTTCCCTGTACAACATCTGCCTCGCCTTCATCTTCTCGTCTTGTACCTGTCCCAACTACTGCATCCAACTCTTGTGTCTGCTAAATAGTAATACATGTCTTAATACAGTCTTAGAGTTTAATGTCTTAAAGCAGACATTGTGGTATGACGTGTCTGCGTAATTTAAGCCCACCTAAACCAGGGGTTTCCTCTCACACTCCTTCATTAGTGTGGTCATGATGGTACTTAAAGCAACATTATGCAACTTTTTCAACTTTGTTATGATCACTACTTTTGTGTGTTAAAATGCCATTTTCTACATAATGTTGCTTTAACCAAACCTTTGTATCAGTACGATTGGTGTTTGAGAACACTGTAAACAGGACTGAAGTAATGTTATGCATGAACAAATCTCAGCGTGACTTTACTTTTCTTAGCTGATTCAAATGTGAATTTTATAACTATTTTGGTGAAAAGTAATCACTGCTGATGTCTTCAGTCTTGTAGTTCTCTTTCATTTAGATGATATTTTCACATGACACCCTAAGACACGCATGCTAGTTGTCTCTTGAAATGTTGTAGACTGTTGTATGACGCATTTCAATGACTCCTGTAGCGTCTCTCTTTTTCTTGTCTACTAACAAGGCCTACTTCTGCGGAGAAGAAAGGCCCCCCCCCACCCGTGTGTTAGCTAGATGCCCCTTTGTTGAACGTTAACAGTCGCACTTTAGCATTGCTGTGGTTGAGCCCCCCGGTTTTGCTAAATCAATGTTGTCCCTAACCGTTTTGCTATTCTGTGAGAGATTGACAATGTGCACCACCATCTGTATGCTCCTCCCGCCTTAGCAGAAAGGTCTCGTTGTTATCAGACCTCTAGTTTGTGTTTGCCGGCCTGTTCTACCTCACAGTGCATCACCACTGTGCATTGTGGTTTGTCGTGCCCTGACTCGTGGGGTTCTGGTGTATTGTGGTGCACATTTCAAATTTCCGTGGGTCCCCCGCCGATCCCCCTGGTTCACTTTGCTTCTTCTCTCTCACGCAGATAAATTTTTTACACCTCATCATCAAAGACGTCTCCTGCCGGCTGAGCGGCATCTGTCCACTCTCTCCAGCCTTCTCTCCATTCGCCCTTCCCTCTCTTGTCTTTGCTTTCCTTTCCTCCTCATGTTTTCATCCTCACCTTGACGTTAAATGCATCCCATCTCTTGTACAGAATCCTAGAATCTTTCTGCATTGTGTAAAAAATAAACACCCTTCCTTCTATGTAAGCTGTATCTCTTTACTCTGTCCTTTCTTCTCTCTTTTTATTTCTATTTATTTTAAAGTGGCTCTAATAAAACCAGGAAGCCTTTATTTTATGTTTTTTGATTTTGTTTCTTCATCTCCACAATCCGTTAGTCGAGCTTTACCCCTGCTACCCTTGGTGTAGTTTCATAGATTTCAATGTTCTTTGTATTTTCTTCAAATATTGTTCTGTGAAGCTGAGATATTAGACATATCACAGTAGTGCTGTCAGCGCAGAAACCTAGAAACAATTACAGGTACTTGATTGAAAGCTGAGCCAGGTTGTCTTCTCTCTTAGCATTTGAGACTGATGCATGCAAGCACTTTTCAACATTTCACAGTACTGTGACAGGAGGAGCTGACTGGAAAAGATTTGAGAACTGGAGGTAGTTAGTGTTGGATTGTTAGCAGGACGAGCAGTGAAGTAGAATTATTGGGGTGTAATAGTGGAGTACAGAACAGTATGTAAGATGTGTTGAGCCTCATCTGGTTGCTGGAAAAATTGGATGAAACTGCTATCAGTGATTACGACACGTGGGCTTTGTATGATACATAGTATCCTGTCATATATTTGAATAAATATACGATAACACATCCTGCGTGTTTTTTATTATAGTCGTTCCCGTACATTCAGACACAGAAAGATAAGCGAGAGTGAGCTCTTCTCTGGTGTTTTGAGCCACAGCTTTAAATGTCGGACCAAACTCAGGCTAGAAAACTGTTGATTCTGACAGTTTCTCCAGTAGTTATAGTAGTATACATGGTTTACTATATTTTATTGCCACATTATTTACTTTTAAAGATTTTATTTTAAGGGGGGACGCTAAAATAAAAAAATTAAAAATAGGGTGAAATTTATAGTTAATAGATATCACCATGAAACATCCTTAGCTGGCCACTTACATTAAAGATATATTATGTAACATGTCTGCATTAAAATGTCTAACCAAGATACAAACTTAGAGAGAAATCTGTCACTTCATTCGAGGTAACAGTGAGTTTCATTTAGTCGCCCGTCGCTATAACTTCCGGGAGAGCTTCAGAGAGCGAGGAAGAAAATTGTTGAACAAGACTAAACGTCAATAAATCTTTAATACTTAACTGCGTCTGTGAACAGTTCTGCCTGAGTCACATCAGGTTTTAATTGGCAATAGTGATGGTTTAACTCCCATGATCCCACACTACTTACACCCTTTGTGTTGTTGTATCGATTGAGAGACCTCTAGTGGTAAAAAATGGCATGCTGTACCTTTAAAACAGTTAGGTTAGGTTAGGTAATCAAAATAGCCCAAAATCTCACAATTGAGCGTTTTCACTTCTAGTGTCTCCCCTTAAAGTTTGCTGCCATGGTTCATTTTAACCTTTAGATCTACTCATCTTCTGTTTTCACTCTGCACACTGTTCTGCCTTGCTTTACTTGCTACAGGCAAAAATCTAAAGAGTGGATTGCCTCTTGATAAACAAAAACATCAAATCACGATTCGGTCATGTTATTTAAAGGCTATTCAGATACTGTCAGTGTGTCTGACAAAGATTAAACAGTCTGGCGATCCATTCAAGGTAAGGTAGGTGTCAGAAGGCACTGCACTTCCTCTTTTTCTATTTTCCTCTGACTTCCTGTCCTCTTTCTGTTTTTCAACTTGCTCTCTGACTGCAAAGATCGCCTCTTCCATCAACTTGAGAAAAACCGCCTTCTCAATAATGAACTGCGTGTGGTTTTGAATGGGGACTAAATCTTTGTCTGTTGGTTTCGGTTTTTGTTTCGTAATGTGTGTACGACAATCTGACCCAGTGTAATCTTGTCCACGTAGGATGCCTGCACTGCTTGAAGTTTTATGTTGCTGTTGCTGTGAAAATCAGGGATTACCTTAATCATATGTCATTTTCTAGTCTTACAACCTAGTATGACAACATTACACAATAATCACTTTATATTAACTGTTGTTGTGTTTATGTGTATTAGTAAGACCTTTGTTGTGACCTGTTTGCATGGTTGCTTGCATATCATAATGTGAGTTTGTTTACTCAATGTTTTTCTCTTGTTTTCTGTCAGTGAAGTGTGGGTTTAGAAGCACTCAAACTTAAAGGTCCAGTGTGCAGGATTTAGTCGAATCAAGCACTGTGGCTGCAGATTGCAATCACAAAATACCCCTTCGCCCCTATGGTGGCTGCCTTTTGCCTTTTTGTGTGTTTGGCAAAAGTGTTTGGTTTGTCCGTTCTGGGCTACTGTAGACACAGCAACATGGTGAGCTCCATGGAAAAGGACACTCTCCCTCTGTACATGTAAAAAGCTCATTCTAAGGTAACAAAAACAAAATAATTCTTTGTTTCAGGTGATTATACACTAATGAAATCATAGTTACGAGAATTATATTCAGTCTCTCCTCCTAAATCCTACACACTGGACCATTAATAACCGACCTGATTGATGTAGCCAGCTTGATTATTAATGCAAGCTAACCAACTGACTGACTAATGCTCGCTTGTGTGAGATTAAAACTTCTTCATTTGATGTTCTAACAGAGAAACTGTCACACGCTAAAGAAGAGAACCTCGATATGCACCAGATGCTGGACCAGACTCTAATGGAACTGAATAATTTGTGAAAGCACGGTCTGACCCCACACGCACTGTGGTTTTGGCTTTTTTGTTCTTGCACCTTGCTTACCGTAAAACCCCTGTTCTCGTACCTTGCCCGTGGTGGAGTTCAAACAGCCAGATGCTTTTTTCTATCGCACCGTCCTGCCTTCAGCGGAAACTTGACCAAGGAGCAAAGCTAAGGGGAAGTAAAGCTTAACCGTTCCCTTTGATGAAGCCTAAACTGAGAAACAAGATTGTTCTCGTAAAGCCTGTTTTTATTTTGAAACGTTTTTTTTTTCTTTTTTTGACAAGTCATCCTTTGAAATGTCATGTGCCATTGGTTAAAAAAGATTGTTTTTTACATCTGCTTTGAAGCTGATCTGGTACGTTCCATTCCACCTCGATTATGCACATACCAAAGGACAAAGTGGAGAAATTTTGCACTTAGTTAAACCTCAACGATATGCACATTTTGCAATCTGTGAGACACAGAAAAGTGTAAGTATACATTGGCTGTGCCTGTCAGTATGTATACTGGTGCTACTGTATGGTCAAGCAATGATAGAAAATGCTAATGCAGTATATTCTTAGTTTCCTTTCAAACCATGGTTCAAAATTTGTTCATCTTGTCTTTAAAAGTCTGATTTCAGTCATCTGGTTGTGCATTGTTTTAGCATTGTATTAATATAGATGTTCCAAGTGTTTATCATATCTGAAATGTACAAAATATGAATATAAATAAAAGCACGTTTTGAAAGTTTTCTAACTTTGTTTGTGGTGCATGGATAGCTTATTCGTCGATCACAGAAGTGACCTACATTTAAGGTCTTAATCTGATTTGGAGTGATTTCACAAATTCTGATGCAGTGCCCAGGAAAAGAAAACCTGTGTAATACAATTTATCTTCCCTGCAGATGTGTGAATGTGTGAAACGTCCAGTAGAAATGGGGAGCTGTTCATTTTGCAGCTTTATTGCATTACTCCTGGCTGATTTTTTTGCCCGTCAATTTGACTTCCAGCTGGGGGAAAAACATTATCATGTGTTTCTTTGGTTCACTGGAGTTCACTCAGGACTACTGAGCCGTATCAGTTCAGTTTCAGAATAATCAAGTAATGTAACAGCAGCCAAAAACTTTTTAAAAGTCTGTGGTTGAGTAGAAGTAGCAGCACAATAAATTAGATATCATTCATTCAGTTTAAGTAGATGCATCAAAGTAGAACGACTCCTGAAAGGTGCCTTTGATTTGTGTGGAATTATCGCTGCATTAACCTTTCAGCAGTGCAGGTGTGTCTCGACCTTATCAGCACATTGCTGGGTAGTCTATTTAAACTCCAGTAATCTGCTACGGTTTATGACCTTATCATAAACTATGACTTTATTATGGCCTGTATACTACATGTCTTGCATGGCTTCTTATTTAACTTAGTAGCCACCACATACGGTATTTCTCAGTAGCTTATGCAGGCTTAGGATTTGACAAAAAAATTATCTTCACGTGTGTTGACAGCAGCTAAGTAGTTAGCATGACCTGTCCTTTGTTGCACCAGTGAGGAGATTACAGTCAGTCAATGGGAGATAAGTGTGTGTGTGTGTGTGTGTGTGAGAGAGAGAGAGGTGGGGGAGTGTGATATGGTCCTGGGGTAAAGCCATGTATTATGGTTAAGGGATCCTGAGAATGTAGTGACACAAATGTGCTGATGAAAATCAGTGTGTTCACTTTACTCTTTCTGAATATTTAAAACAGTTTCAGTACTCACTATCGCAGTACTGATACACCCATGCCAGCTGTTTTCTTGCTCTATCTTCTCTCTGACAGAGAGTTGACACACCCACCACTGCAGTGCCCACATACTGTAGGCCTGCTTCCCCTAACTTTTCTATGATCGGAAGTAAATTGACTAAAAACTTGTTATATTTATCTTTTAATGAAAATAAACAAAATGTAAACAGCAGAGAGTTCACTTTTCTGCCAGTACTAACTCCACGTCAGTTTTCTCACAACGTTAAATTGCTGTTAAATTTGCAAACATGATGCCAACATTCGCGTAGTGTTCTCTATTGTGGCCTGCACATAACTAGTTTGGCTGGTCCAACGATGACCCGCAAGGCAAATTAATGATATGCTATAAAAAATGTTGCCAAGATTACAGTAGCGATAACAGTGTACTTTTGTGGTTTTGGCAAAACATTTGGCCAACGCCCCAGAAATCTGCCATCAGCAAAAAATTGAAAGGAGATTGCCGACCAAATTAACAGCGGCGTAGCGTTGGCTCTACTACCTTGAAGAAAGTAGAAACAGTAAGAAGAACCAAACCAGACAAATACATTATTAACAAACAAATAGCTTTTTGGCTTCAGCTCCGTTTGTCTTGGAACACAAGTGGCCCACTTACAGTTGTAAACATAAATGGCCTTTGGCAAGAATCAAGTCAGCAGAATTACAGAGAAACTTGACCCAATAGCCAATGTGAAAATAAATGATCATCGTCTTCTATTGGTCCGTTTCCTTTACTGAAATGTCTCAAAAATGATGTGATCGTGCATTCTCACAATAAATGATTTTATAATGCAACACATGGAATTTTTAACATATTCCTCTAAAAACTCATAAATATTCTTACATGATTCATTTAAATTCTTCATGTAATTCAGGGATACGTTATGCTGATTTGGAGAATCGTGTGCCATGCAGCCCAGAAACATTGTATTGAATCACCAGCATCAGTAAGCCCTTCACATCTGCAGCTGCTGTACGACTGTGTGAGGAGGGGAAACTAGATCTGGATGTCCCAGTCCAGAAATATGTCCCAGAATTTCCCCAGAAACAACTGGATGTACGCTACTTGAACAACATGTCGCAGTTTTATTATTATTGGGATTAAAAAATAAGCAGCTCCTTTTCATGTTCAGCTCACATGCACATCATTTATTCTGTTCTTTCAGGTCACAATAACCTCTTGTGTAATTCTGTCCCACCTAAGTGGTATACATCATTACGAGAAGGATGCTAAGAAAGTGAAGGAGGACAAGGAGAAAGCAAAGCGACTGTTAAAGCCACCAGTAAAAGAGAGAGAGGATGAAAAGAGCTCATCTGGAAACAAAGATAAACCTGCAACAGAACAGAACACCAAAGACAAAGAAGCCACTCAGGCTCAGAAGAAAAAAAGACTTTGAACACGAGGAGTACTACTTGAAGGACAACTTTGAAAGTGTCACTCAGGCTTTGGACCTCTTCAAGGACGACCCGCTCATTTTCAAACCTGGTAAGGCACATTCAACCCACTCAAATGTGATAAAGTTTCATTGTTAATGTATTAATGTTTAAGATTCATTTTGTTTTCACTGTCTGTATTCCACCCATGCCTTTACCCTGCTCAGTGCTGCTATGGAGTGAGCAGCTGTCTTTAGTTTGAGAGTGTATATATTTTTGGTAATGGGTTTAGTTAATATTTATTGTATATCTATGTGTGTTAGTTGGTGTTTAACTCTGTGAATGGTATGTGCCAGTCAATGATTTGTGCTGACACTGTTATATGAGGCGGTCAGTCTGTGTGGGGTTGTTCCTGGAAGGTGTTGAGCAGTTTTGTTGTTTTGTTGTTTTGTTGAAGGCACATTGCCACTAGATGGAAGCAAATAACTGCATTTCTAACACAAAAAGAAGGCCACTGACTTATAGCCTATCTCTTTGCCTGTTTACTTCAAAGGGCCATTAATTTCTACCTTTTAAAAGAGAACACAACAAACATTTTAATATATGCGATTCTGCATTTGAGAAAAATACATTTTATACACGATGGAAAGAGGTTGGTTGCTATTCAAAGCAGCACGGTACACATCCGTGTCCCATGAAGTGACCTTCAGGGCCCATGCTGTACAGATACTTCCTCATAGCAACACAGAATGCTTTGGTAAGAAACCTGTTGTGTGTTGATCAAATAGTGTCACCCTATCAATAATCAATCATTTTTACAGTGCACTCATTCAAGATCTCTTTTATATAATTCTAGTGTCAAATTCAGCTTGAGCCCAGAAGAACAATCCTGACTAGGACCCAGGCAGCGCCCTCTGAAACAAGTATTTAACATATCATCACCCTAATAAAATAATGGCCTAAGTCATTTTTTCAAGCTTTTGGGAAAACACAAAAAACTTAGTCTTAGTCACCCTCTTGACATAGGCAATTGTCTTATTGGGGAAAAAAAGAGCATGATCCTTTCAACTAAGGGTGATGGGGATTTTACCAGAGGTGGCCAGTATTATCAGGAGCTGATTTACAGGCCAAAAACTCATTTTTGTCAAAAACTGACTTAGGCCATTATTTTATTAGGGTGACGATATGCCGAATTTACAATAAACCCCAAATAATTAGGAATTTATCAGAAACAGCACTTAAGAAAGTTTATAAAGTTTCCCCTAACTCAACAACTCACAAAATTGAGCGATTTTGTAAGGGAGTCTGGGGAATTTCTTCATGTGCTTGCTGTTGTTGACTAGTTGGTGCGGCTGCGTTGACATATAACTGCTGTTGTGCAAAACGTTCTCAAATTGTTGTAAATGATTTGGTAATGTTGATTAGATGCATGTATTCTTGGCATTTTAATTATTTCCGGTATCATAAATAAAATGACGATCCAAAGTCCAAAGCTGGCCCGTCAGAAGTTGAGTTCTCCTCCTTGGCTCGATGTTGTCCGAATCGTGATTTGATTGGTCTGGTCTGGCTCGACGATGCAAACAGGAAGAGAGCGGTTGTTGTCAACTGGACCCCTGGAGCTCGTTAACCAGGGGCAGATATACGTCGCCAACAAAACGACGAGACAAGCAACATAAGTAGAAATGTCACGGTTGTTTTTGCCAAATCGTTTTTGTGCCAAATGTACCCTGCTAGCAGCGCGCGAGTCTCCTCTGCTGACACCCCGGGGAGCCTTGGATAAGCGGAGTGTTTTTATTCAACAACAAAGACGACATGTCGGAGGGTCAAACTCAGCCTTTTTTAGAAACAGGTCAAAGGGCAGGATTTGGATGTATGGGGTCGGTGTGGGGATTGCGTTAGCCGTCGGACTGAAGTATCACACTGACGCAGCCAACAGTTCGTGTGACGTTCAGGTAACAGGAGCGCAGAGGACTGATCGATACAGCCGTGCCATCACTGTTAGCAGGGACCTTGTGGAGCGGATAAAGGTAGGCACAGAGGTAGGCCTGTGGATGTTTGGTTTAGCTTAGACCACTGTATTGCTCTGTACTTACAGTATATTCTCTGCCTGACTTCAGTGCCACCTGTGTGAGTTCAGTGTTTGTGTGTGTGTGTTGTTTCTCAGGATGAGGTCGGGGCTCCAGGGATGGTGGTTGGAGTCTCTGTGGATGGTGCGCAAGTCTGGTGTGAAGGTTGGTGTCAGGGAAAATCAACTTTAAAGGATAGATTCACCCAAAAATTAAGATTTGGTTATTATCTACTCGCCCCCATGTCAGTGAAAAGTTGACCTAAGTGTTATAGTCCACAAAACACGTCTGAAGCTTCACAGCAAAATAGAGTAGCAACTGTCTCCAAAACAACTGAAGTAGATGGGGAGTTGTTGTGAAACGTTAAGAAAAAGACAACCAAATAGAAATATAAAAAGATTCCTTACAGCTCATCCAGTGTAATCCAAGAGTCCAGAAGCCTTGATTTGAAAATGCATTATTTACACCCTCAAACAGTGAAGATTTTGGTGAGTTAAGGGTGCCAATATCGTCTTTTCAGGTCACTTTGGCATCGCAGGGCTTTTGGAGACTTGGATTACGCCGGTAAAAGCTGTATGAAACCATTTTCTGTTACTTTTCAGCTGTGTTTTACATTTTAAAACAAGTCCCCACCGCCCCCAGTTGTTTAGGAGAATACTGTTCAAGAAACATTTTGTGGATTATGAAACCTCACCTACCTCTCCATCCACATGGGGATGAGTAGATGATAACCAAATTTTCATTCTTGGGTGATTTTATCCTTTAAGGGTGTTACATGCAGCGTTAATAAAAATGCCCCAAACTAAAAACAGTCTACATGGCCTAGGAATATAGTTAATAATGACAAAGTTGGTTTAAAACTGGACTGGTGCGACATTGACCCACAACACATATTCATTCTGATTAACTGTAAGAATACATGATAACATATTATATCAATGCAAACACTGGGCCAACAATATAGCCTTGTCCTTACCTTTGTCAAGTTTGGGCCAACAAGGAAACAAATAAGGTTGTAACAACTATTTTCCATCAACAAGTAATTGGCCAATTATTTTTGATGCCTGTAAAACATGAGAAAATGGTTTGAGCCCAAAGGATGTAAAATTTTAACAAAATATGAACAGCAGAAAGCAGCACATCCATTTGTCGGTTGTCAATGCTAACTTTTCTCACAATGTTAAGATGCTGTTAAATTGCTCTTTCTAAAATAATGCCAACATTTGCATGACGTTTTGTTATGTGCATCACCGGTTTGGCTGGTCCAACATTTGCCCACGAGACAAATAAATTCTATTTATGTTGTCTAATCTTCTTTTATCAATGTAGACAAGGTTGGTAATGTTGTGCCTTTAAGATTTTGGCACAAAACTGGCCAATAATCCCCAAAAATTGCCATTCATGCTGATCTTGACTTCAAGTTTGGCAAAAAGGTAGAGTGGAGATTGCCAACCTAATTACCAGTGGCTCTGGGTGGGCTTACTACCTTGGGGTAAAAAGAAACAGTAAGACAGAACAAAAGATACAAATAGATTAACAACCAAATAGCTTTTCAGCTACAGCTCTGGTTGCAGTTTCCCTCTGCCATGGTCTGTTTCTCTAAGTTTCTCAAAAATGATGTGATAGCGATTTTCACAGTGAATGGTTTTAAAACGCCACACATGAACATTACCATATTCCTTTGAATACACATAAATATTCCCATATGATTCATTTAAATTCTTCATGTAATTCAGGGATCGGTTATGCTGATTTGGAGAATCGTGTGCCATGCAGCCCGAACACAGTGTTGCGAATCGCCAGCATCAGTAAGCCCCTCACATCTGCAGCCGCTGCACGACTGTGTGAGGAGGGGAAACTAGATCTGGATGTTCCAGTCCAGAAATATGTCCCAGAATTTCCCCAGAAACAATTTGATGGACAAGATGTAAGTAGCTTGAACCACATGTCGCAGTTTTATTATTATCATTAATAATATCACCCTGTTCATTTTCATGTTCAGCTCACATGCACATCATTTTCTGTTCTTTCAGGTCACAATTACTCCTCGTATGATTCTGTCCCACCTCAGTGGTATACGCCATTACGAGAAGGATGCTAAGAAAGTGAAGGAGGACAAGGAGAAAGCTAAGCGACTGTTAAAGCCACCAGTAAAAGAGAGAGAGGATGAAAAGAGCTCATCTGGAAACAAAGATAAACCTGCAACAGAACAGAACACCAAAGACAAAGAAGCCACTCAGGCTCAGAAGAAAAAAGAGTTTGAACACGAGGAGTACTACTTGAAGGACAACTTTGAAAGTGTCACTCAGGCTTTGGACCTCTTCAAGGACGACCCGCTCATTTTCAAACCTGGTAAATCACATTCAGCCCACTCAAATATGATATTGTTAATTGTTGTGATGTTAATGTGTTGCTGTTTTTTTTTAACGACTTGCAGGAACCACTTTTCTGTATTCCACCCACGCCTTTACTCTGCTCAGTGCTGTTGTGGAGCGAGCAGCTGGACAGCGCTTCCTGGATGTCATGACGAACATGTTTCGTGAGCTGGGAATGCTCAATACTGTGCCCGACGAGAATGACCCTATTATTTACCACCGCTCCAGGTACTCCAACAGCACAAGTTTCAAGTTATGGGGAAATACTCTGACAAGTCACAGATTAGTACAGGAGAGATCTCACTGTAAGATCAGAGTAGAAGTTGGTAGAGATATCTTATTTAAGATTGTTTTAATTGCTCATGATGAAAATCCAGTCGTGAGTCCATGTTAATTGCTGATGCTTCTATGCAGATCTTATCATCTCAACAAGAGAGGACGTGTTGTGAACTGCCCGTACGTGGACAACTCCTACAAGTGGGCAGGAGGCGGCTTCCTTTCCACAGCGGGTGACCTGCTGCTTTTCGGCAACGCTCTACTCTACAGCTACCAGGTGGCCCACCTGAACGACGCTGAGGGTTCGTTGCCAGGTTTCCTTAAACCCCAGACTGCCATAGATCTGTGGGCACCTGTTGACAGGACAGAGGCCAGCTGGGATAAAGATGGCCTGTATGCCCAAGGCTGGCTGGTCGTGGAGAAACTACAGAAATATGGACAGTGCAGGAAGCGAAGACACTACGTGTCACACACAGGGGGCGCTGTGGGGGCTAGCAGTGTCCTCCTGGTGTTACCCAGTGAGGAGACAGACCAGCAACAAGGACAGACCCAGGTCCTGCCACAGGGGGTGGTGGTCACCATCATCACTAACATGCAGTCGGTGGGACTCAATAGCACAGCTCTGAAAATTGCACATGAGTTTGACAAAGCCAGAAGCCTGTAAGAGTAAGTTGTTTACAGAAATTAGTTTACATTTCAGATGAATTTTGTGATCTTATATAATTTTGATACATCTTTTAAGTCCAGAGGATGTTTTAAATGAATGAATATTTTTGTGTGTTTTCTACACCTTATGAAGTTCACAAAGTGAACACAACCCACTCTCCATTACAACACTTGGCAGTGATGCAGTTCTGCCACTAGGTGGAAGCAAATTACTGCATTTCTAACACAAAAAGAAGTCCACTGGCTGATGTCATCACTTTGTTGACGTTATACAGAGATTACTGCATTTTTACCTCTTGAAAGGTCACACAAGAACATTTTAATTGATGTGTTTCTGCATTTGTGAGAAATAAAAAATGTTTCATAAATGTTTCAGGGGTCAGTTGCTTTTTAAAGCAGAATGGTACACAACCAAAGTTACTGCGTCACATGTAGAGACCTTTAGGGTCCACCCTCTACCGATACTTCCTCATAGTAGCATCAAATTCCTTGGGCCAGTTGTTTGTTGATCTGTCTTAATACTGTCTATAGTGTTGCCCAGTCAATACGATATTTTCACAGTTAACTCACTGCTGAGCTGACTTTGGAGATCACTTTTATGTAATTCAAATGTGAGTACAATTGTGACTTTGTCTTTTAAGCTAACAAATAAGAACAATTTCAGATTTTAATGCCTGAATTAGAGTGCTGCAAAGCTACCTCACTAATGGACATTAGTATTTTAGGGACTAACTAATCTGTCAACAGTCTAAATTTAGCTTTTTCTTCTTCCACAGTTGGTCGCAGCAACTGTTGGAGAATACAGAAAGTCCAAGCTGTTGCCAATGTGGCCCAACTAGTTATAATTCTCTCCTATGCTCGCTGAATTGAAGCATATTTGATGACACCATTCTCATTATGAAGCTCCTGGGATCTCCTGTGCCCGTTTTTAGATTTAAGGAGACTGATGAACGGCTTGGGATACCTATAATTATACAGACTCCCACGCACAGTGTATTACTAAGTGTGTGTTCCTGCATGTCCGGTTTTGTCAGGGCCAGTCTTGAGTTTTAAAAGTGCAGAGGGGCAATTATGGTTAAGGGTTAAGATTAGATTTAGGATCAGGTTAAGAATAGGCTAATGGTTGAGATTAGAATGGATCAGGATCCTCACAAATATGTGTGGGTGTGTGTGCGGTCCACCAGAAATCACACAGTGAAGTCATTCAGTAGGGATCATTGCATGTATTTACATAATTTCAAAATATTTACTAGTAACATATTGAGCATAGTCATTCATTGATACAAGGGATTATGTCATAATTCCATATTTAATGTTTAATATTTAGAATAATAGTTCACATATTTTTTTTTAACATAGTCAAACAATGCTTTGTAAATACATTTCAGACAAAGCACATAGATTGAAATGTGATTTAACACGAGTAACACCAGTGCCCACTTCCTAGCTGTGTTAAAAAGGCTACTGTGCAAGCTGTGATCCAATTTCCACCCACTCACACTTGTTTCACACCTTGTTTGTGTGTGCGTTAATGAGTTACACCTTTCTCCCTGAAATCTCATGAGACGAGTAATCAAGCTATCAGCTCTTCACCTGCCTTGATGTCAGTGCAGCAGTTGTTTCATAATCCTATCCAAAAATACCAAGATACCAAGTCCAAGAAGGCAACTGACGCTCGTCTCTCATCCCATCCAACAGCCCAACCAAAAGGAAAACAAACGCACATCAGAAGAAAGATCATACTCTTGGTTTTACTCTCCAATACTGTTGCTGATTGTTCTGTTGGCTCTGTCGCCTGGCTTTCAACATCCTGCGGGGGGACACAAGTAATGATTATAAGCCTTAAAAGAGGACATTCTGACTGAATAACACATACAAAATGCTAATTTTAGACGCCATGCTGGTAACCTTAAATCTACAATGAACTTACTTGCGTACGTAGTAGATAACAACTGCCACGACCACTAAGAAGAGGAGGGCAACAATGACCATGGCTGCAATTAACCCTGCCTTTGTTGCATTGTTGGAAGTGCTGAAGAGGTGGAACTGCTCACATCTGCTGCCTTTGTAACTGTCTATGCACCTGACGTAGGATATGACACGCGAAAGTATCTGTCAGCACAGGAATTTAGTCTCGATGTTGCCATGTTATGACATCATACATGAAAGTATGTACATAAAAGTTCCTGAAGAGTCACTTTGACATCAAAATCCAGTTTTGTAGTCAACTTACACACAGGAGAGTGTATTCATGGCAGGTATTTTATAGCAGGTCCCTCCATTCATGCAATAGGTGACATCTGGCCCATCACAAGGGTCTCCGTGTTCTACAAAGACACAACAGTTCAGGAGGAATAGCTCTACACTTTTTTAACATTATTTGTTGTTTCTTCTGATCATCTTTGATAATTACCTGCCATCATTTGGAGTGATTTTTGTTGCCGTTTCCTGAGAGCACAGGAAACTTTCTGTCACACCAAAGGTAGTTGTCTTGCCAAGAAAGCATGTCATAACTAGACTGTTTAAATGCCAGTAGTGAAAACACACCTACGTATGTCAAGGTTTCTTGAAAGTGAAAGGTGTCATTAAGCTATGTTGAGTTGTGAGAGGACTATACCGTCACCCTGACTGAAATTAAATCAAAAATCTGTCCTTACCAGCTCGTGAAATCCCAGCTTTTAGTAGTCAGCGCAGGTTCCCGAGGTGAGTCATAGTGACGCTCGAAAGTAGCTCAGAACTGCTTTTTGTTGGAGAAGACGCATGTGGGCGTGTTCCTCCCTTGGCCTAAAAAAATGTTGTGATTGCAGTTTGTCCACATTGTAAATGGCAGGCTAAACGTCAGGATACTGGCAAGTAATCGTAGGTAATTTGTTAGTGTGTCATAAATGGTGTCATTTCATGTCATATGAGCGATACAGAGCTATCAGAGGTCTGAAAAGTCTCATTTTGACAGTGTTGACCTCAGTGTGATACTATCAGATGAAGATTTTAGTAGATTACATTTTGTTTTTGTTCTCGGAGGTTTATGAGATCAGGCTGGGTGAGGAAATCACCTGTTGTGCATGTGAGCTCAGCCTGTCTGGGTTTGGTAAGAAACAGCTGAATGACAGGAATGCAAAGAAGGCATGAATGGAATCGTGGGAACTTTTTTGTCGTCTATAAACACATCGCACCACTTCCTTCAGACAAATTATTACTGCTGTGTGCTCAGAACCGTTAGGTGACTCATCAACTGGCTATTTTTAATCATCTATTGCTTTCTTATTTAAAAAATTGTGTTGTTTTAAGCCACTTAGTGATTGTGCAATCAGGCCAGTCTTTTTTCAGATTACACAGGCCTCAATCCAGCTACATTGTGAAGATGATAAGCTGATTTTGAGGACATTTCAGTTTAGTGTTTGATCATTTTTAAGGTGTTATTAGTAGATTGTGAGGGCCACACCTCTAATGGCCACACCATAGTAGATGTCAGTTGGATAATAATGTTGGTACCAATTTAATAATAATCATTTACTAATGCTTTGTAGATCAGCACCAAAGCACCAAAGTAGAATAATCAGTCGACTGATTATCTGCCTGGTCGATTATTGGATCCAATATTGAATCAGTTGAGGGGGGGGATTTTAATACGATTGCCGATAAAATAAAATAAATAAATAAATAAATGTGAGTTAAAAAATGCAATATTTGCCTCCAAAATGTAGTGGAGTCGAATCTATAAAGTAGAAGGAAATGAAAATACTCAAGTAAAGTACAAATACCACAAAATTGTACTTAAGTACCGCACTTCAGTAGATATACTAAGTTACATTCCACCACCACATAAAACTTACTCATTTTTTTCAGAAGATAGCACCCTTAACAGAAGGCTTCTTTGTAACTGATGACCAAATTAAAGGTAGTAAATCATTTACTTATGCTGTGTGGATCAGTTATAGAATCTAGAATCTAAACCCCAATTAATTAGTTACGTATTAATATTTACAACTGCTGACTTGATATTGATATTTCAATCCTCTAATAATGTTGGTACTACTTTCTAATAGGGCACCTTTTATAAAGGGTTTTTTGGTACCAAATGACCAAGTTAATAGAAATACATGTAAAATCATTCAATAATGCTTCAGGCACCCATTATGAAAAAATCCATTTGTTAATGTATAAATATTTACATCTGCAGACTCCATATTTCAGTTTGCTTATAATGGTGGCACCACTTTCAAATTTGGCAACCTTTATAAAGGCATTTTTTTTCCCTACCAAATGACTAAATGAATAATAAAGAAATCATAAGAAATCATTTGCTTATGCTTTATATATCGATTCTAATCATCCAATAAGGACATCTTATTGGTTGCCAGGTTTTTTAAACGTGTTTAAGACTCATGCAACTGATAACCAATATGAATGGTAATAAATCATTTACTAATGCTTTATAGTGCAGTTTTAAGAACCTAATTAGAATAACATATGGGTTGCCAGGTTGTGAAAAATCCCCCTGTGGCATAAAACCAATGCTGTAAAAAGTATCCAAGTCATACTTGAGTTAAAGTGAAGATGTCTGTTAAAATATTACTTTGATAAAAGGGAGAGTAAGCTCAATGAATACTACTTGAGTTAAAGTCGTAAAGTGTCAATTATTTAAAAAGTGCTTAAAACTTATGCAACTGATAACCAATTATAATTCGGATAGCTCCATAGCTCAGGATGATGAGCCTCTCAATGGGCCACAATCCATGTATTAACTAAATATTTACATCTGCTGGCTTAATAAAATATAGTAAAAATCCTTTATTAAAGACCTTTAAACTTTTTGTTTTAATATCCTGACCAAAGAAATCTTTAATTTAATGATTGTAACTGATCTATAAAGTATCTGTAGGCTGACATTGTTATTAAACATTTAAAAAGCCACCAGATACAGTATATATACACCATTTATAGACATTTTTATTTATTATTTTTATTTTTATTCTAATGACAAACCAGGTCCGTTTTTTTTATGACACAGGTCGAATATAAATACAGTGACGCTGCAGATTTAATAAAGCACGTTAAATACAGCAGATTCTCACCATTGGACGCCACAGAAGTCACTGTGAGAGTATTAGTAATTTTCTCTTATTTATTTATTTTCTCTCTTTTTTTTTTCGTGCGGGTGGGTTGTTATCGCGAGGAACTCTGAAGCTCAAGAGGTGAAGTGAAGCGAGAGTGTTTTTCTACGTCGACGCATCCAGGGTGGCACAGAAAAAAAAGAGGGGGACGTCTGCAGGCTCTTGTGGCTTCATACTAATCTAGACTACATACGTGCTTCGTGTGATGTATTGTGTGTATGTTTTTGTGTGTGTGTGCGCGCGCGCGTGTGTGTAAATCTATCTCGGTTTTCCTCCGCGTTGACGACGCCGCTCGTCGCACATCTGTAGCCGCTGGAATCCCAGTTTTTCAGCACCTGGACAGCTCCCGGTCGCGAACCTCTTCTTCTCATCATCGGGCACATGGAGTCCCTGGTGTGATTGTGGGGGAAGCCCTGCGAGCACATTATGCCTCCCTCCGAACATGTCGTTCTCAGCCTGATTCAGTGACAGCCTCGTCGTCTCCGCTGAAGGATGCTGCTTTCTGTCCGGAGTAGGTGTTTTCGTCGTGCGCTGTCTTCTGAGAGGCGATACGGGTGCTCGGCCAACGCAAATTTAAGGGGAATCGCAGCCTACACACAGCAAGATCCGAGCTTCCCTCACACCGATCATCATCATCATCAGCATCAGCATCATCATCATCGGCGAGGAGGGAGATATTGCCATCATCACTGCGAGGGCAAAGGAGTCACGACCACACTTTACACAATGTAGAGCAGGAAAACAGAAGAGGTTAGTGTGCCTTTTGTGCTTGGTTTCCCTGTCGGTGGTTGGTTGTATTCGTGCTGGTTTGAACGAGAATGAGACCGTGTGGCCTTTAAGCACAGTGGGGGGAAAACATGTTAACAACACCATAACTGTTGTAATGTGTGACGATTGCAAATGCATCTTGATTGGGGTTGAATGCAGAAAGCAGTGGGCAGAAATAGCCCCAAGGTGCTTTGTTTGGTGAAATGAAATAGTACCAAAAAAAAGGGGGAAGAAGGAGAAGAAGAATCTGCCTTCCGCTGATGAAGCACTTACTGTAGACTGTACTTAAAGTAATAAACTCAAGATGCCAATTGTGACATTCAGTCTCTGTGATACTGTGATTTACTCAAGTCCAGAAACACTTTGTCGCTCTGCAGTGAATTACCTTTGATCCCACCTGCCTTTCTCATCACCTCCACAGTCATTCCTCACAAAAAAAAACTGATGCACCTTGTTCAGTGTTTCTGACATTCTGCTCATCTCATGTCCACAGCACTATCTTTCTTTTTCTTTTTCATTTTAAGTGTTATGCCAATGAGCACATTTTTGGGTGCTGCAGAGAAACGGTGTCACTCTCAGCCCTCGGATGACCTGGGCTGATTTATCCTGAGTAGCATTTAATCTGCTGTGCTTCACTACATTTACTCTGCTGTGGTCCTCCCTCCCCCCTGCAGCTGCAAATGCTGACTCCTCACCTCTCTGTGTCTGAGGGTTACTTCGCTGTGTGTCCTCGAGAAATATCGTGCAAATCACTCAGGTGTCAACAAAGCAAATGTGTAATAATTCATCTCTTGTTTGACGGCTGATTTCAGAATTCGTTTTGTGACTTCCCCGTCCGCTCATGTCATGCCTGTTCCCCCCGCAAAGCAGCTGGAGCGGAGCTTTCACTGAGCCCGACTTGGACATCAATGGCTCTCTATCCTGTGGCACAAAGAGCTAGCATCCTGCTGCACTTGCTATGCAAGAGGTGTGATGTTCCTCAGCCCCTGATTCACAGAGCGGAGCGTATATTGGAGGAGATTTAAAATCCATTACAGTTTAGTGCTCCCCAGGAAAATAGTTGAACGGAGCGTAGCTAAAGCTGAAGTTAGGACAGGGTGCCTTCAGGAAAATGCACAGGCAGTGATACTTCATTGATCATTTTTGCATGCGTTTGGGTTAAACAACTCGGCTGTGTGTGTGGAGATTTCATGATTTTGAGATCAAATGTTCAGTTTTGACCTTGGAAACAGCAGTTGGCAAAACAATCTCCCCTCAAGGTCTATTGATTGCTGCACTGGAGCTCCCAATCATGTCTCACAATCTTCCTCAGCAGATGGAGTTTGCCCATGACTAGCTTCCTGATTTCCTTTCCCTGTAGTAATTACATTCTTTCTTCTTCTGTATTTTCCATAGGTGTGGTAGGAGCCAGGTCTCTGCAGTGGTGAAATCAAGTTCCTCTCTTGGGGTCATTTAGTTTGGACGTCTATTCGCAGCAACAAGACCTCAGCATGAGCAACACGCAGTGAGTATAAAGTCTTGTTTGAAACCATGTCTGCAGGAGCGTGAAATCTTAAATCTCTATTTATGAACACGCAGTCTTATGCAAAGGGCATCTCAGCAGCGTGTTAGGATATGATTAGCAGAATGGGACCTGCATATTCTCACGCCCCTCCTGTGAGCGAATGACTTTGAGCAGAGATCGGCGGGGAAAGAAAGCGGAGCTCGGCCTCGTCCGGCATCTCTGCGAGTGAGACTGAGAGCGAGAGAGCGGCCCGGCCATCTCCAGTCTCCGCTGGCATCTCTTAGCATTCAGGAGGGATGTTCACTTGTCATCTTCTCTTATTAATAATTACTCTGTGTGTGGTCCTCCAGACAGGCCCTGCATTCTGATGACAGCCCGGGTTGGGGCTAAGAGAAGGGGGGAAAAAGAGAGGGAGCAGGGGAATGGAGTGGAGTGGGAGGAGGTGGAGTAGATTGGAGTGGAGTGAAGGGTGAATGCAGAATGGGTTCAGTCAGCTGCATCTTCTGATTAAAGGGGCAGGATGCTGTTTCCAACCAACAGAGATCTCTGTCCCGGGCCTCAAGACCAGCAGATTAGTGCAGCTGATGGTTGATTGCAAGTCCATTTGAAGGAGAATGTTAGTGCAAAAGATCTGTAACCAAATCACACGTAGAATATGTTGACTGGTTAGTAGTACAATGATTTAATGCTGCTGAATGCCAGTGACTCTCTATGAAGTGACAGATGGGAAACTCATGCAGAGAAAGGTCTTTGGAGTTATTTTCACCCCTGCTCTCTCAGACTTGATGCTGTAAATCCTCTCTCTCTCTCTCTTCCTCTTTCTCTCTCTCGATCTCTCTCTGCTATGGAAACAGTGGGAGGTGGGCAGGATGCAAAAATTATTAGACGCTCATATACAACAAATTCAAAGGGATTTATAGGACATATTTCACACAGCTGTCCATAACACACAGATTGAACATAAATATTTGTGCCTCTGCCATATGTGGACTCTGCTTTATCCTGGAGTGCACATATGGATTTGCGGCAAGGTACAACAACGCACTTCCTTAGGAGACAAAGGTCATCTGCAGCAAGCAAACAGATCGTGTTGTTGTTTATCCAATACTATAAGTATTAGTATAATATAGTAAACTATAAGTCTCTCTGTTCAGTTTAAAGGAACAATATGTAAGATGTGGCCAGGATTTTAGTTTAAAATATCTAAAAAGTAAAGTAACTTCATCAGCAGAGCATGAATAAACAACAGTGATGTACTGTGCTAACCAACTACCCTCAGCACGCCCTGTCTCGTAATACCACTTTGTATGGGCAATAGGGGATAGTCCGATAGTCCCCGAAGTTTCAGCTGGGATTCAAGTTTCTCTCCTTTACCCAACTAGGACAAGCTTAATCGCCTAAAACACACTTCATTCAAACTCAACATAAACAAAATAAAACTCACGTAAAACAGTCTTGGCTTGTCTTTCCACAAAGATTATTATTGGTTGAAATAATATTGTTAAGATATTCCAGCTCGCACGCTGTCTCTCCCGCTGCACGCCTCTCCTGTCCCCGCCTGCTGCGTCTTATCATCCCCAAAGACATAGTCTTTTGGTCCAAGCCGCTGTAAATCACCTCCATATTGTATCACCTGTTGTCAAACTGACCTCTGTCTGCCAAATCCAGTTGAGCTGAGCCCCGAATTAAATGCAGCTACCTTTGAATTCTGGCCAAAGTCTACAAACTGAACCTTTAAATGCACAATAGGTGATTTGGGGGAAAGATAGTTGATTTTTCACTCTCATTACCAGGGCATCAAATGCCAACGCTTTGGGCTAAACCAAAGTTTGATGACCTGGGAATGAGATAGCTCATGAGGATAGCTCATAGCTGAATATGGTGCGCTACGTTTCTTGAATGCTATGAGTCATAGTCATACTGTATCATTCAGTCGATGTTTAGCGAGAAATCAATTCTTCTAATTACTTGAATATAATTTAGTGACTCAAAGGTTTAAGTCATATTCCAAACATAGATTCTTCAAAATAATATATTCAGTCACCAACACATTAGTTTTACAACTGTTACAATTAATTATTCTCTTAACAAATACCATCTGTTTTGCCAAAACCTGATATGCTGTAATTTATTCTTAGTGCTCCGTGCTGATGACCTCCATTGTTGCCTAAAAACTATTAATAACACATCCGTGAGCCTCACTGTTGCACTGGAGGACATGTTTCTCTATTATGATGAACCTGGGGATTGTAGTTTATTATACGTCTATCCCACATATCCTTTAAATACTCACTAGTGCATCAAATGGGGAATTATCAGTGGCTGAATATTGTCAACAAATGCACTATTACTCCTGTTTGATTACCTTTTGCTGAAATCTGTTTTAAGAAATTTGTTAAATTACTTTTTAAAAAGATGAAACTGTATTTGTGGCCTGTTTTCAGCGGGAATTAATGGACTTGGGGCTGAGGGCCGCAGAGAGGGTTGGGAAGTAGGAAATGATTGAAAAACAGACTCACAGATTGTTGGTTTTGGTCTTTTCAGAGGTTTTTTATTTATTTTTTTGACAGTTAACTAAACCTAGAATAATGAATGGTTCGCCATTCAAAGTGATACTCTGGGTCCATATCCAACGTACAAAGATCAAGTAGCTGCGGTTGGGATGTCTGCAGACAACATTTTAATGTTTCAGGCGTCATCTTCTCTCCCTGCTTACTGTGATGTGATTTGGACATTAAACGGCAGATCCAGAGCTGAAGCATTTTCTCTATTAACAGTGAAAAGAAGCCTCCAAAGACCAACAAAACACATTCACTCTTCATTGATGCAGTGGAATCAACTGCTGTAATTTCCCCTCGGACCTTGAAAGAGCAGCCGTTGCCGAAGAGATCGGATCTTACAAATGTACCACTGTGTCAGGAGCTTGTGTCAGGGCTGCTGCCGCTGCTGCTGGGAAATCTGGCCGGGGCCCATATAAGTGATTTGGCACATTGGTCCCGATTTCCTGATGATATCAAGACAGTGAATTGTGCACCAAGGGGTAGCCAAGTGGCCGTATAAAAAACTTATTGGATAAGACAGAGCGACTGTGTTGTAGACAGCTGGCCTGAAATACTGTGGCAGTGAGCACTCAGAATGACAATGATACCGATGCCCTCTGCAAACCACCAGTTCATGCTGAGGCAGCACTTTCAAATCCACTGAAGTGACAGAAGGGCAGGATTTATTGCTCAAAATAGGTGATTTTAAATACGATGTGACAGGCATCAATCTCACCCCTTATCACCTCGATAGAAAAGCTGTATTATACTTGATCGCTGTTGTTTTACTGTGTTGGCATTGCAGCATTATGATAATCATACGCCGGTGTCAGTGTTTAGTTTGATTTGAACTTATCTTAATTTTACGCATTTACGCATGAAAAGCTGACCTCTGCACACATTCCTTTGCCATGCGGTGTAGTCACAGCTGTGTGCTGAAGGTTAAGTGCCACCCAATAGGACATGTGAGCTACAGTTTCAGTAGTAAAGACCACTCATCCATAACTGCCTCTTAAACCAAAAGACTATTATCTGCGAATACAATACAAGACAGAGAAAAGTTGGGTGCAGATGTCAGTCATCTGAGATCTGAGTCTGTTCAACCAAATAACAGAAAGAATGAAGTAAGCCACGAAATAATATAACTCATTTTATATATGATAATGTCCTGACATTTAATATCATCAATCAAACTGGTTTTAAGGGATAGTTCAGCCCAAATTAAAAAAGGCATATTTTTCTCTTAGCTGTGTGTGAGTTGCAGCGTTTTGGAAATATCGTTGTTAGAGATGTCTGCCTTCTCACGAATCTAAAGGAACTAAATGTTACTCGGCTTGTGATGCTCAAAGCACCAAAAAACTACTTTTGAAAAACTCAACAGCAACGTCTCCATCCAGAAATCATGACCCTGCTTACTCAAGATAACCCAGAGCCCTTGTTGGGACCAGTTTCATTCTGGAACTATTTTCGGTTTTTACACCCGCCAACCGAATCACCAAAAAAGAAGGAAGCATGCATCTACTCATGGACAAGAGGCTAGCTGACGAAGCTAGCTAATGTTAGAGCTGAGTTGAGGAGGATGTCCCAAGCACGAGCTTCTTATCAACGAGTAGATGCACGTTTCCTTCTGCATGGTGATACAGCAGAAGGATGTAGTTTGGTAGAAAGGACATAGTTCCTTAAACTTCTCACATAAAGGTCTGTTGATTATCGTTAGCAACCGCGTCATGATTTCTATTAAGAGTCATTGCTGTTAAGTCTTTCAAAGTCATTTTTTGGCACTTTGAGCACCATAAACTCAGCAAAGCACCCCAAAATATTCAAGGGGTATAAAAAAAAACACCACAGGTAAGAGGAAAAAAAATGTGTTTGTGATTTTGGGGTGAACTATCCCTTTAATCTTGAACTACACCTACTCTTGACTGACAGTTAACACGGCCCCCCATCTACAGCCCTGGGAGTTAACATATTCCCTCCTGATGTATCATATGTCAGCGTTTGAACCTCCTTTATGTGCGCTGGTGTTAGTATTCAGAGTCAAAAGATATAAATTGGTTTTACTTTCTGTTGAGTTCAGCAGTATTGGACTTCAGCAGTATTTGAGTACGTTTCTCACAGGAAGCTGCAGGAAACTGAGGCTGGAATAGATTACCAGTGAAATTCATTTAAACTCCAGATCTATGGAATCGCTGAGTGTTGCCAAGAAGATGTTCCTATTGAAATTAAAGGAGGAAAAAAAGGTGTTGCTGTATGTATTTCCAAGAAATGTGTTACTGGGCAGTGTCTCTGTTATTCAGCAATACCTCGCTATAACTGAAGGCAAATGAGAGGAGGGGAGAATACTAATAATAAAACCGTATAAAACTGATCACATATTTTCTCTGTCTTGGATTCGATGTAAATATCATTACATGTCTAATCAATGAGTTAGAAGTGGAGAGGAGAGATCTCAGCAGGCTATTATATTTTTATATATCTATTGATCTTTGCATGATGACTTATGTGATGTGATGTAAACACGGCGGGGGAATAAATATACATCATTGTCACTCTGGAGGAGCCAATCCCTGGCAATAATTACACACAAGATGGAAACAGACCTCTTTTAAAACACTAATTTTAAACTTTAAAGTATATTATAATAATATATTAATAAAACAAATTCACAAAAAGTTATTATATCTTTGATCAATGCACAGAGTTTAATTAGCATTGCCGGTTAATTGAGCGTAATAGAAATGGTCCGCCAAGGCCTACGTTGACATTCCTGTTAATTTTGTTGTCATGCTTCATATCACGATATAACGATATTGTCAATAACCGTGATATTTTAAAATGAATTCATTTTGTGTTAATAATACACTTATGATAAAATCGTCTAAATAATCCAGCGCATCCTAAATAATTTCTTTCTGTTCTCGCTTTGTCATAACAAGTGGCAGTAATGCACCTAAAGGCTAGTTGCCAACCGCCATAAATAAAACAGAAAAAAGAAGATGAAGAAGGCACAGAGTCCAGCTAGCTCCTGCCACAGTGTGTGGCTGCTACTGCCAGCAAGACAATCTATCTGTAGTCCAAGGTTAGATATCACGATAATGTTTTTACCGTGAATTCTTTTGGCCACGGCAATCATGTAGTGAAAGTCTGATATAGTGACAGCCCTGCTTCACAGCTGTATAATCTGTCCAACCTAAGCTAAACAACTGTGTAAGTCAATAAAACATAACAACTGATAAAATGATTGAAAGTGTTAAATCAACCTTCTTCTCTACTCCTCTGGCGACAATTGAGTATTTTGCATTATATACTAGTTCATGTGACTACAGCCTAAACAGTTACATGTAAAACAATACAAAGTCAGCGTTTAGAAACATGAGCTAGTGAAGAAGCTTGGTTTTTGCTCCTTATGGGCTTCATTGTGAGCCTTATCTCCTACTCTGTACGGGTGCGAGATTTCCCCCGCAGCCATGCATGCTCTATGTTAACCTTTTTGCTTCCTCGTGGCGTTTGCTAATATCACATGCCTCTGAAAAGATCCCAGCCTTTAGCATGCTGCCGGCTGCCCTTGCCTGCATTGTTGAGGAGAGCGAAGTATTCAGATGTGAAGCCTCCGCTCCCTCCCCAGGATGGCAACCAGCCACTCCACTGGGCTCTGCACATAATGGCTCCTGGCCTGCTCTGTGATTGTCTGGAAATGCGATTTTGATGCACTAAACAGTTTGTGTCTGTCATGACTGATTAGCGTCCTTGTTGCGGTTGGTCAGAGGTGCCAAGTCCTCAGTGGGATGCGGAGGCATGTTTTTGTGGTGAGGCGTTTGACCCTCAAGACTAAATAACACATCTATCAGGACACGCATAACAGAAGGATCAGATATTTAAAGGGTGGAAGGCCGAGGCATTTTATGTAGTGAGGACATGACGATGAGAGCCCTATTGTGCTACGTTAAGACAGTTGAAGTGATTCTTTGCTTCCTCAGAGAATAACAAAATAACCTTTAAAGGGAGTCCATTAAACAGCTATTAGTCAAGAAGTAAGTCAGGGGAAAGGGAGACCTATTTTCCTTTCCAGGCCTGCCTACATTAACATTTAACAGTAAGGTGGGTCTGCTCAGTGATCTTCTCCTAACTGTTTCCTCCCACTCTGTTTCACCTCCAGCACAGAGGTTGTAGAATTCACCAACCCAATGGCCTTTGTTCCCTCTGTCTTGTAATCAATGCCTTCCTCCACTGTTAAGCACTGGAGTTATTGATGTCTCCACACTGGCTGCACTGGGACGGCTGCCAAGCCGTGCGAGACTCCTGTTCCAGGGTGACTTCTCCTTGTCCGCTATTGGCTGAGCTTGGAGGTCCACACAGCCCTCCCTACACGTTTAAGTTTTAGGTCCTCAATGGCAGATAAAATGACACTTTGTCTGGCTCTGCCAAAAATAGCTAGCCTCGCAGAGAAAATGCAGTGGATGAACTGGAATGGACAAAAACAAAGACGAGACAACCTTTTTAAAATGACACTTTGGTTGGCGACCGATTCTGAATATCAGAGCCTCCTTGAATGATGGAATGTAACTAAGTACAATCACTCAAGTACTGTTCTACTACACATTCACGAGATATATGTCCTGACTTTTATGAAAAAAAACAAAAAAACTTTTTTTGTACGAGTTTCAAACTGGTTTTTAAGGAAACAGTTCAGCTCAAAATCAAAATACATACATTTCCTCTCACCTAGTGAAGGAATGTAACTAAGCACATTTCCTCCAGTACTGTACTTAAGTACAATTTTGAGATACTTGTCCTTGACTTACTACATTTTCTGCTACGTTATACTCCCACTCCACTATTATTGTACTTTTACTTTTACTAATTGAGAAACATAATATTTACATTTATGTGTAAAATGCAAATTGCCATTTTTCCCGTGGTTTGAGACTTACTGTAGTTCACTGCATACTCTGGCAATGAGACTTGTAGATCAGCATCAGTTGCCAGGTAAATGTGTCCTTGTTGAGGGTGCCAGCAGACACTAGAAACAAGGAATTTCACACCATGTTTGTGTTTTCATTCATCAAAATTACACACAGTCCCAGTTGTTGTTGTCCCCCTTTGCTACCTGGAGTATATCCCAAGTTAGTACACCGGCTAATTCAAAATAAACAGCACATCCATCTTCTGACTCTAACGCTGCTCTGGTTGTTTGTACCACAGCGCTCCTCCCAAGGCTGGAGCCTCAGAGCTGGAGGTGATCTCCCAGCAGGTGGAGGAGGACAACCAGTGCGTGGCCCCTGTCCAGCTGGTCAGCTTCGCCTACAGAGACTTGCCTTTGGCCGCCCTGGACATCTCCCTCGCTGGATCCCAGCTTATCTCAAACCCGGATGAAGAGGACAACAGAGAGGGGTAAATCCCACGATTTCGCTCTGACATCATCCATCATCCTCTGCTGTTGCTTGACCACAGTCAGTCAAAACAATCTGCAGTGATAATCATGGTATTATTAGTATTTAGAACATGTGAGTGGTTTGGATAGCCTGACACAGGTGTTCAATTTATGTAAAGGTGACTTGTTTCTTGAAACTACACGAAGCTGAGCACTCATACTTTCTTCGAAGAATATCAAAATCATACAGTTTGAGAGATCTGTGGGAAAAAAAATGACAAGTATGATTATCAATGAAATCTTTCTAGAATTAATTTGTGTAATAAAAAGTCCCAAATGTAATTATATAGATCGATGTTCCTGATGTTTGCCACCACAGTTAGGATAACATTAGAAATGTGATGTCTGAGACATTGTCTCTGCTTTGTTGCATGAAGTGCTACATCCATAATTAAGGCAGAATTGCAATTACTACAATCTATAATCTCGCCCAGCAGAGAAAAGCTCTGCCGTCACTCTCCCCATCGCTCGTTATTGCACATGGTAATTACACCTGGCGTATTGAATCACCCCTCATTTTATATTAGAGTCCGGGAGTCGAGGATATTTGCCGATGAATTTATTAGTGTCACCACGTTAAATGGACAATGTCTCCACTGATGTGTTCATTTCAGCTCAATGACACAGCAATTTCTCGCTACTAGACAGGCCTCTGTTCATAAAGTCGATTTCTGGCAGAAAACAAAGACTGTTGTTAGCACCATAGCTTTCCTGAAATGTCAGAGGCCTGTGGCGCTGCACGTCCAGGGTTCGTGTTGTTTCCTTATCACCATATCACTGTGCTGCAGGCCCAGCACTCTCAGGACAGGACACGCCCCTCATAGAGCACCCCTGTAGCCAGTGTCCATGGCTCTCCACTCAGGAAGCGTGACTCACAACCCTTTGGCACACTGCGATGTTGGCATCCGTGCAGAGAAAGTCGACAAACAGCATAAGCTTAATTAGAGCATCCGGCATTTCGCCATCCAAGCCCTGGTGTGTCAGCTGACCATGTCCGGCTGGACTTTGCCCGGCCTGGCCCGGTCCGGGCCGATGTCTCTGTGGGACAGAGGGCAGGGACAGATGGGTCCTGTCCCAAACACCCACTCTTTCATCATACCTTGTATCGTTCTCTCTCTGTCTTGCTCACAAAAAGAACTGAAAATACACGGATAGCAATGCAACAGCAGAAGGCAGGATCTGGCAGGCCAGTAACATTATCATCACAGTGGGCACTCTCATATGGCACCATATGACACCCTGGTCCCCTGGGATTTGGCACAGTGCAGTGGAAAAGTCATGCTGTGCCAAAAAATCTCTCTGAGGGATTGATCAGGTCAAAATTGTGAATATTCTTTCTCCCGAAAAGGACAAAGACGTTCATTCTGATCAGAGAAACGCCTTCCTCAGAGTCCAGGAAGCTTGAAAGTATTCAGCAGACTCGTGAAAACGTGTGCAGTATGTCACTCATGTGAGCGTTGCATTGTGTTCAAAGAGCTTTTTAGATTGGAATTCATGATTTTCAGGTCACATGCATTCCAAGACATACCTGTCATCGCAGGTTCATGCGCACATTCATTGTTTGGAAGCCCTCTTGGAAAAACAGCAGCAGAGCCAGTGTGCCGTCGCCGGTTCTGGCTGCCTTTGTGACTCATGTGTGTAACATCAGAGGAATGACACACAGGTGGGATGTGTCCCATGATGCAATATTTTAAATTAATCGAGACTGTTGAAGGAGAAAGTAATGAACTTAATGATTTTCCTCACTCTGTTGGCTATTTTCCTATTGCTTATAGGAAAATATAGTCACAGATACTCCTCTGCATGCTGTGGGCAATTTTTAGCACTTAATAAATGATTGTATACAAGAATGTAAACCTACTTTCAATGCCTTGCTACGGGGGTTGCAGTGGTTTTGCGCATTAATTTTAGTGATTAGCAGGACAGTTTGTTTTCATTCCTGAGATGTATTTATATCTTAGTTATGTCATTTTTTGGATGGGAAAACATGAAACAAAAAGACGACTCACACACTGCAGGGCTCCAAAATCCAAATTTATTTAATGCACCAAAGTAATGGCATTTCGAGGCAAACCTGCTCTCCCATCAGCGGGACGAATAGCTGAATGGGCCTGAATGGATGTAATGTTGTTTGGTTTGAATCCAGACATAGTGAAAGGAATCTTTACACACATGGTCAGAGATGGGAAAAGAAAGTGGTCATTACTTTTGAATTTAGCTTAAATCTTTAATGATGAGGTCTTGGATTTGTTTTATTTTATATGGCTGTAAAAAAAAAAAAAAAAAAAAAAAACAAGCAGAAGAATACACACCAGAGATGCGCATTTAGTCTTGCATGGCAGCTTCTCATGGCTCTTTAACAGCAGACGTGGGCGATTACGTAGGAGGTGGATGTTCTTGCGGACTACAAGGTGCACACGCAGTACTTGCAGATTCTGTGCAGTGGTGAGTTGGTTGGGAATATTAATAGATTTTGGCAGCACCATCTTCTCCAGATCTTGCTAGAAAAGTCCAAGATGGGGGTGGTGTGATTTTACATCCACCTTTTGGTCACTTAATGATTGTCTCATTTGTATTATTGTATTATTCTTTTATACTTGCATGCCTTTTTAATAATGGATGCTTTTTTGGCAACTACAGATATCGGTTAATTTTTAAAATGGAGCTTCTTCACGTTTCTATATTTTGATTAAGCTGAAGCAACCTAACCAATTTAGCAGCAATCCCTGTCTGATAAAAAAAAAAAAAAGAATAAGCAGGTCTTTAAAGGGTCACTACACCAATTCTCCTCATTTAAGTGTGTTTACAGGTCTTTAGTACTACTGCATATGTGAAAAAAGTAGCAAGAGCCTTTTGTGGCTCAAGAGGAAGCTGCATGTAATCTGATAAATTGCCTACAGTGGCAGTCACGTAATGGCTACATTGCATTGTGGGTAACGTAGGCACCAGTTTTTGAAAAACAGTCCATTGCACTCCCAAATCACAGGCAATACAGCAGAACCAGAGATATCACCTTTTTTATTCCAGACATTCTTCTTCCTTTTCAAAACCTGGCACCTTCACTACCCACAGTGCAACTTAACTACTAAGTGACATCACTGGAGGCAATTCAGCAGCTTCCTCTGGAGTTATAAAAGGCTTTAAACTGCATTTTTTCACATACTGTATGCAGTTGTACTCTACAAAGCTCGTAAACATACTTTTATGTAGAAAATTGGTGGAGTTATGCTTTAATATAATTGTGTGTAATTAATTAAAGTGAAGCAGATGTTGATGTGTGCGCAAAGCATACACAAATTGACTCTAAAAATATTTTGGTACTTAAATTTTTTTCTTCTGCAGTCATTTCAGAAAATGTCATAGATCGCAGCTCACTCAGAGGACTTGGTAGAGGCAGTTAAAATACTGAAAAAGATGTGTATTTTTCCAGCAGCAAGGTGGTGTGTTGAGATCTTCTACCTTTAACCTGCCCTCTTATCGTGACCTCCAGACTGAGTGGAGCCCATGACCTGGCCTCTATCTCCACATCCTGCTCTTGTCTTAGGTTATCAGCCCCACATCAGCCTGCTGCCCACAGCAGCACAAGCATATGCAGTCGACCTCCAGGGGCCAGACTGAGAGGTGTGAGGCGCTGCATCAATGACAGATGGTTCAGATGGGTCAACCTGTCGCTTTGACTAGAGGAGAGCGGAGGCGGAGGGTATAAAGAGAAGGATGGAGGGAGGGATGGAGCGCACGACCCTCCTCCACACTCTCATTCACAAAGCTGCCGGCTGCAGATCACAAGGAAATGGCTCCATTCGATGAATGTCATATCTCTTCATGTTGGACAGTAGTGTGGGATTAATTCTGTGCCATGTTGCATGGTGACAGCCACAGCTGCTGGCTGATACAGTGTGAAATGTTGGATATTAGATAAGCTTAAGTGTGCTCAGGTCAGCCCAGATTTATTACATTACTCAATATCTATAGAGTGCTCGGACTTCCTCTGTGAAATAAAGTTCTCCAACCACTTTTCACTCGCGAAAAATGCATTAATACAGCAGTATGTCAACAAGCACATAATCAAACCTGGGTTGACAACGCTCAAGGTGGAAGTAAAATGGAATAATTAGAAAAATGTAGACCGCAGAATATAGCACTGAAGGACCCTGCCAGAGTCTAGTATGAATCTTGGCAGCAGCAATATTTCATGGGGCTTTGGAAGCAGAGCCGTACTATACCTGTTCTGTGTTGATGGATGTCTGAAAAGAGAGCAGGATTTCTGTTTTTTTTTCTCCCCCTCTGACTCTATTTCAAACACACAGAGGAACAGTCCTCTCCATCAAATTGGCTCTCTCGCCTGGCACCATGTGCGACACAATAGATGACATTTGAGTGCAGGGTTTGAGGGTTTGTTAATATTCACAGACATGCAAAGTGTGAGATTGCTTTTTAGGCTGAGAGCGAGAGAGATCAAGTGTCCTGGTGAAAACCCATTTATCAGGGACAGCTTGTCTGCTGCTCTGCACATGGAGCCCCATCCATCTCCATTTGCTTACTATCTGTGGCCCATTTCTCCGGCAAAGACCAGCTCCGAGTCGCCTCTGCTAGGTTGTACCACTGTGTGGGATGCGAGGAGTGGAGCGATGATGACTGATCGCACTGGGAAACCAGTGGAAAGGACAGGTTATACAGGAAAGCTCTGTGCATTTTCATCAGATACATTTACTTATTACTACGAGGGAAAGCCTAAACTTTATTCATTGCCGTCTGTAATTGATTAGCCCTTTTTATTTTATTTGTTCATTTATCACAAAGGTGTTTGTTAATTCCCCAGGCGTTAGACTGTAAGAGATTAATAGCGATGACACATGGAAGCTGTAAAATGTACAATTGATTACCTATGATAACTTCACTTTATTCAGCATATTTATTGCTTAGCTGGATTTCCTCTCTCAGGGCTTCTTTGCTTTTTTTGGCTATGATAACACAGATGAGTCAGCAGTGGTTACACAGGAAACAATTTAACCAGTTGTTTTGTTGGCATTTTTCCTTTTTCCGTTTTTGTTAGCAATCAAACCAGATGCCCCACCTGTTCTTTATCTGGAAACAGAAGAGGAGGGTTTGTTTTTTTAAAAAGAAAAACATGCCTCTTCTAGTGTATAAAGTAAGTTAAGCAATAAGTGTAACATAGAGAGTGTGAACAGCCTGAATGGGATGAAGTCCTCCAACCTCTGCTATTGAGTAGCCTGCAGGTGCGCAGTTGTGGTCCATTTTCCCCTGCCCGAGCCTGCTGAGTTCAGCAGATTGGTGTGAATTGGAGGAACCAAGGGGCTGTATAGTTACCAGTACAGAGGGAGAAATGAGAGGAGACAGGAAAACCTGAGTCAAGTAGTATCATTTTCAAATGCTGCTGCTCTGGAGTAGTATCTGACATTACACCCGCAAAAGATTACTTCAATTCAGAAGCTTTTCCCCCTGTAGTTCACATGTTTCTCAATGATGGTCAGAGATATTCATGAGATGTCTGCAACTTGAAAAAATAGTTTTTATGTTGATGTTTTTGGGACTTTTCTATATATATTTGCGTGTGTTACATTCTTGATACTTTCACCTATTTAAGCCTCGAAAAATCCTTCATCTCTTTGGTTGAACTGCTCTCGACTAAAATTTTGAGCAGACACTAACCTGAGATTAAGAATCTCATGGAGCTGCGATTTTGGGGCTGCAAGCAGATTGGGAACCAGATTTCAAATGGTTTTCTTCCTAAAAAATAATTAAATAATTTTTTTTGACAAAAAGCATAATTTACAGGTGTGCTTGAGTAATGAATGAACGTCAGGCACAGTAATCTGAGTCTTGGCCAGTTTTTTAGATTCATAGCATGATTAATCGTTCGGGAAGCAAATGTAATTGTGTGGCAGCTGCCTCAGGTCTGTACCCTAATGTGCTGGAGTTTTTCACCGAGCAAAGTTGCTCTGTTGTAAATGTGCAATCAAGACATCAATCAAGAGTTCCAATCAATTATTTAGAGGCCTTGCACAGCAGTGCAACTCATTTGGAGCGACACTATTTTAAGCCTTTCCTTCACAAACATTTTGAGGGAGAGGTTAGTGTTTGCAGCTGTTCATTGGTTGTTTGTGTGTCTGTCTGTGTGTGTGTGTATGTGTGCTACGATCAATACCTCAGACGAGTTGATAGAGTCTTTCAGACTCATTACTTCTGAATGAATTTTCCCCTTTGCAGCCCTTCCCTTCTCTCTCACTCCATCTCTTAACTCACGCAAACAGAGCACCACCTCTCTGATTTAATTTCCATTTAACTTGTACCTAATGAGTTTACATTGTTTTTTATCCCGTCTCAATTACAGGAGACAGTATAATGAAAGAGATGTTCCTTGTGATAGGCTCCCCACCTCAGCGAGAGATACTTAGCTGGGGCCGGAGCCAAAGCTCTGTCCTGTCTGTGTGAATGGGCCCCAGCAGAGCGACCAGACACCTTCCTCTGTGCCAATCAATCTGCCTGATGTCTTTGTCCGCTCTGTCCTGTCTGGCCACTCTGCTGCCACGGCCGCTGCAGCCGGCATCATGTACAGCATGCCATCACTTCCATCTCAGGCCACTATTGATCGCTCTCATGATCTAATCCCCTCGCTCTGCGCTGCTGTCGGGCGCACTTCGATCTTACCTCAGTGTGTTACCACTGCAGCCGCTGGCCTGTTGATGTCTTTATGAACCTGTCCACACTACATGCCACCCTGCATCTCTCATTTCCTCCACACACAGTGATCTTAACTGTGTGTGTTTGATGTTTACTTCTGCACGCACATATCCGTCCGTTACCCATTCGGTCTGCACCTGCCGTGACCCTGGGAGAGAGGGAGGTGATTTTCTTCCTGGGCTCGCTCCACCAATGAAGCAGCCTCACTTCCTCATAAATACTTCAGGTCTTCAGCGTTCAAGGTTTAAAGTGATTTCCCTAAAATTAAGTTTCTGAGCTTGGAGTAATCCATCACTGCCATTTACTCTGCTTTCAGACAGGGTTTTTCTTTACAGGTTTATTAAATTAATACCTTTTCTGCCTGCCTTGTGGGAGCAGTCTGAATGAATTATGATTCCACGCAGTATGAGTTAAATCATGCTTTTCGGTCCTGAAGGTAAGTGAGGTGGCTCCTATGGTGTGTGTGCTGCTCATTCCGTCTTTTAACTAATGGTCCACAAATGTCTGGTGACTGTGTGTTAGGTGTATCATTAGGTAAATGTTTCTTTTTCTTGGCTCTCCTCCACCGGCAGATGGGGTTTGACATTGTTCCTTGGGAACAAATCGGTGCCGGGGTAAGTCTCCATGGTATCTGCTAATGATACCATTACCCTCCACCACCTCTTTGTCACCCCAGGTGTTGAGCTCCTAATCTGTTGGCTTTGGCTGGTACTGAGGGTTGCTGCAGAGGGCTGAGTGCACCGGTTAGCCTCTGGGAGAGCACTGACACAATGTTGCCGAGCTCGAGCCTCTCTGCTGACCTTGGTGAAGGATGGAGAGGACGGCTGCACACCAGAGGTTCAGCTGCAAAAGCAAAATGACGCCACTCACTAGGATCCCCTCTCTAAGTCTTGTACAAATAAAATAAGACACTGTACAGATACGTTAAAAGACAATTAAAACAATATAATGAAATTAAATACAGAAAAGAAAAAAAACGGGACAGGATTACGCAAAAACACCACACTAAAGCCAATAGTACAATTCAAACGTCAATAGTCTAAAAGAAGCTTGAATTTCATGTAGACCAAGCTGCTACCTTAAAGGTTTGAGAAAAGCTATTTTATAAAAATCCATTTTTAAAAAACATTGAACAGTGGTCACAGTTAGCCAATCTGAGGTCCTCGGACAGGCTAGAGTCTGGGGACATTTGTAGCAGGCCCGAGTCACCCTTGGTTACAAAGCTGGACTAATCATTAGTTAATGATTAGTTAATTAAGAAATGGGTGAGTGAGGAACAAATCAGGAACAAAAAGGGTAAAGGAGACTTGATAACTAATGGACAGGTACTCATGAAGTAACGATTCAGTCCTCAGTAACCACTCATGCACTGCTTTTATTTGACGGGACACAAAAAAGGGTAATAACTCGTAAAATAATGATGAAGTAATAAGGGATTACTTATTAGTTCAACAAAACTAGACATATGAACATGTCAAGCTGTGGTTCAGGAAATTTTAACAAGCATTTTCTATTATTTTCTTACCATTACAATAAAACAGAATAAACCTTTAAATCAATCTGCATCTTTCTCTGTTCTCTCTCTCTCATTCTTCCTTCTCCAGCTCCCCCTCCTTCCTCTCTGGCTCTCTCTCCAGTTCACTTTTGGATGAGTCCCAATGCCTTTGAACCGGCTGCACCCCGCTTCCTCTCTCAGTGTTTGCCTCCTTCATTCTGAACCAAGAGGAGAGGAGAATAAATTGCATCCTCTCTTGTCCTCTGACAGACATTGCCCGTAGCTTTCCTCCTATGGGGGACAGGTGACAACGGATAGCTGCTATTTTCAAAGAAGCATACTGCCTTTCTCAATGTTGCCTCAGAGAAGGGACAGCAGCCCCACACACACACCTTCCTCTCTGCATCGGGCTTTCTAAGGAGTGCATCTGAGTAGCGTGTGTGTGCAATGGAGAGCTGTAACAGGAAGGGAAAGCCCCATGTGCCTCCTGAGATTTGTCATTATTTATTGACCATAAATCCCCAGGAGCCACAGTCAGTCACAGTCTCTGATTGGATGGACTTGAAGGGGAGAGTAGGGATGGATTTGAGGCAGGTCTGACACTCACATCTTCAGGCACAATGTACCTGGACAAGAAGCGAGCACACGAGGGACAGCGGCTCGCTCCACACTAATGGAAAATATATAGTAATGTCACAGAAATCCGTAGCTGCTAAACCAGTGGTAGGAATGACGGGGTGTAACACAGATTCTGGGACCAAGAAGTGTTTTATTACCTACCCAAATTCCTGCCTCATCCCTTCACTCTTTACCAGCCAGGCAGGCAGGTATGACAGTACAAACATTGTCATGGAAAAATAAGATGAAGGCATTGAGATTCAGTGAAGCAATCAGCTTTTTGGCTGTGTGCGACTGCACCCTCCAGATGGTGCACATGCATCCCCACTGTCATGCCGGGAGAGCTACATCTTGCGGTCAGCCAGCTTGCAAATCAGTCATCCAGAGCTCAAACAAGAGCTGAGCCAGGGAGCTAACTACCAGCCTGGTTGTTAGCAAAACAGTCGCCCAGATGGGCAGTCAGCCAGCCAGTCGGCTTGCCAGTTTTTACCCAGAGTCTCCTGTGAGGAAGGTGACTGAAACACAGGAGACTCTTATCTCTTCAGAGCCTAACCGAGTCGCCAAAATGAATGTTGGCAATGTATGTTTCTGCAAACCACAAATATGTTTAAACTTTACTTTTCTTTGGGCTCAATCTTCATTTTTATATTATGATGATACTGAGCTCTGGTTAGGTTCAGGCACAAAAACCACCCGGTTGTGGTTAGGAAGAAACAATGCTTTGGCTAAAAATACCTGGTTTTGTCACCAGAAACACGTCTGGAAATGTCCCGATGCCTCGTCAAAAACACATGGTTTCGTTATCTCAGACAGCTGTAAGTAACGCGGCCACCATCCCATCCGCCTCCTGACAAAAAAGTCAAAAGTCATTATGGTACATATGACATACAAATTCAAATATATCCATGGTTTGCAGGAAACGTAAAATGCCGACACTTTATCCCGGTGACTGGGCTTACAGAACCACACGGTTATAAATTGGTAACATGTCTAAAAAAATGTATTACTGTTAAAGATATGCTTGCAAACGTGTTCTGACGAAAAAGGCACACATCATTTAATGCTTGATCGTGAATCACATTAGATGTCATGTAATCTGCTTCCGAAAACAGGCACAAAATAAACTAATGGCTGTTGCAATAAGTCGACCACTTTGCTTGATGATGCACAAAAGGAGAGCTTTAATGGGAAGAGGAAGGTTACAGAGATCCTGGTTTCATGAGAAGATTCCTGAGCTGAATTACTTCATACTAATATTTCATCTCAGAGCCAGCGCAACATGTATTTATGCCTCACATAAATTCGAGACTGTAAATTAATTTCAGCATCCATGTTCTGAATTTGAATGCAGAATGGAGCCCTCGGCTGAAAGATATTTATAAGAGCGTTGAGTGATAGAAAAAGGAGCAAAGTCAAGGTTGAATACACCTCACGATTTGTGTATCTTGACGTTTCTTGTGTTTTATTGATTTGACCTTGGTTGCTGCCTGTCAGATCCACACTCTGCACCAGTATCACATTTTAAAATAACACCACAACAAGACCTACCATTTATCTTTGTACCCACAGCGTCTCTAACCGCTGTTTCTCCGCCATCCCTGTCTCTCACCCCTCTCCCCACCGGTCAGGTCGAACTGGCTGAAGCCGTGCTGTGGGCGAAGGGCAGCGCTGTGGCAGGTCTGCCTGCTGTCGGCAGGCTTCAACTGTTTCCTGGTGGCCTGTGTCATTCTGGTGGTGCTGCTGCTGACGCTGGAGCTGCTCATAGACACCAAGCTGTTGCAGTGTGAGTAGTAGAAACCGGGACGGTGTGACGTCACCTGTGATAGGATGTGGTTTGGGGGACATTGTGCTGGGAGGAGGTGGTTTGTTACACTCGTTGTGTATGGTTCTGACTTGCTATAGCATGCCTGGAGAGAGAGAGAAAAAGTGGACTGCTCAGTCAGCACAAGTGTTTACTGATTGTTATACAAAGGCACTGTGCCAATAGAAGCGTAGACTTGGGAGCAATGACAAGAGAAGAACTTAATTAGCACAAAAATTAAGCTGCACATAGATCATGTCCTCGTGATCTTGTTAGACTGAGCTGCAGTTTGGATGGAAGGATTTGGCAAGAGGATTAGAACTGGCCATAAAGCTATAAAGCAAAGAATGAGGAGCAGAAACATAAAAATATTTCCTCACAGCCAAATCTGTTGGCAAAATAGCACATTTTACAAGTGAAGGTGTCTTTAATTAAAGATAGGCACCATTTACTTGTGCCTGACACTATAACACAGGTAGCAGCTGTTACCAATGTGCTGTGAATGAGCAGCAAGCAGTCATTTTACCTTTTCTGGCAAGCTGCCTTCTTTAATCGCACAATGAAGACATTAACGGTGTTTGTTTGAATATGCACAAAGGATACATATATAGAACATCGACACTGAAGCACACCCTTGCCTTATGCTGTACTGCACTCGTATACACACAGAAAAATGATTAGCGCAGCCAATATATCATTTTGCTAAATCGATAAGTATTTGCATATACGTCAGCCAGTAAATCATTTTCTTTTTAGTACATTTAAAGGTCCAGTGTGTAGGATTCAGGGGGATTTCGAGGCTGAAATGAAACGTAATAGTCATAATTATGTTTTCATTAGTCTATAATCACCCGAAACTAAGAACCATTGTGTTTTCATTTCCTTAGAATTAGCCTTTTTTTATCTACAGGGGAAGCTGATACTCTTCCAATGAGTCATGTTGCACCACCCACAGTAGCCCAGAGCCAAACACTGACTCTAAAGAGGGCTTTTTGCATTTTCGACATTTTTTGGCAGGCACCGTAGGAAAGGGTGAGGCGAGGGTTGTTCAGTTGGTTGCAATCTGCAAACACAATGCTAGATGCCGCTAAATACCACACACTGGACCTTTGAGGGACCCTCATCAGAAATGCTTGTTACATATTTGTTCTAAAGACATTCACACACACATTGGTTGTTGTAGAACAGCTGTGGATTTTTCTAAACTCTCTTGGCAACACTATACCGCAATTGGGTTGACCATACTATACTATACTATAGTAGGAAGTGACAGAACACTATAAGATGTACAACATGTATGTGAGCATGTGCAGAAGGCCTGTAAATACTAACCTGGTCTTATGTGTCCACTGTATAATGAGTCTGTGTCACTGATGATCTTTCCTGGGACCTGAAGCTCTGATCAGTCATTGCCTGGGGAATATAATCCTCCCATAAGCTTTGCACAGTTAACACAAAATGTCAGGTGGTCGAACTGCCACCGTGACCAATGTCACCCCCATCTCACCTTCATCTACATCATCTGGCACGGTGGAGACATCCTCATTTATCATAAGTGGAAGGTCAGGGGTCATGACCTGTTTGAAGTCACAGGGATGAGTGAAGAAGAGCACACATGACGGAAATGTGGCTCGAGCAGCAAATGCATTCAGGTCTTTACTGTTCGCCTGGGACTGACTAACTGACTGAATGACTGACTGACTGACTGACAGGACGGGCGAGACAGACAAAGGAAAAGTAAGACAAATGCGTGAAGTGAGATTAGCGGACAAAGAAATCAGGCGACGCAGAGTTGGCTGGTGGATGAGTGTGTGGAGGACTGGAGGAAGATGAATGGACTGATAGACAGATCACTGAACACGGCAAACAAAGACAGATGGAGGGAGAGGTGGCGCATGAAGAGAAATGCCTCAGCTGACAGCCGAGCGTCGTTTGAGGCTGTCCACAATTAGCCTGATGAATAGACGGGGAGAAAGAGACATGCATGTACAGTGTGTGGTGAATTCACATTTATGATGCTGCTTCATGCCTCTGTCTGTCTCTCATTTGTACCACTTTACTGCCACTTGTCAATGTTACGCTGCACGTAGCAGCTGTGAGAAACAAAAACATACTGCAGCATCCATCTTTCACCACCTCATGTCCAGGGTTGGGAGGGTTTCTTTAAAAAGGTGTTCTGTTACACTAATTACCTTTTAAAAAATGTAGTCAGTAACACAATCCAAGTATCACAATATTTAAGTATTGTTACTTGATTACTTTCCGTTACTTTTGGATTACCTCAATACCAAACACATGCAAATATGTAAGAGAAAAGAAATATCAATAAGATGACTTTTATTTCAGCTTAATTGTGTATTCAGCAGGGATGGAAGAAACTAGTTACAGATACTCAAATTACTGTAATGAAGTCATTTTTTGGGTACTTGTACCTTGTTGTATTGTCTGTAATGTTACTCATACTTAAGTAAGCATTACACCATGTAATCTACTTTTTAAATCATAATTGAGTATTAAGCACATTTTGAATTAATTTCCAAACCTTTCATCTGCATTTTTGTAGCCAATAAGGCCCCGATCACAAGTGGGCCAACGAAAACCCTGATATGCCGACAAAAAACACAAAACTGTATATATAAATCTGTACTTTGACTAATAATGTTCTTCCACGAAAAGTTTTTTTTTTATCGTGTTAAAACCCTTAAAAATACAACTACTCCTTTTTGACCTTTAATGAAAAGTCCATTCTCAGTGTATGTGCACTGGAGGCTTAATGTTTCCACATCACACTTGTGTATGTGAGTATTGGACCAGAATTGGGCTTCCAAACAATTTGTGATGTCACAAATCATGCTCAAAGGCCCACCTCTTAAAATCTGATTTTCAGTGAGCACAGAGTGAAAATCTACACTTTCAACAATTAATCTGAAAACAATCTTATGGTGTCAAACTCTGCACATACACACAATCATTCAGCTGTAGGAACAAGAAGTAAACCACATTTTTGACTGTAGAAATAACCAATTATTTCGCTTTTATTCCCTCAGTTAATAACGCATTCCAGTTTGCCAGCATCATCCACTGGATCAGCCTGGCTATCCTCTCCGTGTTCTTCACCGAGGTGAGTGTCGTTCTTCCCCTCGCTCAACACAACAACAGTCTCGCTTACAGCTGATGCAGCAGCCTGTCGATTAATGCTATGTCGAGCAGTATGTGGGGCCAGTGAGGTACAGCGCCAGATACTCGTTAGGCGACTAACAGCGACGTGAAACGGCCCGTGCCCTCTGTCGCCGCTTGATTAGATTCTGATTAGTAGAGGTGAACTTGTGTACGGCTCCATTAATGGTTTGACTGATGGTTTAACGGAGCTGAATACGAAATCACACAACAAAGATCTACATCAGTATTGTGAAAGAAACTTGTACAATGGCTGCTGTTAAAGCTGGCACATTTGGTCCCTCTCGGGCTATTCGATTGATCGCAGCACAAACACTTTAAAATGCAGATGGAGCTTTTTCTCTGCTGCTACTTTTAAATAATTTCGAGGCCGCAGGTGTGCTGTATTGATTACCATTTTCTTTACAGCAGCCACATTTGTCTTAGTTGCCTTGCTCCTGGCCACCCTACCGCTAAATTCTGTGTAGCTGGAGTTTTACTTATCAATAAAAGCACCCTCTCAGTGATGAAGAAGACATAGCAGGGAGGCTGGTTTCTGCTCCAGTGCAGCCTTGAATATGTGAAATGAGGATGGGGGCTCGGGGATGTTTGCCCTCTGCAGCCCCTACTGCGTCAGCAGAAGGAGCTAATTGCAGTGTCTCTAACTGTTTGGATGAAATCCTATCACGCCGCCTGTGATGTGTATGAAAATGACGTAATTGATGAACAACCATCAAATGGATAAAATAATCAGACTCACGACTGCAAATGTCGTTTACTGGGCTTGCAGGGATCTCAGCCAGTCTCTCACTGCTGTCTTCCATCTTACCACATGTGTGTAACCTGCTCTCTGTCTCCATCTCTGTCTGTCTAAGACGGTGTTCAGGATCGTGGTGTTGGGGATATGGGACTACATAGAGAACAAAGTAGAGGTAAGCTCCCATGGGTCCTATTAGTTCTGGTACTCGGGGCCCCTTTCACTGCAGCGTCATTCCCTCAATGTCATACCACTGTGGAAGCTACAGACACAACAGTAACCATGCGTGTGTACGTGTTTGTGAATTTTCTCAGGTGTTTGATGGAGCCGTCATCGTCCTTTCTCTGGCCCCCATGGTGGCCTCTACAGTGGCCAACGGCCCCAGCAGCCCCTGGGACGCCATCGGTCTCATCATCACACTGCGCATCTGGAGGGTCAAGAGGATCATTGATGGTGAGGCTGGGAGGGGCTGGGGGGGCTGATGTCCCCTGCGTCCTGTCCTTTACTGTCAGGTCACAGAGATAGATACTGCAGTGTGCTCTCTGCGGCATCGGCTACATCCTATCTTGAGGTTGTTTGCTCAATTATTTTTTTTCCTCCTTTTTTCATTATTTTCCAGCAGGAACGATGCAGGACATAATCTGTTGTAATGAACCAGCGGTTTAAAGCTCACACAGCAGCTGCTGCTTGCAAATTATTTTAGCATATAGGCATATACTGAGCATTACATCTCTTTTTAACAATGTTGCTCCCCCTTGTGGTTTTGAAATATAGTACATTATGTGTTCAAAGGGGTAACTGGAGAGCCTGAGTCAATTCTGAATATGTTTCAGCTCTTGCAAAAAAAAAAAAGCTTGAACACATAAGACATGTATAATGAATATACAGGAAAACAATCAGATTTGGTTGCGATGTTGTGCTGTTCATTTTGTCCACCTTGTGTACAGTACATTGGTGGTAGTCTCTCGTCATGTGCCAGTGAGAACATGCAGGCTTTATTTTTTTCACAAAACAGTGATTGAGTTTTATGTTTACAGCCTCTTTGGTGAGGGAGTTAACAGACATGTGACTCATGTGACTCGTGGAAGTTTGTTCCAAGTCTCAAGCAAGACCCAAGTCATTTTTTCTTCGGTAGGTTAAGTCAAGGCCTTAGTTACATCACGTTAGGTCCCACTTATTCCACTCTCTCCTCCACAAGGTAATGCAGTCTTACCTGAAGTATCTGGTCTTAAGTGAATTAATATTCACTTAAATAAATGTAATTAAACAAATTTTAAAAAAGTTGCTGATTTGCAGATTTATGTCGATGTTGGAACATTTTTTTTATTATTTTATTTTTAAACTGAAAACATAAAATCAATGTAAGTGATTTGAGTCACCATGACTCAAGTCAAGTCAGGTCACGAGGCTTCCTCGTCAACTTCTTAATCCAGTTGTAAGTCATCAAAACAATGACTCAGGTCTTCTTTAGTCCTAGTCATAGTGACACCACAGAGTCCACATCTCTGTGGATTAATAAAACGAATGTAGCATTTTGTAAAAAAAATAAACTTGCAGTTGTTGGAAAACTGACCATAATATGTCTTATATTTTAAGCCTATGTGCTGCAAGTGAAGGTGGAGATGGAGCTGGAGATCCAGCAGTATGAGAAGGCCAAGGCTGTGAGGGAGGAACAACTTGACCGGCTCACCCAGATCTGCCAGGAACAGGCAGTATGTCCTCTTATCGCTCACCTACTTACAGCTTGCAATTTATAGTTTCATGTTACCAGCAGAGGGCAGCAAAGCCCCATGAAAGACAAGAATGAAATCTGTACTGGAAAGGCAGGCAAAACTGATCACATTTCATCAGTGGATAATACTTTTACAGAAGTCCTGCGGATATCAGATAGCCAGCACTGTGCATTACCTCAACACAATCTATTGATGACTTCACAGTTTAATGTAATAGTTCTCTTATTTTTGAAGTCATATTACTTAGCTAAAGAAAAAGTTAGATAAGTAACTTTGCAAGTGTGTAAGTGCTTTTTATTTCTCAGATATCGACCCAAAAGAGGAAGAAAGGATCGACTGTATGTGGAAAATATTATAGAGATCGGAAATGTGCAGTTTAGTTTGGCATATGAACACTTTATTTTCTAATGGGACCTAAAATGCAAATAAAATGCATGTACATGAGTTGATTGAATATTAACAAGTTCAATATAGAGTGTTTTGTTTGTGTTAAACAGTTCTAAAAGATTTCTGTGCGTATTTTCTTTGAAGGTCTAAAGAAAAATAAGAGTTGTCTTATTTTTGTCCTTCTTTCCTGTCAGTTTGAAATCAGGCAGCTGAGGGCCCACCTGGCCCAACAGGACCTGGATCTGGTAGCAGAGCGTGAAGCAGCCATGCAGATCCACCATATGTGGGGTAAACAGAGCAGCAGTTTCCAGGAAGTGGACGGACTGGCCCCAGGGGCCTCCGAGCATCACGGGCCAGCTAAAGCAAGAGAGCCCGGAGGGCCTGCAGGTAACCGTCTGGAACACCCAACTCCTTTGTATTACAGGCTATCACGACCTCTGTGCACGAGGGGGAAACCACGTACATCGTGTGCACACAAAGTGGATGCTGAATTCAAAGATGTCCTCAGTGCCTTCAGCCTTTTATAGGATTGGAAGATTGCAGGTTTAAATTCTTTGGGAAGATTAAATGAAAAATCCCTTCTCATCCTTAGCGGACACACTGATCCGTCATAAATAACACATAATTCTCAAAGGAATATAACATATGCAGGCTAGTCTAGTTCAGAGACCTTTCAGTTATTAAAAGTGCCACAAAAAAAAGATAGAAATTAGCATGACACCTCTCTGTAAACAACCCTCGCTCTGAAGCACCATGCTGGAGTGCCGGACAGTGTATGAATAGTGGACATCACACGCTGGCACAGTGTTGGTGTCCTCATCTCAGAAACATTCATCTCACAATCCACATCAAAATTCTGGCGCCACACCTAGATGGACTATAAACCTCTCACACAGTGACAGGTCATAACTTACATGGCTTAAAGCAACAAAGCGCTGTCAGTGTAGGTGATGTCAGGGCTCAAAACACTGAGGCTTTTCCTTTATCAAAGCTATAAATCATGGCGCGACCTGCCATACGTCAGAGCAACGTTTCTACTCAGACATCCTTTTAACTGGAGCTGCTTCTCATACGCTCATGTTGTATTGATCACCCGCTGGAGATGGTCCCTGTCACAGTTAAGGCTGAACAATGAGCAGCCCCTCTTGGGACATTCATAAAATGAGTTTGTGAAATCCAAACATAAATGAATATGAGCCATCGAACAGTCCTGTGGGACCTCGGTGAGCACTTAAGAGAAACACTTGGACTGATTTAGGATCTGTGAAGCACAATCGTACAGAGTGTGGCTCATTCAGGTGGTGCTGAAATAATTTGTTGATTGAGCTATTAGCAGATCAACAAAAAAATAACAATTTTAATTACTGATTAGTTATTTATCGTGCAAAAATGGAAAAGATTTAGTCAATTTACCTTCTATACTATATATACTCCTGGCTGTAAAATGAATGTCTTTGGGTTTTGGACTGGAAAAAACACAGTTGTTGACAGTTGTTTTACATTTTATAGATACATACAAATTAAAGTAATAATTTATTATATCTCCAGACTCAGGCACACTGAGCTTTAAAGGTAACACTGTAATTTAAGTCCCCATATTTAGCATTTATGATCAGTATGCAATAATGTAATAAATATATATTAATAAATATTATATTATATTATATAATAGATATAATTATATTATTCAAACAGTTTTTCTGCTATGTTATCGTTCATTATCTCTTTAAACAAGGGCCTCTACTTACAGGTGCCCACAGAACATTTTATGTTTCAGTGATGTTTATAAATAATACATAGGGGTAGTTAAAGTAAAGTGTTCATTTCTAGTTAATCATTTTATCTATAAAATGTAAAATAATAGTGAAAAATGCCAAAATGAATCATGTTTCCAGAGCCCAAGGCATGATATCTTTAAATTGTGTCTTTGTTTTGTCTGACCTACAGCCCAAAACCAAAAGGTTTTTGGGGGTGGTTTTCTTGAAGAAATGCTAAATTAAAGGTCCAGTGTGAAAGATTCAGGGGCAGAAATGGAATATGATATAATTTATAATTATGTTTTTGTTAGTGTATAATCACCAGAAACTAAGAATCACTGTGTTTTCGTTGCCTTAGAATGAGCCTTTTATATACACAGAGGGAGCATGTCCTCTTCCAGGGAGTCTGCCATGTTTCTATAGCAGCCGAGAAAGGACAAACCAAACGTTCGTGTTTTTGCCAGCCACCCATGGGAGGGAGAGACGAGGAGCAATCTAAAACCTCACCTACAGTTTAAAGTTTTAACGCCTTCTATTGCCCAACTTTAACCAAGTTGTATGAATTCTTAAAAAATAAAAAAATAAATAAAAGTTACTGTTTACATGTTGGACTGTCAAAGGAATGTGGTACCTCAGTAAAGTTTAAGTACATTACCTATCATTAACCTCTACAATCCTCCTCAGATCACCATGGTCAGGATGACATGAACAACTACATCAGCCAGTACTACAGTGAGCCGAGCAGTGGTGAGCATCAACAAGATCCTGCCTCACTCTTCCCTACAGCCTAGGTAGCACCACTATAATTCAAGGCCCTGTACATGATGTGTTGTTCTTGCAGATATGGGGATCCCAGACCCTGCACGAGTCATCACCACAGCAGCCATAGACGTGCACCTGCCCAACAACCCCAGCCAGCTCCCCTCCTCCTTGGTGAGTGCTGACGCAGTGACATCAGGACGCTTGCAGCGCACCGGCAGCTCGGTCAGTGAGGCCTCCACCACCACGGTGTCCCGCACCAGCTTCAGCGCCCGGCAGCACAGCATCAGCAGCCACACGCTGGGCTCCACCACGGACTGCAGCTCCACGGTGCGCGAGGCCTCCACCTCCACAGACTACAGCGACCAACGCTGCTACCCTCCACCCTACAGCAGCCCTCTGGCCCTGGGCCCTCAGCCTCGAGGGAGTCCCAGTGCTGTGGTGCAGGAGCTGCTCTCCTCTCTGTCCGAGGACTCCTGTCTCACCCAGAAGGGCCTGGACCCTGTCAACCTGAAACCGCCCAGCCCGGCAGGTTCCACCAAAACCAGCCCCGAGCTGGAGCACAGGGTCAACATCTACAACAAGAGGAACCAGGAGAGCAGAGTCGGGCTGCACTCCAAGCCTCTCATCCACCTGCAGGGCAACGAGCCTCTTCTAGAGGAGAAGTACAGGATGATGGAGCCAGTGGACGCCCCAGTCAACCGTCTGTCAGAGACATAAGACTCTGGGACCTCACAGGACTCGCTCTTCAGATCAACCGCAAAAATTAACTAAACTCCGGTGTTGTTGGGAGTCACTGGCACATAACTGACTTTATGTCTGCCGTCCTCTTTGTACTGGTCTGACTGAAGGACGAACTTAAGAGAGCAGCACAAAAACAGAGGGCATGGAGGACTGGAGGAGGCAGACTTGTTATCAGGCACCACTTATCAGGAAATGACATTCACAAAAACACTTTTTGAGTTTTATGAAACATTTTACCAAAAGAAACCAGCAACAGGGCTCCAGCCCACAATGTTCTGACAATTGGTCTGTGCTGAAAAAAATATCTGGCTTTGATGTGTTGAGCTGTGGTTTGAGTCTTAGGAAGTGAAACCAGTGAGAGAATGGTGCAGAGGGCTTAGTTCCTCTGATTTGTAGGCATTCACTGGACTGATCAGATCATAGACTACGAATCACTTCCTGCAAGCTAAAAGGCATGGATTTTATCTCAAGTGCAGGTGTATCAGCTGTTTTGATAGTCGGTCTAGTGTCTCCAAACTCACACAGAACAGTCCTCTTTGATGCGACTGCTGCAGGGTACATTGGATCAGTTTCATCTTTCTAATCTTTGTCTTTCTATATTAGCAATGTTAACATTTTTATCGAAATTCTGAGAGGAAAGATTGTGGCAAACTTTTGACTGATATTTTATCCAGGTGCCATGACTGGAACCTGAACAAACCCAGCTGAGTCGGATTTTGAAAATGTCCCTCACACACCGAATTGACTGAAAATCTACCTGCACATGATAGATTTGACGTCATCCAGGTCTAAAATGTTACCTTTTTTATGAGTTTAATGTTCAAAAGCTGTGTAAATATTTCAGGATGGGTTTGATCTTCATATCACAGCCAAAAAAAAAATAAAAGTGAGGGACTTGAAGTGGAGCTATAATAAAATGTCAAAAAGGAAATTATAGCATGAAACTTTAAAAAAAAAAATATCGAAACTAACCCTGTTTATTGTACTGTCAACAGGCATTTTCTATCTTGAAAGAGGGCATTGCAAAATGAATCCAATAAATTGAAAACATGGCAAAATGAGAAAACTATTAGTTGTCGATTTAATACATCATTTCCCAAGAGCATCTCAGTAGGTACACCCTCTACGTTGGCATGAAGAGCTACATCTTAGTCAACTACAACATCATCATTCCAAAGATGTCCTTTACAGTATTTGTATTAAATACAAATTACAAGCAGGACGCCTAGAGGGGGAAAAAAACACCCCCAAAAAGGTACATACACCCTAATTCATTGATATTTAATGCTTGCTTAGTATTTATAAAAACTGGCATTTATTTCCAGATTGAGAGTGTTCTTCTGTTTCCAGTCAGAAAGAAGATGTTGACAATTATTTCTGCACACAAACACTCAAAAATATATTAAGGCAGTGGCCATGTGTTCCTGCGGTCGCTCTCTGAATTCTTCTGGCAGCGGGTCTCAGCTGTGTGATGGAAGTTTGGTTTGTCTTCACTTGTCCAGAGCTGCAGTCATCTCAGGAACAGCCTGAAGAGATAAAACAGTGCAGAGATTCAATTATAGTATTCTACCAACATTTTACACTGGCAGGAACAAATACAGCGAGTGTTTTCTGTGTTTGTATTTACTGCAGGTGTTTGTTGTAGAGGCAGACTGATAATCGATTTTTGGGGTCAATGCCGATACAGAGAGTTAAAAACTAAGATATAGATTTATTTATTTAATTTTAATTGTAAAATGTGGTTGTGAAACAAAGGTACATACCTGATGATACATAATTGATGCAGGATATTTTACAGTTAAATAATAATCGTTACTGTCTAAAATGGCATCCGTGCACGTTCATAGACAGTGAACACTGGAAATATTAATCATTTTCTGCATTATAATCTCAAAAAAAAAAAAAAGTTTTCATATAGGCACATACCAATGTATCTGTGATAGGCCAACTGATACGTCAGAAAACTTAAACTATACGTTTGTAGTCGCTCCAGTGTACTTTTAAATTTCCTTTCTGGAAAGATCGTTAACAAGCTCCGTTTCCTCCATTATAATATCAGGCTTGTCAACTGGAGGTACTGACATAAAGGAAATAAAATCGCTTCCACATACATTTTTTACAGTTAGTTTGATGTTCATTTGCATATTTAAATATATATTACTTTGAGTTTTATGTTCAGTAATCCAGATTTATTTGTTGATTACTTAAATTCCTTATTTCGGCCCTTATTATAGGGAAAATCATATTTTTCACTCATACACAAATAGGACCTATGCACATCCATCAATGTAGGGGGAGATGTCAGAGTGATGGGGCTGCCCTATAATCAGGCGCCCAGAGCAGGTAGGGGTCCGGTGCCTTGCTCAAGGGCACCTCGACAGTGCCCAGGAGGTAAACTGGCACCTCTCCAGCTACCAGTCTACACTTTGTACTGACTCGTCCAAGTGGTCTTAAACCAACCAAAGTCAAGTCCCTATGGACCGAGCTACTGACACCGCCCTGCCACTATCTGCTTTTTCCTGCTCCAAACTATCATTTATAATATCGGTCTTTAAAAATCCACCATTGGTCGAACCTCTAGAGGAAATTCCTTAGGCATTGAAATTTCTATTCATCATTAATAACTGCTGTGACCACTTGAAATCTTTCCAGGTTTTACCTGTGGGGATAAAATGTAATTTCCATCCTCAGCATATTCCATAGAAATAGATTTATGAGTTTATTAGACAACCTGTCGTGCATGCTGGTGCTTACAATATAAATGAGGACACACTGACTTCAACCTGAGATTTATCAAGACTGAAACTGGCACACAAACATTTATCACAAGGTTTACACAAGCAGAGCAAGATTCTACATGGGAGGCATGTGCCCATGAATAAACAGGCTGATAATGCCAGTCGTGTAGTTTTAAATAAGATAAATTCAAAAGTCTTTTATGGTAAACGTAAGAACAAATTTATTCAATTGGCTCTCTTTGTGAGTCGAGCAACTTCAGAACTGAATCATCAGTCACTGCCTGAGTTGGTCCGAAGTATCAACTGTCCATTTGGGGAAAAAGTCGAGAGCCCATCCATTTTAATCAGCTATCTGATCACATGTAAGGTGATCTCATGCAGTAGGACACAACTCTACTGCCACTAGCTATTATTACTAATCACTTCTACAGAGTTTGTCAGGACACCTGGGCTGCTCGTGCACCACTGAGGGGGCTAAATAAAACATGACCGACAGGACACACAAATTATAACCTACTAGCCTTTCACAAGCATCCAACACTCCTGGCTCACTATCCCCGAGCACCAGCTAGATACAAGGAAGCAACTAAGCGTGTAAACGTCCTGGCAAGCTGAATACACAACTGAAGCCACCTTTTAAGTATCTACTGATCACTTTTTATATCTTCTGAGATGGTAATGTGTTTCTCTCTGAACAGCAAGCTCAGCCACAACTCTCCTCTGATTAATTCAAGGACTTAATAATTCAACAGTTGCACATTTCCATTAGGTGGAATAAGGCATCGTGCAAAATTTATCAGTGAGAAAGCAAATGTCATATTCTGACCGTCACTCTAGACTCTTAGCTGTCAAAACAGCGTAAAACCAGGCATAAGCTGCATGAGTGGTGCGATTGTCTCACTGCTTGGTTGTCTCCTTATTTGAGATCATAGTGGTGTTACTGCAGCAATATCAATCCCAGACACTTACCTTGAAAAGATCAGCGACCAGGCCATAGTCAGCCACCTGGAAAATGGGAGCTTCTGGGTCCTTGTTGATAGCAACAATAGTCTGAATAAAAAAAAAGAACATGTTTAGCACTCGTACACAAGAAAGTAAAGAACAAACTGTCTGAATGTTAAGTGTCGATGTCTTCTGTTCAGCCAGAAGCACAGAAATAATGATCATTCGATTAATAAAAACAGAATTCAGACTTGACTTTTTTAACCTTTGGAGCTGTTTGATATCATCAGTTTTCATAAAACATACATTGCAAAGGGAACATTTTACTTTGTTTACTATATGGGAAAAAAACAGCCTTTCCTGTAGTTGCAATGGCATTACCTTGCTATCTTTCATTCCAGCCAGGTGCTGAATGGCTCCAGAGATACCTACAGCAATGTACAACTCCTGTGGACACAAACGGAAGACAATCAGACACATGTTACTTGCTTGTATACATGACGTGTAATCTCTTTGGAAAAGGTAGAACTACGGTACAGCAGAGATGACTGATGGTATAATGATCACGGGTGTGTAATCCATCAGAGGGTGCAGGGGCGAGTGAGCAAAGGGTCAGCCGCCCCCAAACCTGTTAGGAAAACCATCTCTGCCTCTTGGTTTAATGCACGGCCATATTAATATTTCAGTGCTTATTTAATGTTGCAGCTGAGGACAAAGCAAAGCAGCTGCTCTCAGAGGACAAAGGCAGCAAAATGTGAACACTGTAGTGTCTCATAACTGTAGAAAAGGCATAAAGCAACCTTTGCCACTAAGCAGACAATAACAACAGAATTTGGAGGTTCATATTCTTAAATGATCAGTTTCACAATCAGAATATTTTATTGAAGCCTGAGGGTGAAATTATGGTACAGTTGTTCCTTCTGGATAGAAATGACACAGGATAAGAAAAATTTTAAACAAGAGAGAAAATAAGAGAATGTAAAATTAAATTATACACAGTAATTTGTGCTAATAAAACAATGGAAATGGGCATATTTATGATATATGATAACTATATTTAACTAGAAAATATAAATAAGAAATTGAGACATGTGAGAGATATGTGCTTCATAAGAAATAAAAAATATGTAATGTTCATAAAGAGTAATTTATTCAAGATTATGAAAAGGATGGTCAAAGCAAGCCATTTTTGGCCATTCAAATTGAATCTCTTTTTTTTTTTTTTTATTGAAAAATACGCTATGACAAAAAAAAAAGCATTTGTGTGGTTAATCCGCTCTCTGACCAACACTGCCAAGCTGCTTTTACCACACTCTGTTAGAGACCAACGGCTTTACATGAAATATTTTGGTAATACATTTTACTTTAATCAGCAGAGAAGAGGTTATTTTACATGCATGCATACATACATGCATATAGAAAGTGAATTTTACTTAAAAAAAACAACAACAAATCAAATTATATATAATTAACTTAGCCAAATTCAACAAGCTTGTCATAACATTTAGAAAATCCGATTTGGCCAGTCTGGCCTGGCCTGAGCTCTGACCAGATATCCACTGCACTCTGCCTTAATGGATCAGCTAAATCATTTAGGCCCCTTAATGTGCCATCCAGTACATTTTGCAGGGCCTAATGTGTGGATAATCACAGCTGGGGTAACCCGGCTGAATCACATAATGGGAAGTTAACCTTTTAAAAAGGGCAGAGCAGCCGCCCTGATCACACTGGATTGCAGGGATTGCTGTGTAAAGGCAAACAGGCATTTATTCACTCTGAGAAGGCAACTGAGTTCTAATGTTTTTAAATTCATCTGTTGTTGCAGTACAAAATGAAGTAATCCAAATAAGCACTTCTGAAAAGGAATAACTTACCGGTGCTACAATCTTGCCCGTCTGTCCGACCTGCATGTCATTCGGGACATACCCAGCATCCACTGCAGCTCTGGATGCACCAACTGGACAAAGAGTATTATGCAATTTAAACTTGATCTTAAGTAACTTGAGTATTACTAAGTAACCAGGTACATTTAAAAAATGATAATCTAATTCTACCTGCGGCATTCAGCTTGTCAGCAAGGTCATACAGCAGCTTGAAGTTATCTCCACTCTTCAAACCCCTTCCTGCAACAAGAAAACACCATTATTCTACCAGGTGAGAAAGCTAAAGTTTGAAAAAGTACACATGCAGATTATATTATCTTAATATTTTCAACAATGCAAGAATAAATCCAAACTGTAGTTGAGCAATGCTTTGAAAATAAAAGAAGACAAAGACAAAGTGGCTTTGCAGACAAATGGTGCCATTTCTTTGGCCATAATTTGTAATTCAGAACACTGAAAGGTTTCCCACCTCCTGACACCACAACTTTGGCGCTGGTCAGCTCTGGACGGTCACTCTTTGTCAGAGTCTGTTCCACCCACTCGGAAACTCCAGCGGCAGAAGAAGCAGCAACTGCAGTCAACAGAGAAGAGAATCACAAATGATGAGGAGGAACACGCCATCAAAAACACACTTGTAATGATAAACAAATAACATTCGCAGAGGTATACTGTATCTTTTTTTAAAAACTATTATTATATTATTCATACAACATCAAACGTGGCTAATACATTATCTCATGAAGGAACCTAAAACAATGCATCAACATCCATAATATCAAGTCATATCTTAGCATGCACCGTATCAAAGCTCGCTGGATGAATCAGACTGTTACTGTACCATCTTCTGATGCAGCACTTCCTCCCTCTAATGGAGCTGCCTCAAAGGAAGTCCCTCTGACCGTGAAGATCTTGATTGCCTCATTACACTTCACAGTGCTGAGAGCATTTCCTGTGTAATAAAAAATATTATTAAATACTAGATATTATTATATATAAAAAGCAGTAAGATCAAAACCAGAGCCAAATCCTGCTGCAAAAGCTAAGCAGGGTTGAAATTACATCTGTGTCATATCAAGGTTGAACCAAATTCAGATCAAGATTTCACACTTCTTCTGAAGCATATCAATACTAATTCATGAGAAGATGAAACAACATGCGTCACTTCTTTATCATAACAACAGGACTTACCAGCATAAATGGTTCTGACAAAAGTGTCTGGGGACTTGATCTCGATAATATCTGAAACTGGAGCAACATCCAACTTGGCAGCCACTCTGGGAAGCAGGTTCTATGGAAAGAAACATTGAATAAGCAGGGAAATGAGCACTGATCAAATTAGATGATGAACAAAGAGGATAAAGACGGACTATGGTTCATGGAATGATGGACTGATGGAAATGATGAGTACAAAAAGTGCTGCGAACTGTTGGACAGCTTATACATTTAAGGTATTTTAAGTAGGAACTTGTCTTTTTTTCTGAACTGATTTCTGAAGATTAAGGCTGTTGTCCATGACTTACCTTTCCAAAGGCAGATGCTCCAGCACAGATGTGGGTGAAACTGAATTGCTTTTGTGTTTGCAGGATAAGTGGAGTCAACTCCTCTGAGGAAAGAAAATAGGATGAGAAAGCTGAAACAAAATCAGGTAGCTATAGCCCTGCCTCTGACTGCAGCCATGCCAGTTCTAGCCCACTTTAACATATGAACAGGGAAATCAAATGAAAAGTGTATCTCCTTTCCCTCAGTTACTCCTGCCAAGATGCCCTTATGCCAACATCAACAACTACAACATCCAGCTGAGAAAATGTGGGAATGTGTATTTACAACCCTGATCACAAAGCAAAGTTGCTGTTTTCTCACTTTGCATGTTGCAGGCATCAAATTTATGAGTGTTGCCTGCACTCAATCAGATTTGCAAATCATTGTATTATGTTTTTATTTTCATTTGACACGGCGTCCAAACTTTTTTGGAATCTGGTTTGTATGAAGCAGGTTATTGCCAATAAAGAAACAGCTTGTTCAGTACACATCTGACCTGTGAGTGAAAGTTAAATGAATAAGAGGCATCAGGTTTCCTTCATGTTACATACCTGGCAGGAAACCTTTGTAAGAATCATGTTGAGCAACCAGGACCTTCTTCACACCTTGTACTTTGCTGATTTCCTCGGCGACCTGAGAAGTTAGAAAACTATTTGATGCAATATACTCCATTCCAACTGACTCTGTGTCTTTATGGTAATACATAATGGTAATGCCAAAATAACATTAACATTATATCACAAATAGAAACACATCTGGTGATCTCTTATGCAGATGACTCTAAAAAGCTTTGCCTACCTTTGCACAGTTTGTTCCAGCAACCAGACATGCCACCTCTCCCCCGAGCTTACTGGCGGCAGTGATGGCATTTAGTGTTATAGGAGTCAGCTTCTCATTGTTGTGCTCTGCAACCACCAAGGTGCTCTGAAACCTTTGGAGGAGGCCAGTCTGTTGGAGAAGATGTGTGAATCAATAAAAAAGAGAGAAGAAGAGAGCTGGGCGACTGAAAACGTCTTTCCTGATAAAACAGTTTTAAGCATTGGGAAATAAACACTAACTGCCAAATTATAAAAATGTATAATTATATAATAATCAATAATGGAAGCGAACAGGTAAACAATCTACTGTGCAAGGTCTGAAACAGCTGCATCAGGGTCAGTCAAAACAAAACAGGATCACACCGGCCTCATCTGGAAAGGACTGAGCACTATCACTTAATAAAGGTCATTCACATTCAGTCAAACCAAGAAAAACACCTAAATAAGACATAAAACACCTCATGATACTTATTAATCACTTATTATACGATGTGTATACTATTTAAACACGAGATTGCATGCTTTAGGTAACACTTTAGCATCACCTGCAGCGTCAATGACAATGTTGAAGTTTCGTAACTGTTGTTCAACGTTACCAGCTTTCATAACCGCTAGGCTAAGCTATGCTAACAACAGCTGGCACTAGCTCAATAACAAACAGCATTAACTTATATTCTTGTTATCTCACGATGTTAATATCGAATTTATGTCAAAATGCGTCAACCAGCGCTGTCACACGCGTTTTGAATGAGTTGAACGAGCACGACTTGCATTACATACGTGTAAACTAGCTAGCTAGCCAGCCAGCTAGCAGCTGCTGCTGCAAAAACAAGTGAGCTAACTGACGTGTTTCACGTTCTCAGTCTGCTATAAGCTGATAGATCGTTTCAAAGTACGCGCATGTTGTTAAGTCATGACTGTCATAGTCTTACCAGTTGTTTCAGACTTGTTTTGTTCAAAGCTCTGTTCATCGTGGACCCTTGTGGCTGTTGCTCCTCAGCGCTGCAGAAACAAAACTGTGCCAAAGGTCGTCTGAGTTCTCGCGAGATAGAACGAGACGAGAACGACAATTTCCGGTCATCTCTCTCTCTCTCTCTCTCTCTCTCTCTCTCTCTCTCTCTCTCTCTCTCTCTCTCTCTCTCTCGACATTTAATTTAATAATTTTTTATAAAAAACAAAAAAAACATTTAAAGTAAACAGCAGCCTGACGCATTATGATAATCAGTTAAACACGTGGATACACTTTTCATTCAAAATGATTCAATGATTCACATTTTGTCCAGTTTTTCCCTCAGAGACTGAAGAAGTATAATAATTTAAACCCCTCCTTGAAAAAACAAGCTTATAGAGGTCTATTTGCTCTTCAGAAATGTAATTTCGTTTTGACTATAATGCTACAGTTTTCATTTCTCATTTTTCAGTCAGTAACCCGGATAAGTAAAGAACAGGATTTTAAATAACACACTTAAAAACGATTTAATAATAATATTCATATTTGGCTTTATAAACAAAAAAATGTGAAAATCCAATAGGATATATGAAAATAAAAAGAAGTTGTTGTTACATTAATGATTGTGTGCTAATCAAGTCAGCTATTTAATATCAAAATCATAAAATGTTTTGAGAAAAAATTCACTTTTAGGCCATATTTATATACTTTCCATACTTGTTCAATTATCTGTATTTAAGGAAATATGTAAAGACCGACCAGCATGAGAGATTTATGATTTATCTGTGCTTTATAGGCTGTAGTAAATTCTGATTCAACCTATAATCAACTGTTTTCAGTGGGGTGGTGTGTTTCTGCCTGAGAGGGGAGAGGAAAAGAGAGAAGTGAAAAGAAAAGTGACATATGGATATCTGCTAAATCCTGGCCCACGATTGGCTGCCTTAATACATTTGAACGGTGCTAAAAACCAAATCAGCAAATGGCGTGACAGCATTATTTTTTCTCTGGCTGACTGATTCACACATTCACAGATCTGAAGTTAATTCTGAACTTAAATTAAAGGACTTGTTTGATGTTTTGGTCAAACAGTAAAAGCCTTCAGAAAGTGTCTGCTTTGATTATCTTGTGTGACTTTCTGTCTCTATTGTGTTCATGCTCTCACCCCCCTCTCTCTCTTACACTATTGAATATTGAGAGTCGAGTCTTGTGAGTTGTGAATTTATTCATTTATTTGCTCCAACATTTATGGATAATCCATACGTAAATGTAAACAGATCTATTTCTATATGCTGCATCCTATTGATCGTTTGGTGGATCCACATGATATTTCATCCAGTAGAGGGCTCTCTACAGTCAGGGGAGGATACCGGTTAACAGACACTAAAATAAAACAAAACAAACAGTATTTTTAATAGTTTTTTAAATAAACAATCACCCAAATAATAATAATAATGATAATAATATTGTTAATAATAACTTCCATAATTTATAGAAGTGACAACCTTATAACCGGTAATAATAAACATATATATCTTTTTATATTTTCAACACGGTATTTTAGAGAAAATCCGACTCACAACCAGTTAAAAAAAATATTTAATCTAATTTAATCTTTCAACTGTATGTGTATAAACTGTTGGGTGGTTTAATGTACAAAACAAAAAAACCTGTATAAGTTCTAGATAGGTTTTGTGTGTAAAAATCTTCATTTGCAAAGTATCTAAAGCTGTCAGATAAATGTAGTGAAGTAAAAAGGTACATATTTCCCACCGAATTAGTGGTTAATAGATGGATTTACTAGAAAAATATCTCACAACAAAACTATAAAACACAATATCACAGTAATATGAGATATTGATCAGGATAAATTAAAATAAGAGCCCATGTATGACATATGACAACAAAGGAAATAACAATATATCATCAAAAATCACACTTGATGTCCAAAAAGATAATTGTTCTGTGAGTTAACAGTGTAAACTGCTTTCACTTGGGAAACGGAGATGTGCAGACAGCCGCTGGGACAAAAAACATTAAAATAAAAAAAAATCTACTCTCACATTCAGTCCAAGGAAGCAAAAAGAAAAAAAACACAGGGAGAGAGCAGGGGGGTCCAGGAGGAGATTTGCATGGCACCCTCTCCCCACAGAGGTCCAGGTCTGCAGACGTCACTGGTCGAGGATCTTTGTTTTCTCTCCACCTCTCTCGGTGGAGGAATACAAGTTTATCATCCAGCCAGGGACGGGACGGTCTCCTCTGCCGCTCCTCTCCTCCGTCTGTCGGCTCTGCACTGGGCTCTTTCTCCTGTATGGTGGATATCCTGCTCAATACTTCTTTCTTGGATGATATGGGGGATCATTCAAAAAGTAAGTTTCGTCTCATTTCTGCTCCTGTGTTTCCATTCCGAGGGTTTACTGTTAGATGTGTTTTAGCTCATATTGAGGTCCTGATCGCAGTGTAGTCTCTTGAAGTTTTGATTAATTGCGAGGTTTGTGGTTTAAAATCGAAAACCGGCTGCTGGAACGAAAAAACACAACAATACCCATAATAACCTCATTAAAACTTATATTGTAATGGTGATCGTGCGTTTAGGGTGACCCATGCTGGTATTTTTAGCTCCTTTGACCTCATTATTTTAATTCAGTATCACTCCTGGAAAGACCTACGTGTTTGTTGTGATACGTGCACAACATTTTCTCTCCTTAGGGTGAAGGGGGTTTAACAGGGATGTCATGGGGATTAAAAAAAAAAAGAAGAAGAAGGAAGAGCGCACACGGTGTTGCATTAATGCATCTCTCCCCACTCTCACGCAGAGAAGTCGGGAATCGCCATGTGTGTGGGCTGTGGAAGTCAGATACACGACCAGTACATCCTGAGAGTCTCCCCGGACCTGGAGTGGCATGCAGCCTGCCTCAAGTGTGCAGAGTGCAGCCAGTATCTGGACGAGACCTGCACTTGCTTTGTCCGAGACGGAAAGACTTACTGTAAAAGAGACTATGCAAGGTAGGAAGCTCAGGGGGAGATGTGCAGGATGCATTGTTGAAAAGAAAGAGAGGAGGTGAAATAAAAATGATATTCTGAAACTAGATTCGTTTGAGTCCTGAACCATGACCCTGCAACGCGTCTCCGTCCTCCCATTTCCCAGGTTATTTGGCATCAAATGTGCAAAGTGCAACATGGGCTTCTGCAGCAGCGACCTGGTGATGAGAGCCCGGGACAACGTGTATCACATGGAGTGTTTTCGGTGCTCGGTGTGCAGCCGACACCTCCTGCCCGGGGACGAGTTCTCTCTGCGGGACGACGAGCTGCTGTGTCGGGCCGATCACGGCTTGCTGGTGGAGCGGGCCTCTGCAGGGAGCCCGCTGAGCCCCGGGAACATCCACACCAGACCGCTGCACATCTCAGGTAGGACACGCACAATTATTATTATTATTATTATTATTATTATTATTATTATTATTAGGCTACTACTATTTTTGTATCTTTCTTGCTAAATTTCTGTTGTTTTCTTAGGCTAAATTTGAGTCAATTGAATACTAATTATATTTTCTGTGCATATAGACCCTTAAAACATTCACTGAAATACCATAACAGTGTGTCTTAAACCTAATGAGTGTCGTGACCTCATAACCTAATAATATCTGGTGTTTCTTAAGCCTGATATTTTCATAAGCTGCAGAGGAAAAATGTAAATAAGTGTCTAAAATGTATTAAAAATGTAAAACTTTATGTATGCATTTATTTAAGTGTATTAATCTGAGTTTCTTATCGAATAAACCCCAATTTTTCTCCCCCCCCCCCTGCAGACGCGGTTTCGGTCCGGCATCCTCCCCATCACCGGAACCACGTCCACAAGCAGTCGGAGAAGACGACCCGGGTCCGGACGGTGCTGAACGAGAAGCAGCTCCACACCCTGCGGACCTGCTACAACGCCAACCCGCGACCGGACGCTCTGATGAAGGAACAGCTGGTGGAGATGACCGGCCTGAGCCCCAGGGTGATCCGCGTCTGGTTTCAGAACAAGCGCTGCAAGGACAAGAAGAGGTCCATCCTGATGAAGCAGATCCAGCAGCAGCAGCACAGCGACAAAACCGTGAGTGTGTTCAGCTGTTTACAGGCTGCTTTCATGGTGAAGCAATGCGTTATTACAGGTGTTTACCAAGTCACACGTTTAATATATCTCGGGCTCATTAAAGGCATTCAGTCTTTATTTATTCAGTCACTCTTTCCACAGAAAACATGCGATTAATTTATTCTGGATGAAAACTCAACGAAAGTCTGTGTAAATGATCAGGAGAGCAGAAAATGTTCATGTGCAACACCTTTGCTCGATAGGATAAAGAAAACATGAGTAACTGGTAATAATGCTGGAGAAGTGCTTGATATTTAAAGGGCTGATGACAAAAAAAACATTTGATTGTGATTTTGACTAAAAAGACAATAGAGAAAATAAGAAAGAAGGAAAATAAAATGTGTCGTTACGGAGCTGTAATATAAAACTTTCAGCTTCATATTTTTAAATGTACAGGTATTTGTATAAATTGGAAAATTATACCAAATAGAATTATTTAATCTAATTATTTTAAGCTTAAATGTAATAACCCAGCTACTGCATAATTAGATTTAGGCTGTTTAATAGGCTCATATAAGTTTATAGCGCATGCTCACACATTATTTCTACAGTACTTTCCAGCATTTCTTTGTCTTCTTGTGCGCAAAAATTGGCTTTTAGCTCCCTTATAATTACAACAAAATGGGCTTAAACATCAGAATATTTCTCCTGGTTAATATTAGGGGTGTTTTTCGCTCCTCGTGCAGAATCTGCAGGGCCTGACGGGCACAGCTCTGGTGGCAGGCAGCCCCATCCGACACGAGAGCACCGTGCAGGGGAATCCGGTGGAGGTGCAAACCTACCAGCCACCGTGGAAAACCCTCAGCGACTTCGCCCTGCAGAGCGACCTGGACCAGCCCGCCTTCCAGCAACTGGTAGGATTAACATTAAGTTCATTATTACAGAAATTAATTATAGGCTTGTGGGGAATAATACAAAGGAGCTGCACTCACAGAGGGACAAAGAGAAAGGAAAGGGAGATTTGTTGAGCGTCATTTTTGATAAAGACGCGGATTAAATTTAACAGTGATGATGGGCTTCATTTAGTGTTTTTTTTTAATTCATTTTTTTTAAAAAACACTCATAAATAATTCTTACATCTATCCAAAGGGGGGGGAAAAACCCTGGCTCAACTGATAGTGACGCTTTTCATTTTCAAAAGGTTCAAGTGCGAACAAGCTGTTTGTTGTGCCAAACTGTTTCACAACCTCGTGTAACGGCCCCCACGTGGAGTCACTGGATATGCTGACGCAGCTCTCGTGAGATTTACAAGACTGATATTTTGTCATGTGTTTTTAATAGATAGGCCTAAAAGAAGACATTTGTAATCATTTTCCACATCCACCCGGAGCCCTCGCAGCAGTGCAGCCTCGCTCCATGAGCACAGTCACATGTTGACATCTCTACCAGGGTGTTTCCTCGAGAGGGGTTTTTTTTTCAGCAAACAAGCTCTTAAAAAACAAACATAAATAAACAATCGGTGATGAAACACAAATAAATGATCGACTTTAAATAAATCCCCGTTGATCCGACTCCTCCTGTGTGTCCTCCGACAGGTGTCTTTCTCCGAGTCGGGCTCTCTGGGCAACTCCTCGGGCAGTGATGTGACCTCCCTGTCGTCGCAGTTACCGGACACACCGAACAGCATGGTGCCGAGTCCCATCGACACGTGAGGAGGCCTGGAGGTCAGCTCGCTGGAGCACCGGGGACGCGCAGAGACCTCAGCGACGTTTAATGAAGAAACACCAACACACGGGATGGATTATGCACGAGGATACATTCAAGGTGTCGACTGGAGGGATCGGAGATTTGACTTTTCCCTTCACATTTAGGGCATTTCAGCTCACTGTCTTGCTCAAGGACACTCCGGCAGGACACACACAGCTGTTGATGGACTTCTACCGTGATGCCAATGCCTGACCTGGCCATAATAACTCGGTGAATATGGGATACAAGCCTCCTGAACGTTAATGCCTACAGTATGTTTATCAGGAAAACCCACAAATACGAACTGTGTAAGATGTGCATGATTTGTAAGTTTCAATATCGACTCTTGTAAATGAATGAAACCGAGGGGAGGCGCATTGTTGGCGCTCTCTCCTGCAAATAAGTTATTATTATTTATTATTATTATGAGGACAGACATAGCCGATCTTATCAATAAAACATAGTTCTAACTGATTACTGCATGTTCAATTTGTTCAGCAAAAACCTTCAGAGAGTTTTTAAATAGTATTCAGAAAAACAAATCAGTTTTGAGGTGAAATGGAAACACATCTGCTGCTTATAACGCTCGACACTGAGGACAAACTCAGTAAAAACTTGCACATAAATATATAAATATTGTCTTTAGGTTGAAATTGAATATTCAGGTGTTATAAAGGTTTAGTCGCCCTGTGGGTGCCATTCTCTGCCAGTAAGCTGCACCTTCACAAAAACCCTGAGGTAGTGTCCTGGAAACCTTGCTTACATTTAGGCCTGCTCACTTTCTGATCCCAGTGGATCAGTAACTGATGTCTGACAAGATATTATTAACCATTTATCCACACGTCACGGGTCACTGAATGCAACACAATAAGCAAATCGTGGCCTCCAAATAGCCTGGGCCCAGATTTTGCGCATATATTTATTTTGTGTTCCCTTCGCTGATAAAACGATCAAAACGCTCGTATTTAGACACATGTCATAGTGCCATACCAACCTGAGGCCCATGGTAACAAGTCTAGACAGAGGACAGGCAGCGGCGGCCGCTTATCTTCCTCTGGCATCACCTGCAGAGGACACACTGAATGGACCCAAAACAAAGCGCGCAGCCGCGCAGCGCTGAGGGGACTCCCGGCCAGCCTGCGGACGCATCCTGGCGTGTCTCGAGTTTATTTTCATTCCAGTAGGAATCCTGGACGGCAAATAGCCGCTGGACAAGAGAGCATGCAGGTCAAGCCGGGACTGACACACTACACCTCAACAATTTGTTGGGGAGGATCGGCTTTAAGCAGCGAGGGAAACAGGAGTGGCGTTGAAATTAAAAATCCTGTTAAGACTTAGAGACGTGCTGATATACCTGCTTAATGTTTAAACTGCGTGAAGGAGAACAGTAGCATCAGTTCATTTGAGAGCTGCATGTGGACAAGAACAACACTAGCAGGGTTAATGTAGAGGAAGTACACACTTCATTTTATTGTTGTTTTTAGTGATTTTTCGTCAAATCTGACACAGAAGTCTTAAAAATTTTTAAAAAACTGCACAATCCTCAACATCAATATTACAGTCAAGCTGGATTAAATGCTTCAGTGGCACATTATGGAAAATGCAACGGGTGGGTTAGTACATTTCAGTTTTCTTTTCTAAAAAAAAAAAAAAATGCAGTCTTTAGCCAAAACATGCAGGTTTATGGAAAACTAGGGGCCATGGAGCATCTGCAGTATCCACGTTTATTACTATATTGTGAATATACACTTGTCAATACACTTCCAATAATCAATACAGGGCATGTACAGATAAAGACAGCTTCCTTGAGGCAGTTAGACACTCTGGTGTTGCTCAAAAGTAGATTAAAAAGTTATTTGAAATATACATATTTCAACCCAAAAGCCCTGTTGTTCTTGTGGGTGTCAGTTTGTGAGAACCAGTTGCTATATAAAGTTTCTGTGAGATACAACAGTGCAGTTTGTTTCTCTAGAAATTGCATTTGGCTCCCGAATGAGCCCAAATTAGGAAGTCTTCATCACCCAAGTTCAAAAATGTCGGAGTGACAGAATGACTCATCCCAAATCAAACAGCAGCAGCATGATACATTATTATTATATGCTCATGATATTAACTTGACTTTGTACATTCGACACAGAACAAAACTGAAGACCAACAACACATAACCATGAGTATTTTATTATTGATGATAAATGTAACTCAATAATAATAATAACAACTCAATAAATTATATTAATTTGTAAGTGAGAGAAAAGAAAAAGAATGTGAACTTGAAAAATATAAACTCTTAACACGTATTTGCAATCAAGGCAGGTCAGTAACTTGTGACTGGCTTTATGTAGACTAAAGAAAACATTCTGGTATTTCACATTCAAAAATGATAAATAAATTAACAGTATAGATGAAAATGTTTGGCAAAATATAAATTACAGTATAAGTAAATGTGTCAGGTTCAGATCATCACTTTGTATCCATTTTCTATCTACAACAGAAACAAGAAGAGGAACAAACGGCTTGTTTAGACATTAAATGGAATAGTTGTGCGCGTGTTCTAGCTACAATGTACAAACAAGAGATTTTGTGCAAATTCCTCATAAATATCATCTGATTTCCTTAGAAACCAAAACAGATGAACAGACACAGTATAAGGCTTTTGAAAAATTTCACAAAGTTTGAAGAGTTTTTTTACTCGTGTGCAGTAAGTCAGGGGAAAAAAAAGGACAATCCAAAAGGAAACAACTCCACATATCAGTCTCTGTTGTTGTGTTTATACTGCGCTCATCCATTCTGAGGACAGTGGGCGACTCCATCACTCTTCCTGCTTCTTTAGAAAAAACTGCAGCGCCGAGTCCCACTGATCTCTTGGAAAGCGATTTGACAACTCGCAGTAATCCAGCAGCTGGGAAACTTTGCACAAACAGAGAAGAACAACTAGATTAGACAGGGTGTCAAACAGCTATCCTTTATCTTTTCCAAAAAAAAAAAAAGGGGCAAACATTTGAATTTCGCCAAAACAAGCCCAACACGTGCAGAGATAAATTCTTCCCAACGAAACAACTTTCACGTCTCAATACTTGAGCACTTAAACATTTTTCCTGGAATGAGTTGGAGAACCTACATGGCAAAATTAGCTGTTTCTACATGGAGCAACACCTTTTCTTATACATAATTAAATATATCAATATGATCCATCCAATTTTCTTGTTATGCATTTATCAGAATTACTCACCTGCTTGCTTTGTTTTGTTGTCGGACTCTTTCTCATTTGCAGCACAGTCCTAAGGGAGAATTAAAAGCATTAAGAAGCATTAATACCTACGATAACAGTGAGCCGCTGGTACTAGTAGTGCTGTGTGTGTACAATCCTATTTGTCTCATCTAAAATTAATTCCAGCAACACAACAAAAGACACCAGAAAATGTAAGGCAACATTTAAAGCTGCTACAACAACATTAAATTAGTTTATAGTAACGGGTGATAAGGAACCGTCCTGGATCAAACTGTTTTACTCTGAGGAATGTTCCTGAGGTTAACTCAACAATGAGGGCAGCGGGGCAAGACACCATGCATTATTGCTTTGTTTGAAAGAAACGACAATAGCTTGTCTCCCTTTGAATGGGAGTTAATCGGTGTCTAAACAGTGGTGGTTGCAGAGTGGTGAGGGGCGGGTCGTCAAGAGGAAGATGAAGGAGACAAGCTGTTTACTGGGAGTTGAACCAGTGGCAGGTAAATCCACTGTGAAGGAAACCATTTATCTTTGTAAAAGCCTTCCTGTTACAGATTCACCGGGGCCCAGAAGAGCAATTGTTAATCAGCCGAGGCAGAGAAGAGGTTGTGTTTGGATGCTTTATCTAAAGGCATGAAACTCTGAAGGCCTGAGAGGTGTTTTTGATTATTTGTATGTTGAGTCTCACCTCTCCCAAAATTTTCCATGTGTAAGTAAATTATTTATGTAAATGCATGTACTGCATGTGTTACCGTGTTTACCTGAATGAACGTAGCCAGCAGCACACAGCTCATCTCCTGCTGCAGGATGACCTTGTTTTGGGGGTTGTTGTAGCAGGCCGAGATGAGGGAGGGGAAGAGCACTCGGATGAGGCGCGGGTGGCTGAAGTACTGGAAGGGCAGCTGACACAGTTTCTGCAGGACGCTGGGCTGGCGGCCAGACTGCACTATCACCTGGAACACACACACAGGGAGCGGGGCCAGTCAGTCACTAAGCCAGTCAGTGGCACTGTGGGCTGTAAATCACCGCCCTGTGCTCCTCCCACATGTAAATCTGCCACTAAAACAACACGCAAACAGCCATTAGGAGGAGACCTGTGGGGCACAGCCTCCCACCATGCAATTATGGGCTATAAAACACAATGATGGGATGTTTTGTTCTTCCTTTGTACCAACGGTAATAGCAGAGCTGCTGTAACGTAAGAAGGAAATGTGACCTGATATCATCATCAGTGGTTGAAACTTCACTTTTTGTGTTAAGCAACACTTAAGTACAGAATCAGTGTGAATGTTTGTTACCGCCCTGCAGGAGTGTAGCTCAGGTTGAGAGGGCATTCATAGTGCAACCGGGGTACGAAAAGGTGGGGTGGCGGGTGAAAGGCTCAACCGACACTGTGGCCACCCCCACTTTAAGAAATGAGCAATAACATTAATGGTATTTTCACCCGGCCGACATCCTGCTCTCCATCACAGCCCGTCAATCATACTCCATCACATCCGGGCCACCAGTATTACAACCAAATCACTCCCAGCCTCGTTTGATTAGAAAGGCGGACTGCTTTTAAGGAAGGGGGTCCACGGCCTAATGCTCTGGTCATCTCCCCTGAGCCTGGGAAGAACCATCAGCACCCCTCTGAGAGCCATGGGGTCAGCATGTTAAATCCTGGCTGCACTGCTTTATAGGACCAGACTTTGGGACCGGAGGCTCAATGCCAATGGAAACCAGAAGGGCGAGGTGAGGTCCTCGAGTCACGGCGACATAAATTCACGAGATTTACAAGATTTTAAAAATACACTCTCTAATACTCTGCCATCGGCTGCTCCTTTGATAATGCACTCCAAGTTTGAGCGGCAGGATAAACAAAGTGATAATTCACCGCTTTTATCAGTTCAAGGTGAAGCTTCTCAGAGCTGCCCTCTACAGCGGCGTTCAAAAGGGACACAAAACAGTGCCACTTCCTTCCATTATATGTTTAAAGGAACCATGTGGACAGGTCAAACATTCTGACTTCTATTACATTACAAATATTTAAAAATGTGAAGAGCAGTGAATTTGTCAACCTGAAATGTAAGTGCTAATTTCTGAAGCTAAGACGCATCATTTCTGCTCTGATGTGTTTTTACTGAAATAAAGAATAGTCTTGACTACATTAGAAGTATGTGTGCGTAACAGTGGAAGAACAAAATCCCCAAAGTTTCACTGACTCAATAAGTGTTTTTCAGAAAGGAATGTGGGACTTATTGGACGATTTCATTCGCTGAAGGAAAGAAAAAAAAAAAAGGGCAAGCTCTGGTTGTTTTCAAAAGCAGAGCTGCTTATTTTCAGTGCATGTAGTTTTAGCATTTTCGTGCTACTTTCCACTAAATCCAGCGTCATTTTATCTTCTGTTGCAACACTGCCCAAAGACAAACTGGTAATGGAGGTAATAAATTTATACAGCAGAACTCATTAGGAAGCCAAAACCATGATTCTGCAAAAAGCTAAAGAATCTATTCGTTCTTGTGTTTTAATCCAGAACATTTACGATGTAGGCATCATAATTTAACACCAGAGCAAGTGTTGGATGTTTGAGCTGGGGCTCTGAGAAGATCCAACCCACAAATCAACCAGCCATCTCATAATCCTCCACTGCGCACAGTTCCATCTTCAGCTGCCTAAACAAATTGTCCCCCCTCAAGTGCCTGACGCAGAGAGACATAAAACAAAGCCTGGTGGCAGCGAGAGTCTGGAGGTAAGAAAAGAAGCAGGGTCCCCTGCCAACTTTCCACGCCTCTACCAGGTGAAGAGCAACACCAGAGCCCGAGATGGTTTCCAACTTGAGATTATGTCGCAGCAGCTCAGCTGAAGTATCTGCAGCTCAAAGCCCGACATCATAAAACTAACAACAAGCATCTGAACCAATGCATCTGGCCCCGCATATAACGCAGACCCTGTAAAAAACTCAAGTGCCTTGGCTTCTCTGTTCTTTCTTAAGTTCAGAGACCTGGCATTTTCAAACAGTGCCGGGTTTATGATGCTTCCATTACATAACTTCCTCACTGTCCACAGCGACAACAAAGAGTGTGTAAAGTTAATGTACTGAAACGCAAACAAATTCCCGGGAAAACCCAGTGTTGTGGCGGAAACCCGAGTTACGGCAGATTTAAGAACAGAGGAAAAAGTAAATCATCATCGCGCCATGCAGTAAAGCATACATCTCATGTAGAATAGTTTGCCTGTGCACACAAGGCTGCTGCATAAGGTATGTTATTAAAGGTGCAGAACAGAATGTGAAGAAATAATAGTTTTGAAGTTACATCAAAGACATCTATGTATTGTGTTGCAGAGACATCTACTGAAGTTAGCATGCTAACCAGCTAGCCCTGGTCTGTCGTTTTTCCAAATATTGTACTGAATTCCCAGTCTGGATCACTAGCTGCATAGCTAACTGAGAATCTTACATATAGTACCTTTAATTTTTTACTGCACAAATCCAATTATAAATGTTGATGTCGCACAGATGTCAATCTTGAGTGTGTGGAGGAGTTCGAGCTGGGTTATATGGTCTTAAGTTAAAGTCTGCATTGCAAAACACAACACTTGTATATTCTAAAATCTCCTTAAAAGCACTTCATAAGCGCTAGGACTGGGTGGCTAAGTCAGATATCACAATATTTTTGACTAAATACCTTGATATTGTGACAATATTGTAGGGGCGACTACTGGTACTTTCACAACACATTCAGATTTTTGATAAATAATCATTAATGTGGATATAATGACAAAGTGGGTAAAGGCAAGTATTAGAACAAGAACATTCTTAAATTCAGAAAATTGCATCACTTTACTGTAATGCAGCCTTTAAAACCAGGAAGAGAAAACATGTGTCACATCACGATATATCAATATCCACATTTAAGATAGTGTCGGTCTCATATCACAATAATGATATAATATTGATATATTGCCCAGCAATAAGAGGAATCTGCATTTGTCTTGGTGTCTAGACAGACTGAACACCTCGGGGAGGAACCAGCATCAGTGGAAGGCCATATATCTGACACTCCAATCCACAAAATAAACCAGATCTATCCGAGTGGAACTGTTTCACTGATAAGACAAGCAGCACAGCAGACGCCGCAAAGCAAAGTTGGTCAAAGAACTAGTTTAGTGCTTCTTTACAACATTTACAAAAGGCTTATTGAGACGAGCACAGGACGCTGTGTAAATTACCTCTGGACAATTAGATGCTAGGGACGCAGACATTGACATCCACACTCCAACTTGACTTTTAAGGCGATCGTCAGTCGTTTTAAAATCCCGTAAAAACCTGCCGTTTACACAATGAAGCCTAATAACTCTTTATTTATCTCTCTGAGCTGACGCTGTCATTCCATCCCAGATCCTACTCGCTGATAATTCTGCTCTGAAACTAACCTGACGACAGCGTTACAGACAAATGGAAACTCCTCACTGAAAGGTTTGCGGGGATAAAAATGTCCTCAGCTTCACTTAAAGTCAGTTGGACCTGCGTTCACCCTTGAAGCGGAGTGTAAATCATCTACCGAGTTAACAATAAGGCCCTCTCCTGCCAGTCAGCGGAGAGTGTGTCTGTCTGCCTTTTTCTCTGCCTCTGTTTACACTGTTGGGTGATACAGAGTGTGCATTCCCCGGCGCTGGCTCCCCGTGGTCTGCACGAGCTGCACTTACCCTGCAGGCAGCGGAGGGCCTGGTTGTCTTGGCAGTAATGGACTGCTGAAGGAGGCGTTTCAACATCAGGTTAACAGGAATTACAAGCCTAAAGCTCGGCCTGGGCCTGCGGGGCAGAGGAAACGCCCTCGTAGAGAGTGGGAAGAAGAGGAATGACCCCACAGATAAGGCTGAGCTCTGGAGATGTGTGTGGGATGTTCTGTGTAAGAGACCATCTATACAGCTCATGTGATGCAGAAAACAGTTTAGGAAATATAAGCACAGAGGAGTCAGGTACTCTCAGGAGCCAGCGCGGGGAAATCGATCCCAATACATTTATGAAAACGTCCATACGCTACCTGAAACTGCTTCTGTGTGTGTGCGCTATCGGGGCAACAGCATTTGTGTGTGCAGCTCGCTCTTCTCTGTGTGCGTGTGGCCATTTTCCAAAGTTTTCTTAAGATTTCCACACTCTCAAATCGCATGCGTCTCTCAAAAGCAAGCAGGAATCAGGTGGGTTAACATGTCAACAGTTTACAATTACAGTCGTGGCAGCTCAAGGATTCAACAGATCATCACTGTGGATGATTCACAAATGAATCACTGTATTTAAACACAAGGAGATTATCAGCACATATCTCTTCAGGGAAAGAGGAAGTACCGTTGTCAGTTACAAAATAGGTGTAATTTGTTCTGCTTTTTTAATTTTTGTCAAATAGGTCTCCACGGACACAGGCGACAGACAATGAAACATATGGCTACACGGCTCGCTGGCCCCCACGAGCAGTGGCGCACTTGAAAAACACACAAGCCTACATATGTCACTCTCCCAATGGCTTTTTGTGTGACAAGGTGAATTATTCATGCCCCCAGAGCAGAGGGAATACATCACTACGTATAGTGCCGCTTCAAAGTTCTGCTTTTTATGAGCAGCCTTATTTCTAGAGCATACATATAAACAAAAGCTGGTTTGCCGACAGTGAATCAGCAGTCTCGGCGACCGCACAGGCCCTGGGTCGGGCCGCTTTTGTGTCCTGCCAATGCTTACATTAGCTTGAGAAAAGCTCAAGCTGCTCTAAATATTCTCCTCAACGCCATCCATCTTAGTGCGGAACTGAATGGACGCATTCCAGGAACTGGACCACTGGCAAAGATCAACTCTGTGCGGAGGTTGTGTGGGATTTTGTTTCCCGACAATCTACACTTGAATGTGATTTTTTTTTAAAACTACAACCAGAAAGCAAGGTAAGAAGATCCGTTTGCTTTATACTTTCTTGTTGGCAGTACCCAGGCTGTGCACAGGTTTTGCAAATTAACAACATGCATAAAAACAAATACAGTCAAGCATGGCTGCTCTGTTAACGTTGCTGAGGGTGTGCAAAGAAGAATAATCTGTCACCCACTTAATTTAATCATCAGGCCTCATTCAATTATTCAATATAATATGCAAATTGGATCTTCAATGACCAACAAATGCTAATTCTGTACATCAGAATAATTAAATTGGATAGAAACTGAGAGGACAGGAAGATCCTTTAATTAGAACTAAAAAATCTGCTAAATTAGAATCAGTAATCAGCCTATAAATCGTGGTGAAGGGGGGTTGACTGCGACCGTGCCAACATAAATGACATATCAGAGGTTTGAGACTGAAGCTGTGGCTGCTGCCTGTGTGGGTCAGGCTTAATACAATCAAAGCCCAGCCAACTGTAGCATGGCTAATCAGAGGCCCGGTAGACGGGCCACGCATGACAGCCAATTACACAGCAGCCAGGTCTGCTCCATCACATCCTGCTCACTTCCCCCTAGCCCCCCTAAGTAGCTGTAAGAGCGAGGACAGCACGCTGCTCTGCTTTAACAGGAGGGAACAATGGGTCACTCTGTGGGACAATAGACGACACACAGAGCAAAAGCAGGAAGGTGCCAAGGCATGAATCTTTAAACAGGTGCTTTTTGTTACGATTACAAAACTACACCCTTTTTCTGACAAATAATACATGAACAGAACAATAGTAAGATGATATTACCAGGCTCGCCTAACTCGGTAGACACAAAGCTGAAACAATTAAACAATTGACAGAAGATGTAACCATTACTATTTAAGCAATTGGTTAATTGTGTTCAGTAGTGGCGAAACAAAAAGTAGGTTAAATGATTACTTGGCAGACAAAGTAACTCGAGTAATATTTTGACCAACAATTAAATGTTTTTGTCATTATTCGAGGAAAAAGTCAAAATATTCTGCGATTCCAGCTTCTCATACTATGAAGGTTGAATGCTCGTCTTTCCACATACGATAGTAAACTGAATATTTTGGGGCTTTCGACTGTTGCTTGGATAAAGCAATTGTAGAAATCGGTTTGAGTTAAGAGGAATTAAAATCGAAATTTTCCATTGTTTACAAAGATTTCTTAGACAAAATGTTATTTAAAAAGGAACTGTAACAAATCTTTTTGTTTCCACTTGACTGCTATTTTCTATGTAATACTAATATTTATATATGAGAAACTTTTTCTTCTTTTTAAATGGTTGGCCTGACTAAACAACAAATAACAATCAGCACTATTAGTAATTAAGATTGACATTTTTCAGTTTTATATTTTACATACTGATGAAAGAAACAATTAATTGAGAAAATTGATCAATAATAATAATTTAAAAAACATATATTTATCTATATGTTTACAGTAGTTTGGCTTTTGAATTGAAGTGAATTTTAATTGCTCTGCAGTCTGTGCAGGCTCAGGCTGCTTTACCTGGTTGTCGGGGTGGTTAACGGTAAAGTATCCCACGCAGATGATGACTTCGTGCAGCAGCTCTTCAGACGAATGCTGTGTACAGTACCAGAGCAGCGAGCTGACGATGTGTCGGAAAGCTAGAGACAGGCCCTCAGCTCCTAAAACAGACTGACAGGTCACAGACAAAACATGTTAGCATGCTTTACAGTAAATTAAGCATAAATTGTCTATGACTGTGATTACAAAGAGCTCAATACACCAACAAGACAAAGTAATAAAAGATGATACGTTTTGCTGGCAGGAACATACATGGTGTAAGAGTATAAGCAACTTAAGCGGGGTCCCACCATAAAACACCCCAATCCCGCTCTGAAATGAGATGCTAGAAGCAGCTCACAGACAGTATTTATTAAACATGTCAGTGTGACCAAGCACCATAAGATCATCACTATTCCGCTACAAGTTTGGATGTAAAATGCTAACACACCCAAACACGTAATACCTGAGACGCTAAAGGCTGTTTTCAGGCCTCACAATTTATGCATGCAGGCAACATATTAATCTCAATGAACAACAGAAGCAGCGGTCAAACAGAACAAAAGCAATTCAAAAACATTCAGATCCCGAAAACACGAACCAGAAAACCACAATGCAAGGCGGAAAAAGGGCATTTCTGGTTTGAATGTGAACTTCTTTTGAAACATTTATTTTGGAGAACCACATATTTGCTGCTGCCAAAATGCAACCGATGCAAACCAGTTATTTATACTGCGTTGAACCCTTTTGAAAATCCTCCTGTAAACATATTATTGGGAGCTGATGCTGCAGCAGAGCGAGTTAACGGCCTCAATTCTGATCATCCACCGCAACTCATATTAGCCGGTGCTGTGAGGTAATGTGAAACACAAGGTGATTACAACGTCCCGGCCAGAAAAAGAAACATTATTTAAAATGTTCATAAAACTCCGGCAGTGAAATGCTTTCATTTCCAGCTGTTTTGAGTTGCCAGAACGTGGCAGGTCAGTGAGAGGAAGCTGCTTCAAAGTAATTACCACAAGACATTAAAATAATTAACAGCGTTCTCGCTCGCTCTCGTGCCTCTCCGTCTATGCGGTGACTTAGCACCGTGAAGCTGTCGCCCTCTCCTCCTCGGGGTGGGTAATGTACGGCCCCTGCATACAGTGCTAATCACTCGTGCTCCATCCTAACTGCTGACCCAGCGGGCTCTAGTCAACCCTGACATCTGACCTGGGGTCAAAGGGCACCTGTGTTTATGTCCATAGGTCAGCTTTGTCCTGAGGAGAGTAACTCCTCTTCTAATGGCGCCTAACAAAGGAACCAGCATCAATCTGATCATGCACACAGATTTATTAAATCCAGGGAGGATAATTCAAATATTTGTGAGCATTTTTACTATAGCCCGCAGTTTGTGATTGCTCCGACTAAGCAGGCAGACAGATTAGACATTTCTTTCATTACCGTTCTATACAATATGTGCAGTATAATAAGGAATCTACAATACAGAAAAGATGCTCAAACAAACATCAGATACAGAATGGTAATGAAAGAAATGTCTAATCTGTCGCTGATAACAAAATCTGCTACAGGTTAAAGGGATGATTTTAATTGTTAAAAAAGTGAAAACAGAAAATATCCTGGATTTATCATGAATACCTGGAAGGCGGATAGGTCGAGCAGGGCAAAACTGTTGAGGAAGCGGATCCCTTGCAAAGCCACCTGGATGACCCCGGGGCCGTAGGGCTCCTGACTCCGGGAGGCCGACTCTGGCGCAAAACTGTGCAGCAGGATGCAATACAGGGTGTGCACCACTCCCACCAGGTCTGTGGACTGCAGCAGGGCCGTCAATCCAGTCGGGTCCTGGCGTTTATTGTCAAATATACTGGGAGCACTGGGGAGGAAGAGAAGGGAAGTGTGGTCAGAAAAACAAGACATATGATACAAGAAAAATGCTACATGGCTTAATGTCTTTATTTTGTGCTTTTCTGCTGCTGGTGTCATGCAAAAGAAAAAAGAAACTCAATGTCAGATTGTTGTCTCACTGTGACATCCCAAGACCAAGGCCGCAAAAAAACAGTCTAGACCTCAGCGACTTCTAGATTTACTCACCAGACAAGGACTAAGAGATGACTTTCCCTTAAGATAACAGATATAACCCTGTTAGTGCTGCCCTATTACCTGACTTTGACCGCAGCGAGTGGAGGGGCACCGAGTTAAAAATGTGTTTCCTATTGACATGTTGAGTCACAGCTACTCTTAAGTTCATCGTCAGCTCTTCAAGTGCTTCTGATCATTCAGGGAATAACAATTTTTCATTCTTTGCATGCGAGCAGGCGCTTCCATTCACTTTTTGACTTCACTCGTATGACTCACTGACAGCCAGTTTTGGTTGCAGATGAAGAGCGGGACCTTTGAGACTCAAGATCGGCTCTTCCGTTCCCACTCAAGCTACAGTAAACATAGTGATGCCATGACGTGAAGCTCATGGCAGTGTCTACAAGTTGGCGGATTTTATCGAGCTGCCTGACAAAGTGCTGAGTGCTCTGGCACAGTTAATCAAGGCCTGCCCGAGAGGATTCAAGGTGATACGTTTGTTTGGCTCCGACAAGATGCCACCCTGTTGGTTAAAGGCAGTGGTAATATCATCCTTTAACAGCAAAGCCAGGGGTAATGCCAGTTGGAAAGAGGGGTTCGACGATATGGCAAAAAGAGCTCCATTTAGTAAGCCACAGATCTGACCAACCCTTTTCACATTAGTGCCGGAGATTTACACATTTTCATGGTTTCAGTGTTTTAAAATTGTCATGCCAGGAGTTTCAAAGGAAAGACATTTAGGTGGAGGATCCAATTGCAAAAAATGAACATCTACAGATTTGTTTAACACAACAGGGTGAACTGGACTGCACATTCAGCATTACTACAATTAATGCAATAATGTTATCCAGTATTTTTAGTTGCAAAGCATACTAAAGACTCCAGTGAAAACCCTCATCTAGTGTGGACAGACGATTTAAGACTACCGCAGCAGCCCCAGCTATGATTTGCAGCCATGTAGAATGGAGGGTGTGCGACCTCTGGATGGAACCTACAGTGCATGCTGATACTTGATGTTAGCCAACAGGCTCTGCGTAAAATATGCTGCTAGGCAAGAACACAGCCTCCTAATGCCGTTATAATCCCCTGACACAGCAACTGGCATGGCCAAAATATTCTACAGGCCCACTGAGCATTCTTGTATATGACACACCAAGAATCTTGGCAGAACTGAGCTCGCTGGCTCCTGTATCGATCATAACACTGGTCTCATTAAACCTGTAAAGTCTGACGCTATGTTTTCTCACAGAAATTTTGTGACAAACAGTCTTTGACTATGCTGGTGTGAAGCAGCTGGTTGTTGTCACTGCAGCACCTTGCAGCTGACAAGATCTTGGAATAAGGTACTGCCAAGAGGCGGGGTTGTCATGGAAAAAAATTTAATTGGCTCGATCGCCATCTTGATTGAGCTTTTTCCTAGGGATGCCCGAATTTAAGAAATTCTGTTATGTATTATTCCAATAATTAAATTATAGCTGATAAATAGAGACGATATTACCGAGCCAAATTGCTTTCATTGACTAGTCTATGATATGCCTTTTGTCATTGTGTTTTATCTGCAGACGAAGCAGCCTTATGCTTTTGGCTCGCTCAAAGCCTTTATTTTTAGAGATTATTTAACACATCGACATTTCAGATTTTAAAGATTATCAAAGAATTGAATGTGAAATCTGAGGCAAAATTCTTCATAAGAGGTTTGTGAAGATTTGGTCTTTGTTGTAGTAATAGTGAAGTCAGATTTTGTCAAGTCAGAGCGATGGAATATCAAATCATCCATCTTTGTGCATAAACTACAGGTTATAAACTCTCGGTATCAGCCTTGAGAAGCAAGTAATTATCGGTTATAGGTATTAGCTGAAAGAAATCCATATTGTGATTTCTCCAGTTCAAATGTGATTGTAATGTCTGACATCAAAGCATTTCTGAGCCGGCTACCTTGGTCAGCATTTCTTTGCCTTTTAAGTGAGGAATTGTGGTACTGATGTCCCTTGGTGTGACTGTGTGCTTAGCCTCTGTCAGCGGCGCCACTGAACCTCTTTGAGTGGAGGTCACTGTAGCACACGTGGGTGGGCTCCCCCCACGCTGCAGGCAAAGGTTTATGGTGAGTGACAGAGCGCTGGGTCAAGTAGATGCCTATCTCTATCTGCAGTAACGACAGCTTAGCCAGCTAGCTGGCTGGCTGGAGGAAACGACCTGCTGGATGATTGCAGAGGAGCCACAGTCTTTGTTTGAGTAACTGTGAGCCCCGTCTTTATGGATCCCTGGGACATTTAAGAACGGACAGTGACTCGGTCTCTGTCATTAGACGCACAGAGAAAGGTGTGTGTATGTTTGTCAGAGGGGGATCAAGAGATCACAGTGATGTTTAAGGTGCGTAATAGAGTAAGAGACATTCTCACCGTCCGGTTACGACAAAACACAGCTTGCACATGCTGTGTAGCAGAGCTGAGGCTTGCTGAAGGAAAGCGGACATCTTGGGGTGCTCGTCTACAGGACCTTGGATCGACAAGAAACACCCATACAGCTTGTCGATCAAACCCATGTTTACCACGTAGCTGGAAGAACACACAAGAGGAGAAAAAAACATGCAGTGGTTATTAGCTAATACATTTACTTTGAGAGACTTCCTTCGTAAAAGCTCATCTCACACAGGCAAACAAAGGCCTTTACTGTGCAAACTTCCACAGCACTGCAGCTGAAAGCGGATACCTCACCTAAGCCCTCCACCCCCTGCTATTACTGTGATATCTCCAATTTGTCTTTGCCAATGACAGGTCTCATGATCATGTTCCCTGTACTCTTTCAGCCACAAATCACTGCTAATAGTGTCATTAGAGGCCTGTTGTGCCAGCCCAGCTCTGGGCCCTTGACAGTCTGCTGACCTGGGGCCGTCTTCTCTCAATTCCAGTATGCCTGGACCTTTGGGCTCTGCTCAGGCACCAACAGCTTATGGAAATCTATAGAGCACTACAGCTGCCAATCAAGACTTTGGTCACTGAAGCCACGGTTCCTTGTCTTATCACCGTCTTGACTCTGGGCTTCTGTCACATACCTTTTTTTGTTATAACTGTCACTCAGTGAGGTCCTCTCAAAACAGGTGATTATGACCGTTTTCAAGCTCCACTGCAGGTCATCTGACACTTGAACCAAGTCCCATTGTTTTGACTTGATCCTCTTCCACAGCTTTACTTGGGTTGAAAGGATCTTTCCTCACACTGACTGCTTTGTTCATTGCCTGCTCTGTTTGACAACCTGCTTGGTGGTCGAACTTGCCACTTGATGCGTCTCCTCTTGCGAGTATGGATTGAAAATATTTATGACAGTGATAGGGGGCTAAAAGCACCAAAAGCCAAACTGAAAAACTGGTAATGAGAGGAAAGGAAACAGTGATCTCCTTTCTATGTGATAAATAGGTTTGCATAATGGGAGAGCGTTGCAAAAGCTGAAACTGTTTTGATCTTTTGTCCTTCCTCACTAGCATATACATTATACAAGGCAGTTGAGGTAAATCTTGAGCTCGTACTTGGGATTATCAGTCTGACGACACCATTTTTCTCAGGCCCTCCCCTGTCTCCAGGGTTACGACTGGGTCAGTGGATGAGAGTGGTGGGCCTGTGCAGCTGCTCTGTCCAGATGAATCATGGCTTGTGGGAGGGATGGTGGAAAGACTGCACTCTTCCACACGGCTTCAACAGGCCAGGCCTGCCTTTCCTCACAGCCCACATTTCTCCAACACAGCACCGACTCCTCCAGCCCAGACCCCAATAGCAAGCTCCAACGCCAGGTTCAAGGAGGCTTTTCAAAGCTTTGGAAGTGCTCTTTGTTTATGCTACTTCATGCCCCCCCTTAGAAACTGATTTTACTTGAAATGCGGCTCTGGATGTGTGGAAAAAGTACACGCTGGAAGGCTGCCAGAATACGCCCTCATTCTCACACTACTCCCATTCTAACAAGACACCAGTTGGACCATTTCCAAGAGATCTGACATTTTGTCAGCCTATTCTTTACATAAGGCACGCTGTTGAGGAAATCAGAGGTTGACCAACTCTCAACCCAGTGAAGAGGAGTGGAGGAGGGATGTACTAAAGCAGGTAAAAAGGTCATGAGATGAGAAAGAGAGGTGCCATGTAGGAGGAGGAGAAGCAGTGTGAGAGGAGTGCAGAGCGTTGGAGGGAAAATACCTGATTAGGTCTTGTGTGCGAGTGTTGAAGGACTCGGTGGCAGAGCTCTTGACCTTGGCATCTGGGGAGGAAATCCATGTCTTTTCACCTTGTCCAGACTCAGAGATATGTGGCCAGAGGGACCCCAGGATGGTAGCGATGGTCTGCAGCAGGCCTGTCGTCAAACCCTCAAAGACTTGTTTGTTCACACTGCGCCCAAAAATGGATTTGTCCTCATCTGGGACATACAGCTGCAAGAATGGAAGAAGAAAACAAAGCAATTAATGAACCCATTTTCTTTGATAAAACCTGATGCTGACAGGCTGCATTAGACAGCATTAAATGCCATTACACACAATCCAAACAGATTGTAGAGAGAAAGACAAAAGACAGGACCATTTAACCTTCAGCATGTGCATTAATGGCCATTCAATTAACACAGAGACTAACCCTAAATGCTTTGTTGATGTTAAGCAAAATGTTTAGTAAGTTTATCACCAGATTTAGGCCACAAATTAGTAGTGACTTGTAAGAGTCACAATAAAAAGGAAAGCAGCTGTTTAAGGCACTTCCTCCCACACAAGTGATAAAAAAAACTGGTGTAAACAATTAAAGATGTACTGTGACTGAGTTACAAGACAAGGTGGAAGCCAAAATAGAGAGGCTGTAGAAAGAAGTCAGAAAGTGTAGTCAGATGAGCATTTTTTGTCATTTGCATTTGCAGACAAACCTAATAAAAAACACACAAGCACAGGTCCACATCTAAAATATAGTGCTACCGTTTAGTGGAGAACCTTGCTAAGGTAAAACCCTCTCATTTGGTCTAATGGTTGGGGTGAACCCTGACAGCATAGGTAAATCCACCGACATTCTCCACAAATCTAATTAAAAGGGTACATGCTCATATGGCAGTGCAACCCCCACTGCCTTACTCTATTGCTCACACACACGCATACCAGAACATAGGATGAATGTGCGCCAAGTTTAAGAGTCAAACAAAATAACAAAATTTCAAACTTTGTTGTCTGAATTGTAAATAAAACCGCAACATAATAAGCAGGGCGTGTGGGAGCATGAATAACTGTTTAGGCCAATTCTGAATCTGTGTCGAACACACAGAGAACAGTTAGTTTGTCTCCTGCAGCGCTGCAGAATATGTCAGTCAGCAGAGCAGCTGCTGGGATATGTTTTATATAAACTGAAGCATACAGGCTAACCTCTCCCTGTGTGCCCTAAGGAAATATGACTGCTTTGGATTGGAACTCGGCACTGGAGAAGGAAGCCCCAGTAGAGTTCATGCATGTACCACAACCCTGTGCCTGCGCCTTGTCCTGTCTGTGTTGTGAGTGCAGGCGGCCCCAGCGAGCCGCCACTGTTAGATGTTTGGAGTGGGCTGATGTTTACAGTCCTTCTTACAGAGTGCTGAAGGATATGGGCTGACATGTCGCCGCAATGCAGCCTGCCTGCCTGCCTGCTTGACTGACTATGCTCTCACATTCCCTCAGTCAGGAGGCATCTGTGGAGAGGTTGGGCAACGGCTTGTTACTCGCTGGCTTGTGTCTCGCCCTGTCTTTCATTAACACTGTGGCAGGAACTGACACCAGCAAAAATGGCAGGGTTTTCTCAGCGGTCAAAGCACTGTATATCAACAGATTAATGTAAAGAAAACAAGGAAGGTTTAATAAAAATGCTTAATTCAAGTGTGGCTACACTAGAAAAACTCTTCAAAAATATTCAGCATCTCCTCTACATGTACTGAACTTTATACAACTTGAAATAATACTGTTGGCACAAACATATTACACAAATATTGAATCTTATTCCAGCATTCATCAAACACTTTGTTTGGATGGCAAAAAAAGTCTCAGTCATGTGCTTGGACGCATAAACTTACTGTTAGCTGATGCAGGAGTAGGTCCATGAGGAGTGCAATCTTGTTGCTAAATAGCACATAGGAGCAGTTGAGAGGGCAGCAGGAACATGCCAGGTAGTAGGTGTTTGCAGCAGTACAGAGGGATCTAAGAGACAGATGAGAAAGATCATTAATCACAAGTTTTAAAAAAAAAAAAAGCACACCTCGAGGCAGGCCGCTACTCCCCTAGCAATGCGTTAAAGAAACACCACTACTGGGATGTAAATGTCTGGCCCTGGGCACTGACAAGACTATCTGCAGTCATCAGGAAACCAAACACACTCCTCTGTATTTGTGGTTCCTTAAGGGTGCAGTTTGTCTTCGCAAGTCAAAAGCATATCTCGCTGACAGTGCGGGTAAGGAAGACGATTTGAGGAATAAAACACTCATATCAGCTACTTATGCGGAGACTCCCCTTTCTGCAGCCACCTTCGGAGGAGCTTGAGCGCAATCTCAGTCCCATCTTGGCTGAGATGGTGCAGCATTTCCGCTGGAGAGATAAAACTACTCCTCTCAGCAGCTCCTCACGGCCGCCAGGCAGCCCCAGGCAGCGGCCAGTGCCGAGCCAGTCAGCATGCCTCTGTATTATGTCTGCTCTAAAACAAGCCCGGGAGAAGATTAATGCTTCAGATAACTGACCAATCGTTCTGCTGTGACTGCTACTCCCCCTCGCCTCAGTTTCATCAGTTAATATTTTCTGACAACTGTATATTTTAGCCATTGGCGGGATGGCGTGTCCTATCTGCTCGCTGGAAGAAAGGAATCTGCCTCTCCAGTGCCTAAAGTAGGCCATGTTTATTTCAACTGGTAAACATTTTGATATCTACCGAAACCTACACATCTGCTGCGCGTTTTCGGTCAAACCACGCTGGCACAGTGAAGGAAAATAGATTAGGCTGGGGCAGACCCAAGTCTGTCAATAACTTCCTGTATTCTTTGCTCTGCATTTGCTAGTGGGCAGATCAGTCGTTTCGCCGCATCATTATTGACATTGCAGAGTAAAGCTGTCAGACACGGAATGCGGTGATAATGTGAGAAGCACTATATTGTGAGTGATAGGATAATGTCCAAATCTACATCAAAGCTTACTTCAGTCCACCTGAAAACAATAACAAAGCAGGGCCTTCTTGCGAATTGTTAATGTTCTATAAACCAGTTATATTGACAGTAATTTTATTAAAGCGGTGGAAAAGTTAAGCCATAATGGTTAAGTGCAGTCTGTGTGAAGCAAGAGGTGAGGTAACATGAGATCCCAAACAAACTATGCAGCAACGCCGCATCAAGACTCCGATTCTCTTGTGAACGCGGGATAAAGATGAGCGCCTATGCAAATACCAAAATGACAACTCAACTACTTTTCCTCAAATACTGCTGTATAATTACATGCTTCACACAGCTCATGAAATTTAAGCTGTGGTAGCCGCCATAAACATTCCTCCAAAGGACAGCAGTTATTTTAGTTGCCTTAAGTCACTCTGCTGGTATTTAAGAGCATGCCCCTGTTGAGTAAAGTCGCGCACAATAGTAGGGATATCACATGACCTATCCGAGATAAAATGACTAGGCAGGACTGACTTCATTACTGTCAAAGAGTGGTTTCAGAACAGCCAGATAAAGTTCAGCTTGGTCAATGGGAGCATTCAGGTTACACCTATGACGCTGAGATTTGGTGCTCTCTTCCTGCCAAATTGTTGTATGAATTTTACCTGGGAAACAGAGGTGTCACTATTTCTTTTATAACAACTTCAGTCCTCCTTGGAATGCTGCCATGCGAATCCTAAACTGTGTATAATGGGATATTTAACCTTCCAGAAGCAATGAAGACGGCAGTAAGCCAATTTGATCTCTGCATTTGCCTCTCCAGTCCGCTCATCTAAAACTTCTCTAAATCTTTACGAGAAATTCAAAGTTTCTGACTCATCTTGGCGTTCATGAGACCACTCTTGGTAATATACCTGTTCTGGAAAACAATCCCAAAAGTCCTGTTATATCAGTTTTGTTGGGACCACATGGTTTGTATCTTTACCACTAGACTAGTTCCAGTTGGGGACCTTTGTTACATTTCATTCCCCTCTTTACCCACGTTTCTGGTCTCCTGTCAATAAAAGCTAAAATGTCATCAGGATGTGCATATGTCATTTATTTTGTTTGTTGTCATTGGACACAGGCAGTTTTCCACATGGCGGCTTTGCCATAAACATCAGTTCTAGTAAACTTGATTTGATCCTGCTACCAGTTTTTTGTAGTTCTGTAATCCCAAGCAACTTGTAAATGTCACACAAAATCTTGTCACACAAAATGTATATACATTTAAGTTTAGATATACTGTAGCACGTGTTCATGTTGTTTTTCTATTACTTGGCCTGTTTGGAAATATAATACTTTAACACTATAATATTTATACATCATATGTACACAGAACAGAGTGGTTTTCACTTAAATTAACTAAAATATTTTAATCAAAATGACTTAAATTCTGTCAAGACGGATCGGGCCCTCTGGTCCCCACAATCGGCTCACTCAAGTGCTCATGTAATGAGCATGCAATTGCTTTGTAACACAGCTAATCAGGCTTGTCTTTGGTCATCGCTGAACAAATGAGGAGGCTGTCAAAGGCATGTTTGAGTTATGCCCTTACACCAGCTCGCACAATGAACCATCACAGTGATCTGTCTTTGGTTTCCTCCCACCTAATTGAGCCTGATGAGCATGACACCTGATAGTCCGCCCTCTCTGGGAATCTCTCTATCTCAATACCCCTCAATGACAGGTCCAGCTAAAGATTTTAGGGAACAATTTGGTAAAGTGCCACACCACCCTGTCTCATGTTGCACAAAAACTTTGTGGGGACCGATGTGTGCCAGTTGATCTGAGCAGGCAACATTCCTCCACCTACACCAGTATGACGTTCCCATTAAATTGAGAGATTGTGCTTCACATGTTCCCACAATTACCACATTAACTTTCTGTCACTCGATTTGGCTTTGAAAACAGAGGCCATAAGCTAGTGTCACAAGTTTTAACTGGGGGCTGATGGGTGTGACACTGATAAAAAAAAAGGAGATAAAGTTATATATGGAGTGATGTAATCTGCACACCTACACTAAACATCTTAACCTCACACAGCCAGGGAATACCATTGTACCTGTAAAGCTATTCAGATACATAGAGAAATGAGGCCAAGAGGTAGAGGGATGGAGCACACCTGATCCCGTCTCGCCCCCCTGCAATCCTCTTGGGCTCTGCCTGGGTGGCCATTAGGCCTATTCACAGAAAGGTTGAGGGGCTTAAGGGGGTTTAGGAGCGCAATCGACCTCTGAATTTTAACTCATAATATTCAAATATACAATTTTACATAGAGGCTGATCTTTTTTTTCCCCCAAGCCTAATCTAACAGGGCTCCTCTATTTTGGTCAATCGCATTGATGCCCCTTGCAATTTAGTTTGTAAATTTCTTTAAAAAAAAAAAAAATTGCTTTTATTGCCATTTCTTGTTGCGCATGCTGTAATTTAAATAAAGAAAAACATGCAATTGCACCTTTCTTCCCGTTTACAGTCATTTACACAGTGTGTAAAGAAATACAATTTTAATGTTTTTACAGGTGCACCTAAATGAAAAAGCACCAGTGCCACCATTGTGAAAAGTTAGTCTGGAGCCTTAGAAGACTAAGAAGAAACTATTCCTCAAGGTCAGAATTTGTTCACAATATGACTCAAAAAGCATCCAGATTTCACTGGCTGGTTAACTCTGTGCAGCATAAATCAGAGGTAACACCCATAAACAGTTTCCCTAGCAGCGAGATATACGGTTATGGATTGCGTTTATCTTTCAAACAAGTCCATTTATCATACTGAATAGCCAACTCTAAATCAGTTGACAACAGGACAACAAGCATCTAAAAGGCTCTTTATGCTTTTTGTCACTGCCTTGAGTTATCAACCCTGAGATCTGTGCTCCTCAACCTGAGTCTCACATTTCTCGCCCTCTCAGTGTGTTTCCTATGTGCCCAGTCAAGCCTGACTGGAGCGACGCTGCAGAAATCTGACCAACTTCCAGATCAGGTTGAGTCCCTGCCTCTTAAACAGGGTAAATTTGTGTTCAGGGGAAGAAAAAGAATCCTAAGCCAAAATAAAAGGTGAGGAGCAAAACCATTTCCTTGTGCTGTCAAACAATCCCTTCATTCACTGCTATCTAAATGACATTTAATTTGATTCTGCTGTTGATCTCTCCGATACCCTGAGTGCTTCCAAGACATCTACTCTGTCTGTCGTGCCACACTGGCCAGGTATGAAGGAGGGGGGAGAAATCTGATGAGCCGTCACACACCATCATGCACAGAAGCAGGAGTGCATGCACACACACACACACACACACACACAAATGGTGGAAAACATCCTGAAATCAAACCACAGGTAGCGGGTCTGATTTCACAGGATACACCAGGTCATGTGAGACAGAGGTGGAAATACAAATTGGGTTAACACGCTCCTACACTCCTACACCCTTCTCTAAGATCACCTGTTAGACTTTCATTCACAGCTCTGCTTTTCTTTTTAAAATCATACACACATATTTCAAATTTGAT